>NC_050525.1:10224879-10242050 GCF_002922805.2 Oryzias melastigma
AAACAGCTTTTGAATCAAAGCCCTTTCTTCTATCAGAGGTGCAGTAAATGTTTTTATCAAGCTGGACTTGCCCTGACTCCTCTGTGAATCGTCTATTGTCATGGCTAACACTATTCAGCACAGACAGATGGATGCAGACCTCGGCCAAATTACTACCCTGTACTTTCAAACTGTTGGAGCCCTGGCCTCTTAACAACCCAGTACTGATAATTCCAACCTTTTTTTTTGTTAATTTAACAAGTAGAATTACAAAACAGCCAATTTTGCAAGCTTCTAAACTTTCTACACAAATAGAACATTTTAGTCTGAACGTTTTATGATGCTAAAATGTGTTGGTGTAGATGTTTCTTATGTTATACCTTTAATAGATTAGAAACTGAAGACAAAAAAATATTTTCATACAGTTTTTCTTTAAAGCTGAATAATGTGTGACAATCTGTTCTTATTCTTCAAATGCACAAGTTAAAGGGGATATGTTGTGCTAAGTCTTTCAGAGTAAACTATATCAATTTATATGATAGTATATGTCCTTTGACACACAATACAGTGGGCCAAAAATGTATTTAGTTAGCCATCAATTTTGGAAGTTCTACCACTTAAAAAAATGAGAGAGGTCAAAAATTTTCATTATAGATATACCTCAACTATTAGAGACAAAACAAGAAAAAAAAATCCAGGAAATCACGTCTGATTTTTAGATAATTTATTTGCAAATTATGGTGAAAAATACGTATTTGTTTAGTATTTAGTATTTGGTCACTAACAAACTGAAAACTTTATTTATTCTCTCCATTGGCAACGACAACAGTCAAGCATTTCTGTAAGTCTTCACAAGGTTTTTACAAACTATTGTTGGTCTTTTGGTCCATTCCTCCATGCAGATCTCCTCTAGAGCAGCGATGAAACACAGACTTTTTTTAAATATTTATTTTACCAGGAGGGCCAATTGAGAAAAAAAATCTCATTTAAAATGATGACCTGACAACGTTCAACTCCCTCCAAAGATTTTCTATGTGGTTGAGATCTGGAGGACCTTGAAATGGTTCTTATGAAGCCACTCCTTCGTTACCCGGGCCGTGTATTTGAGATCATTGTCATGCTGAAAGACCCAGCCGTGTTTTATCTTCAATATCTTTGCTGAAGGAAGGAGGTTTTTACTCAAAATCTGATGATTCATGACCTTCATTCTGTCCTTTACACAGATCATTTAGTGAAAAACAGCCCCGAAGCATGATGTTTCCACCCCCATGCTTTACACTATGCTGTTCTTTGAGTGCAACTCAGCATACTTTCTCCTCCAAACAGTATAGTTCTTACCAAAATTTTCTGTTTTGGTTTATTTGACCATAAGATATTCTCCCAATCCTCTTCCGGATCTTTTCTAATATCGTTTTTTGCGTCTGCTCCTGATTCTCAAGGTTTTGAAGAAAGAAGCACTCAAGAATAGAGTTTTAGCTTAATCTTCCTTGTATATGTCTTCCATCTTCAAATTTAGTCCACAAGAACTTGTTAAAAACACCAAAATCGTCATTGGACTGGGTCTGTAAAGTATTAGCATGAAGTAAAAACTGCTTTAGAAGTACTTGGGGAAAAAAATGATCTTAAAGATACATAGTAAAATCCCTTTCAGTATATTTTCCACTGCTATCCTCTATGTTTTTCAATTTTTGTTGGAGACGTTTAATATTATTCCATTTTGGGCCTTTTGTGTTTGCGTTTTCCCAACTCTGCTTGGAGACACTTATTGGAATTACAGAATTCCAGCAAATGGTTCCTACTGCCTTCTTTCAAACAAACAAACCTCTAACTGACTGTAAAAGATCCGTCTTTTTGCTGAAGCAGCTTCCCTGAAAGAATCTCCGGGAAGAAAAAGTAAAGATTACTTCCAGGACGGTGCACTTCCATTTGAAGATTACAAGTGAGTAGTGCAGAAGTCCAATCTCTTTTATGGGATGATCACAATATGTGCAGCCAAAAGTTGTGGAAAAACGATGCATTTTCTGTTTTTTTTACTGTGCGGCTGTTTTTATTTTTGACCTTTAAGCTTTTTTATTAGATAACTACACATTATTGAATATAAAATCATGATTTATTACATGATTTATTGCCCTTGTCACACTTCGAGGAACAAACAATATCAAAATAGCCACTTATTTATGTTTTTTAACCTGTATGAAATCAAAATTGTTATAAATTTAATACATAACTCTTTTCTGTTCTTAAAATGAGTTCTAAAAATCCTCAAGGAATGTCAGCCGTCCACTATCTTCATATTGTTTGTCTTTGCCTGTTTTGTTTTCCTCCACGTATGTATAATTATGATTTGATTTGACATGTAGATTGCCTCTGAAGTGATAAAGATGACGAGCAGATCAAAAAGCTCTTGTTTTTCCTCTGATTTATGCTCCAAAGGAGTTATAAAGCACTACTTTCTTCCACTGTCATCTACATATATCTGTAGCACTTTATCTTGAATGTATTTTCATTGATTTGTGTCTATCTTGTGCCCTGTGTCACCTTAAACATTTATGTGTTGCGCAATTTAAAATAACCCGAGATAGGAAAAAAATAAAAAAAGTAGTCTACAGTGTAAAAAGTGAAAGATTGAATCAATTCAATTCAATTCAATTCAATTTATTTATTGTCATTGCCACAGAATAACAACAAAATTGCATTTAGAGCATCTATACTCCATACTTCAAAAATAATTATAATAAGAAGAAATAATAAATTTCATCAATTAGCAAAAGCTCTGTAATTTGTTACATCTAAGAATATTATTTTCAAAAACTATTGATTTCAAATATAGCAAATTACAGAAGTTTTGTTTTTGATCCAATGTTTCACTTTTTACAGTGTAAAACTAAGGAAACCACACCAGTTTTAAGAAGAAAATCACCAGAAAATATTAAAGTTATTTCAGCTAATAATAATTTTTACTTGAGAAATCCTATCAGATATCAAAATCTAGAAACAAGGAGTTCCACACAAACTTTCAAAGATCGAAAAATAAGCTAAACAATCTAACAGTTAAAAAGAATTGCACCAAAATGAATTTGAATTCAAAATTTAAAAAGTATTTTGTTACCATTTCTAAGCAAATGGCTTTCATTTTTTGACTTTTTATGTATTTAATTGTAGTGTACTTTGATTAAAGTCCCTCTACGACAATTTTTATTTTCTTTAAACGTTCCCAGTGGGGTTTTAATTAGGACTGTGAAGCTTTTAACAAAACTTCCACATCCTAAATGTATTTAAAAGCCATTTTTCCTGTTGATTTGAAGCCTCCTTTTTCAAAAACTCCACTGTGTGGGCGTGGCTTATGGTGCTGAGCTGAAAAACTAGCGTGCATCAATGCTCACTACATTGGTGAATATAGACCACAATGCATTGCAGTCAAACAATTTTTGCAAAAAAAAAATGTTTGAATGTATTTTTTTAATAAGCCATTTACATGTTCATCATCAGAACACAGTGGAGTCACAAATAGATGTCGTGAAATGTTGGTATTGATTTGATTTTTCACTTTGTGAAATCAGTGACGTGTTAGAAAAGCGAATAAAAAGCAATGAGCATGGTGTCGGAATTGCTTTCAAAATCCAGGGCACTAGATAGTCTAGACTAGATCATTTTTTAGTAGTTAAAGGGATTAGGGTGGCAATTCTGACATAGTTTGAATCTGTAAGCTCTAGCTAGCCTAGCTAGCTTAGCTTAGCTAAACTGTTCTTGTGAGCCTCCAGCTCAAGCTGGTTGTCTGTTCATGATATGAAGACTTCTAGAAATAATGAGGTTGAAATATAAAGTGCTGATCATGATAAAGATGAACTAAATAACTGATACTGATTGGGAGACAGTCATCAAATAAAACAAAACAATAATTTGCAGTGTACTGTGGTGAGCTGCAACAACAGCAGGGGCAACACAACAAAAGCAATAATTCTATATCTCTTTGGTGTTTGGTCACAGCCCCAAAACCCTCCACCAGAACACAGCTCAATCTAAATTCAATATACCGACTTTAATGGCTGTACTATGGGCTCCATCAAAGCATTCACTGACCTTTGTGGCACGGGGAATAAATGAGGACATTTGTTTGAGATTTGTTTCTTCTTTGGTTGGAGGCGATCGCTCACAACTGTATTGATCTGCAGGGACCTCTCGCCCTGAGGGGTCATGTGAACTCAAGCCACACCCATCCAGCTTTCCTCTCATCTTCCAATACATTCTGTCGCTATAGTTACCCCTGACGTTTATTTATGTCTATCGTTCCTGTACTATTAAGCCATTTCAGTATCCGGACAGTCAACTTGACATCTGTCTCATCGTTTTAAAACTATCTAAGAAGCAGAATATAAATATTCCTCCATTGGGTTTAATATTATGCTAAATACAACAAAAATAGATATCTCATTTGGCAGACATGACTCCTTTGTGGTGCCAGCTGCTGAAGTCTTTTGGAGTTTTGCCATATTTGTTTAAGGCCTCTTTTAGACTAAATTATTCAGGCGGGTTCTTTTATCTTTCTAACTAAAAGGAGGTCTGTTGTTTTGCTGCCTCCGTGTGTCTTTTAGGTGAGCCAGATGCTGAGCTCTCCATATGGTCGCGCAACATTAGATCACATCTCATAGATATTCATGGTTGGAGGCGTGTGCTGCCTCCTTTAAGAGCTCTGCATAGTCTAGCATTTCTTAAGAAGTCAAGTCCATCTGGAGGACTGAATTCACAGCAGAAATTTGAATGAGAATGTGTCTTTGAGTAGCTTTTTAAGTTTCATATGATTTGTATTTAAACACTCATTGGCCACTTTATTAGGCACACCTATCCAACTGCTCGTTAAAGCAGCAGCCAATCAGATGGTTGCAACTGAACGCATATGTAGACATGGTCGAGACAATCTGCTGCCGTTCAAACGCTCAAGAGTGGTAAAGAAAGGGGATTTAGGTGGCTTTGAATGTGGTTGTTGGTGCCAGACAGGCTGGTCTGTTTCAGAAACTGCTGATCTACGGGGATTTTCACCCACAACCATCTCTAGGGTTTACAGAGAATGGTCAGAATAGGAGAAAATATCCAGTGAGCGGCAGTTGCGTGGGCAGAGATGCCTTGTTGATGACAGAGGCTAAAGGGGATGACCAGACTGGTTCTAGATCAGGGGTGTCCAAAGTCAGTCCTCAAGGGCCGACCTCCTGCTGGTTTTCCAGAGACCTTGCCTTAACTGCTGCTGATTACCTGGATCTCCAGTGGCAGGTTGGTTGGAAAACATGTAGGACTCCGACCCTCGAGGACTGACTTTGGACACCGCTGTTCTAGATGATAGAAAGGTGACAGGAACTCAAATGACCACTGGTTATGCAAAAGGCTACAGCAAGTGCCATTCCTGTTAGCTGAGAACAGGAAACTGAGGCTACAAATATACACAGGTTCACCAAAATTGAACTATTGAAGATTGAAAAATGTTGTCTGGACTGATGAGTCTATTTCTGCTGTGACGTTCAGATGGAAGGGTCAGAATTTGGCATCAAAAACATGAAAGCTTCGATCCATCTTGCCTTTTATCAACAATCCAGGCTGCTGGTGGTGGTATAATAGTGTTGGGGATATTTTATTGGCACACTTTGGACCCCTTAGTACAAATTGAGCATGGTACCAACTCTACAGCCTACCTGAGTATTGTTGCTGTCTATCCCTTTATGACCATAGTGTTCAATCCTCTGATGGCTACTTCTTGTAGGTTTCTTGAACATGACAATGACTTCACTGGACTCAAATGACTTCCACCATTGCCAGATCTGGAACAGGAGATTGGCATCATGGGTGTCCAGCCAACAAATGGACCAAACTCTCTGAGGAATGTTTCCAGTACCTTGTTGAAATATACCACTTAGAATTCTGAAGACAAAAGAGAGTCCAACCTGGTACTAGTAAGGTGTATCTAATAAAGTGACCATTGAATCTTTATCAAATGTAGTTCCTCCTTATCTTTGAATTTTCCAACTCAGTCATAACAGATTTTTTGTGGCTTTTCTAGTAATTGAGAAAAGAAAATTTGTGCTTAAAGAAGGACTGTCTGTTGTTGTCCCCCGTCTCTTTATATCTGCCAGGTTATCATCCAATTGGTGCATTTATAAGATATCTCATCAAAGACACAGTTTGATTTTGGCACCTCAAGGCTCAACATTTGGGGCGATAAACCATCACTTTTTCTTTTCTTGGCACAAAACTTTCATGCACGTCTCAACTTGCTGATCTTCTGGGAATCGTTGTCATCTGTGCAATTAGAAAGGAGCAGTTTGGACTGCAAATGCTTGACCTGAGTAACACAGGATGCCATTAAGATATTGGATTCTTATACTTAGAGAGATGAGGCGCCCTGGATTCCTGCTGCCTGGCAGACTGTGAAAACACGTTTTTCTTTTGTAGGGCTTTCCAAGAGAATCTCAGTTGCAATAGAGAGACGCCTCCCTTTTGACAGGTTAAAATAAATTAACCTGTTTTAATTATGCACGGCTTATTGAGTAATTGTGTTAATTTTTTCTTAGGTAGACTTTTTTTTTCATGGTTGTACCCTCTTGACCCCACAGCTCCCAGCGCGCCTCCGCAGCAAGTGACAGTGTTGACAGTGGGAAGCCACAACAGCACATCCATTAGCGTGTCGTGGGATCCTCCTCCCCCTGAGCAACAAAACGGCATCATCCAGGAATACAAGGTAGATGAACTCCCCCTCCAAGGCTGCTGCTTTTTTTCCCCATCATGCATTATACAACTTTACACTCACACTTTCCGCTGCTTTTGTCTCTGTCAGATTTGGTGTCTGGCCAACGATACCCGCTTTCACGTCAATAAATCTGTGGATGCGACCATCCGTTCAGTGGTAGTCGGGGGCTTGCAGACTGGGGTGCATTACAGCGTGGAGGTGGCTGCAAGCACCAGCGCCGGGGTGGGGGCCAGGAGCAAACCCCAGCTCATCATTTTGGGTAATCCACTCATACACTCGAAAGCCAGGATCAACTACGATGACCTCAAAACGGTGGTACCTGGGTCCATACAGCACATCAGGGGTCTGAAAGATGATTTATCAATTTATCACACCAAAAGAAAGAAGATTGCGCTTTACGGCGCAGACATCTGTGGAGAAATCAATAGTGATTCATTAAGTGTAGTGGCTGGTAACACTGTGCCAAGTACTGTTAGCCATATCAATAATCCTCTTCAATATGTGAGCAGCTGGTGCTAACGTAGCAGAGACAGAGTTTTTGTTGGAGCTTATCAGCCCTTCACATCTTATGAAATAGCCAAAGGATGCACACAGTATATGAGCCCAGAATCAATATGGCAGCCCGGGCCAGATGCTGTTCATCTGTGACTTTTGACTGATATATAATAACAACCTTAACGCACAGAGGAGGGAAAACAGGCCTGTGGACTGAACCTTAATGACGGCGGGGGGGTCGTTGAGGGAGGGTGCGGGGGTTGGTGTTGTTCCTGGTGCAGACTGTGAATCTAATTTCACAGCACAGTAGCCACAACAAAAAAATCAAACTCTGTCAGAGCTGCTCTGTCAATCTCGTGTCTTGCAGCTCAAGTTGATAAGAGCACTGCTGAATTGATTAACTCTATATTGGAGGCACTGATGCTGTTTATTTATTTGATTTTATTTTATTTTTTTATGCTTTTCTTTCTGTTTCCTGTCATCTTTCCTTGTCGTTTGTGTGTTCTAATGCCAAAAGCAGAGTTTTTTTACCTTTAAATCAAGCTTTATGAATTCTGACCTTTAAAGAAAAATACTATTTGTTCCTTTTCTACTTTCATTCGATGAACATATTTCCTGAAAAAAAAGATGCACTGTCAATGAAAAGTTTGTTTTTCGAATTTAAGTAACTGAAAAGGCGCATCGAATTATTAAGTGACACTAAAGAGTCAGAGATCATTCATTTAGATTGTATTAATTGTGTTTACAGTAACTTTACATGTTAGCCACATATTCAGAATACCTGGAACTTATTTGTAACACGAAAAAAAAACATTGATATCGCCAAAACAAATGTTACTGTGCAATGCTTATTTACAATCTTGTTAGTAACATGTAAAAAACAGTCCAACACTGCTACGTGTTAGCCGAATTAGCATATTCAAAATAAAACCCATCCTTATCAGTGACACGTAAAAAAATAGACTGACACCGCCAGAACAAACGTTACTGTGACCGCACGAATTTCCAACCTTGGTCGTAACATATAGCAAAATTTGCTACACGTTTTCCAAATTAGCATATATACATTAAAACCCAACATATAAGTAAATATAACTTATAAGTGACACATAAAAAAAAAAAACTTTACTGTAACTTTGCCTATCCCCAACCGTGTTGGTAAAATGTTACAAAAACATAATCACAATTTGCTACACGTTAGCTGAAATAACATATTTACAATAAAACCCAATCTGATTAGTGATACATAAAAACAGACTGATAGAGCTAAAACAAACTTTACAGTGACTATGCTAACTCCTAGCCTTGTTAGTAACACTTAAAAAATAGTCCAACACTGCTATGTGTTAGCCGAATCAGCATATTCACAATAAAACCCAACTTTACTAGAGATACCTAAAAAACAGGTTGATTCTGCAATGTACTGTTACTATGTTCACTCCTAACCTTGTTAGCAATGTAAAAAACACTGTGTGATACTGCTACCTATCAGCTTGGTAGTGTATTTACAATAATACCCAACTTTGTTTGCGACAGGTAAAAAAAAAATGATACTTCTAGAGCAAATGTTACTGTTACTATGCTAACTAAATCTCTTTTTAGAAACATGTTCTAATATCTCTTCATATTAGCCGTGTAGCGTATTTAAAATCAAACTCAACCTTAGTAGTAACATGTAAAGAAAATAGTCTTAACACTGCAACACGTTAGCCATATTAGGGCATTCACAATAATATGCAATTCTGTACTATTAGGTAAAAAAAACTGACCAATACCCCTAAAATAAAGATTCCTTTGACTACACAAACTCCCAACCTTCTCAGTTACGTAAAAAAAGAGAACAATATAACACAGCTACCCGTTAGCTGTATTTGCGTATTCACAAAAACACCCAACCAATGATAGTAACATGTAAAAACAGTCTGATAGTGCTAAAAGGAAAACTACAATGACCAGGGTAACTCCCAACCTTGTTAGTAACATGTAAAAATACACTGGATACTATTAGCCATGTTAGCATTTTTATAATTAACCTTGTGTGCAACTTAAAAAAAAAAAACAAACAAAAAAAACAGACTGACATTTTGACAGAACACCATTTACCGGTACTTCCCAAAATCCTTAAGTAAGCACAACCAGAAAAAAGGTTACTTTTTAAAAAAAAGAATTTGGGTTTTTATTTGTCCTTTGTACTGCAGAAAATAAGTTACTTTTCCTTGTCCTGGTGCCCTCCTGAAACGTGAGGACCTTCACAGTGAATGTGCTTTTTATTCCTAATATAACACAACACTTGACATTTGGCCTCCATACTTCTCCCTTTTGGTTGTAGTGAAGCTTACAATCACATGTTTTATTTACATCCATCCTGTGTGTGCGCTGCCTCCAGGTGCAGAACTGAAGGACGTAATGACCGGATCGGAGAGCAACAATAGCATCTCAGATGTGGTGAAGCAGCCAGCCTTCATCGCTGGTCTGGGAGGGGCCTGCTGGATTGTTCTCATGGGCTTCAGCGCCTGGCTGTACTGGAGGAGAAAAAAGAGGAAGGGACTAAGCAACTATGCAGGTAAAAAAAAAGAAAGAAATCAATCCATATGGGTCTGAATCAACAGAAGATCTCAAAGCTCAGTGGGTCCCCCCCCCCAGTGGCGCTCTGATGTCGTCACAGATGTGACTCCATTTGAGGCAGATAAAATGCAGAACAAAGGAAAAAAACATACAGCAGGGATGGAAATAGGCTCTATTTACTTTAATTCAGTGTGCAGTGATGTGCGTCAGCTGTGGCGAGTTCCATCAGCACCACACCTCAGCACTCTAATGCATTCAAGGGGGATAAGTAATTTAACATCCCCTGCAATTACTAGACCGTGCCTGGTGTTGTTCCCTCATTAACATGAGGTTCGCCTTCGGTTTACTTTCTTTTTTTAACACGTCTCAAGGCAGACCTGTGATGGTATGCACTTATGATATTATTAGTACACTGTGTATTGTGTGATACAGTGTGTTTTGGTGTCTTTTTTTCATCTCCACTTTTTTCAAAAGCTTTTTACAACTGCATTTTTTCCTCTGCTCCTTATTCACAGTTATTTGAATAAAATCGATACTTGTATCCAGTCACACTGGATCCAGTGATTCTCTTTTTCTTTCTTATTGTTTATTTTTCTTCTGTATGCTTTTTGTCACGTAAAAACGTAATAACACTAAAAGCAATTCCTGCAATCTTGGTATCAAAACGTTCAGCTCGTTAAGGATGTTATCATTTGTATTTTTTTTGTATTTTTAAAATGTATAGTTTTTTTTTACAATTTTACGCAATTTATGAAATTTTTCAGCCTCTTTGAAATTAAATTGATTTTTTTTAATTAATGTAATTTATGCAATTAAAAACATTCAACATGTTTAGAAATTGTATGCTAATACTTTTAGTATTAAATTTCACGCAAATATTAAAATTTTACACAATTATTTTTTATTCCCATGCAATTCATGAATTTTTTTGTGCACTTTGAAACCTATTGGTATCAAAACGTTCAGCTTGTTAAGAAAAGTTTTTTTTTGGCTAATTTTAAAGTTTAGCTAAGATTTTATCCAAAATGCTAATGTTTTTCGATCATTTAGCATCTAATGAGGATTTTGGGCTATTCTTGATTAGTTTATATTTTAGCACCATTCTAACGTTTTTGGCTAATTTGGCTGAGGTTTTATGGGCTAATGTGAAGTTATTTTAAAAACGTGCTAGCATTTTTGGCTAATTTGGCATCTACTGAGGTTTTTAGGGCTAATTTTGAGTTAAGATAGTATTTTATCAACGTGCTAACTTGGCACCTATTAAGGGTTTTGGGCTTTATTGTAGATAAGCTAATATTTTAGCAAAATGCTCACTGTGTTAGCATTAAGCTAGAATTCAACATGATGTTTTTTTTATTTATTTTTATTTATTTATTTATTCACCCACTAAGGATTTTTTGGCTTTTTAGGGATAAGCTAATATTTTAGCAAAATGCTAACTTTTTTGGCTAATTTAACATCTACTTAGGATTTTGGGGCTAATTCTGAGTTTAGCTAGCATTTTAGCACTGTGATAACTTTTTTGGGCTAATTTGCCATCTGCTGAGTTTTTTTGGGCAAATTTTGAGTTAAGCTAGTATTTTAGCAACATGCTGGCTTTTTGGCTACTTTGGCACATACTGAGGGTTTTTAAGCTAATTCTCAGTTACCCTAATTTGGCACCAACTTTTTTAAGGGTAAGCTAACATTTTAGAAAATTCCCAATTTTGGGGGGTAATTTGGCATCTATTGAGGTTTTGGGCTAATTCTGAGTTCATACCTTTTTTGCATTTTTTTAAATTTTACAGAATTTGTGCACATTTTCAAGAAATTCTTCAAATTCTTTTTGCCCTTGCTGCAATTTCTACAACTCATTTAGCAATTTTTGCAGTAAGCAAATAGATTTAGCATTTTCAGCAAATCCCTTAAGCAATTACAGTAAATTTTTCAGCATCTTTAGCAAAAAGCTAAGTGACCACATACAGCAAAAAGCATTCAAACTAGCATTATCGCAGGTAATGCAACTTTTCTAGTTTTCTCTATATATGTTCTATATGTACTTATATATGTCTTGCTACACAAACATGTTAAAAACACATTTTTTTATCAGAATAGGCCTTTATCTTCCTTTCATTCCACCACTAGTTCTCTCCCACTCCTTGTTTAGTCACTAAAATCCTATCCTAAACTCACTATTTTCTCAAACAGTTTAGTCACCTTTGTGTGTTTTTTTTAATCCTTTGCTGCTGCTGTACGTCTATTTCCCATTTCAACTTAAACTGTTTGTTTTTCAGTTTTGATAACCACCCTCCCCTGCTGTGTTGTTGTTTTTTCCCACATAATCATCAGCATCCCAGAGCATAAGACATACTTTTTTTTCCTTAGTAAATAATAGAACAATCAGGCAAGGTAAATCGGCACGGGGTGAT
The DNA here is from genome assembly GCF_002922805.2 of Oryzias melastigma. Taxonomy (NCBI): domain Eukaryota; kingdom Metazoa; phylum Chordata; class Actinopteri; order Beloniformes; family Adrianichthyidae; genus Oryzias; species Oryzias melastigma. The sequence goes on from NC_050525.1 coordinate 10,237,060, forward strand.
TGGTTTAAATATTACCCTCCTTTCATACTGTTCTTAAAAAAGAAGCTCTTACAAAAAAACAGAATAAAAACAAGGATATTTGTGCTTCACAAATGCACTTTCACAAGATCTTTTGATGTCAGAACAGATTTCATGGTTAAGAGAAAGTTAGACAGCTATATCTGCCTGATAACATTCATTTCTTACCGTTTGGTCCTAAAATTCATCAGTGAACCTCAAAAATAATCATTACAAGAAACTGTCAGAGTGTCTCACAGTATTAGAGGAACAAAATATCTCACACTGAAGACTCAAATGTACTTTGAGTTAAAAAAAATAAAAAATAAATTCCTGTTTCTAAAATGTGCAGATGTTCTCAGTTTTTTAACCTTTCTTGTCATCTCACTTATCTCCTTTATCTGCAGTTCAGTCCTTTACCTTCACTCGAGCAGGTATGTCTGCACGTTTATTTTTTTAAAATAACGTATTTCTCAACACCTATAGTCTGTAATTCTTCCTCGAGTTAAACTCTGTTTTTTCTTCCCTCCTTTGGCTTCAAGTTACCTTCCAAAGAGACAGAGGACTGATCCGAAATGGAAGGTGAGTTCTAGCATTACAAAACCCTGCAGCAAACGCGTTCCTGCTGACATTTGGGCATGTCACAGTGTAGTGCACACATACTGCCTGCACCATCCATTGTAGCACCTGAAAGGAAGAGTCCTCTCATGATGAATGGAATCTGCATACCCGTTTCCCTCGCTTAGTTGTACTGTATCGAGGTATGATTTGCACTTGTGCTCGCTTGATGAAATCATTAATCACTCCTTTGAAGTAAGTACTGGCAATTAATGCAGGTGGGCAGGTGTTTTGTTCTCTGGCTTTCTATATTTGAGGTCGCCGATCAAGGAGAGAGGTGATGAATGTGCGGTTTGAAAGGACTTTGTGTGGAGCAGACAGTCACGGGTCATACAGTACAGAACGTCAGGGTGGAATAGCAAAGACTCGGACATAGCAATCTCCTTAGTGGTTAAGAACATTTCTGCTATGTCAAAGTGCTTCAGAAACGCCCTAATATGTCATGTAAAGCAGTGATCCTCAACATTTTTCAGGAAACTGTCAATGTCAGACAATATTTACACGGACCGCCCTGAACACAGCTGAAGTTCTGAGTTCTTTTAGCTTCCAGTTAACTTTTGAAGGTAAAATTTATTGTCATCTTTTGTAAAATCTCTGCTGCTGGTTAAAAAACTTTATTTAAACACTAAATTTCATGTAGGAACCATTGAAATGTGAGTTTCCCTTAACCCATAACTGTCAGAGTAAGAAACTAAAAAAATTGCACGCCAACTTCAGCATTGAGGTGCCACTAAAGCCACTAAAATTGTTGTTTTCTAAATGTAATTGGGAATTCACTATTGGAGCAACTTTATTAGCAACATCCTCCTAACATTAGACAAGACAGTTACTGATTATTCAGCATTACTAGAATGATTTGTGGGAACAACTGTTACAATAAATCCATATTTGGAGTGAGGCCTCCTGGATTTTGTCAGTTAAATGTTGATTATTTTATTTTGAAGTGGAAGCTTCTTCTATTATTTCTTCTTTGGGTTTTTTTATGCAAGAAAAACTAAACTAAACAGAAAAAACCCTTTTCCAAACACGGTTGTTTCTGTTACCTTTGCTAGCTTTGGGGTTTTAATTTGCCGGTTGGCACAGCTGCTTCAAGAAAGTAGAGGATGGTTTTTCTTTTCTTCTTTTTCAACTTAATCAAACCAAACCAATTCAAACAAAATCAAATCGAATTGAACTGAACCGAATTGAACTCAATCAAATGAAATTAAATCAAATCAATTAGACTTAATCAAATCAAATGAAATAAATCGAATTGAATCAAACTAACCTTAATCAAACTGAATAAATTCAAATCAAATTTAACCAAATCGAATCGAACTGAGCCAAATGTAATCAAATCAAACCAAATCAAGTTAATAAATAATCAAACTGAATTAAACAAGTTATTGTATCAAACCAAAGCAAATCAAATTAAATCGAATGAAACTTAATCTAATCAATCCAAATCAAATAAAATGGAACTGAACCAAACTTAACAAATAATAAAAAAAAATCAAATCAGATCAAGCTTAATTTTTTTTTAGAAAACATGATTTTCATGCTTTGAGCAGTTTAAAGTGCTTTTAGGTTAAAAACAAACAGGCAAACAGAATAAAAGTCCAATTAACGCCAACCTGTCCCCTTGCCCCCCCATCCCCTCCATTGACACATACTTCCCGTGACCCCAAACTGCAGGCCACACCTTTAAACATGAGCCCCGAATGAGCATAGCATTTGCTAATGTATGATTTTTTTGTTATTTTTTAATTAAAAGTATGTTGTGTTGTTGGGGTTTTTTTAATCTATTCTCCATGGGCGCATCCACTTATGTCATTTAAAATGGAAAATATTGACATATTTGTTTGAATGCCTCGGAGCCATCACCGTGTCAGCTGCGAACAGCCTCTTGGCTCTCGACGCGGCGAGCTCAATACAGAATTCACTGCACATTAAACATGCAAACAGACTGTGTTGAGCGGATGTGCAGACACTAGAATGCCTTGCCATTTTTACAGCAGCTGATATGAAGAGGCTGTAAATTGCCCATTTTCTCCCCTTGAATGACTGCCCACAACTTGCCTACCTTGAAGACAAAAGCGCGCATTCACGACTGTTACATTTCACAGAGACAAAACGACACGGTGGCTTTCCGAAACCACCTAATAGGCTTTTGCTTCCTCTGTTGCCATGGAGACAGCACTCCAGCGAGGCCGATCTGCTAGAGGCGGTTCATGATTCTCAATTTAAAATGTAAATTTCTGTTGTGCTAAGGCTCTAAAGTGGATTTAGTGTGTGTTTAGGCCTGCCTTCTTTCTCCGGGGAGAGCTCGGAACGGTAGAGTTGGGAGGGCCAGAAGTCTGATTTATAGACTTGCCATTTTATGTCTCTCTGTTGCTTTATTGTTTCTTGTGCGCTCGGGCTGCACAGGGCGAGAATATGCTGAATGAGTTTTCACATCAATATGTTGTTGATGCAGCAGGGAGCAAACAAGCAGGACCATTACAGAGGAGACTGAATGTCTAACGATGTCCCTTCTCTGTCTGCCTGCCTGCCACCCCCCCATCCCCTTTGTCTGGCTTCCCGCAGCCGTCCGGGGCTGCTGAAAGCGGGCGATCCGGGCCTCCCATGGTTGGCCGACTCCTGGCCGTCAACGAGCCTCCCGGCGAACGGCGGCATGGGGAGTCCGAAGGGCGGCAGCAACTTCGGACGAGGAGGTAAACAAGGAGGTGGCGATGAGTCCGGTTTTAGCGACGCCTGGTAGGACGGTTTTGACGTTCATCCTGTGGGAAGCGCGGTGACAGCACGTCACACAGAAGCACGCACACACACAGAGGCTAAGCTCATGCGAGCAAATTAAAGGAGCCTTTGAGGGCTGTGCTTTACTAATTTGATTAGACAAGTATGGTATTTGCTTTAAATTGTGATGCTTGTATGTATTTCTGGCCTTCCATCCGTCACACCCTGCAGTTGTGCTTTTTCCAAGGTTATATTAGTTCAACGGTCTGGCTTTAAAGTCCCCCAAGAACATTTTTTTTTTATTTAAAAAAAAAACATTCACTGTAGTGTTTTGATTATGATTATGAAGTTTTTAACTAAATTCCCACAACCTAAATGTCTTAAAAAGCAATTTTCATGTTGATATGAAGCTTCTCTTTCCAAAATCTCCTCTGAGGGGGCGTGGCTTTTGGAGCTGAGCTCAGCAGAACCTCCTGCCTGATTATCATAGCTCTGTGTCTTGCTAGCGTAAATCTTCACCGCTGCTACATAAATGTAATTCAATATCGGTAATGTCCAGCTTTATGGTTCTGATCCAGATGTCAGCTCAGAAGAGGAAGTGAAGATCTTCATGGACAGAACTTCCTCCAAAATCCTGATTCTTTCTTTTTCCAGTTCACCAAAGACTCTTTTAGCTAATTCTCCAATGTTTATTGCTGTGACAAATAAATTAAATCAATTAGTTTGTCAGAGTAGAGTCCTTGGGAAAATAAGGATTGCATTGATTTACAATCCTGCGGTCAAATGAGCCGCCGTTCACATTTTCGTGGTAAAATCAATCAGGAGTCTCTCAGAGATTTTCCAGTGTTTGCATTAAGGATGTGACAATTCTTCAAAAATCTGTAAAAAAAAAAACGATTCAAACTTGTCTACATGTTCATAGATGCAAAGAATGAAAAAATCAGTTTGTCTCGGCCTGTGCCTAAATTTAGAAAAATGCAGAGGCTGTGAGTTTGCGGTTGCGCCTGTGTGTGCGTTGTGGAAAGGCTCCGGGCTGTTCATCCACGCCCCTCACCTGGGAAATTCTCACAACTTCTTTACAACTCAAAAGTTTCACTTAAGTCTACCTAACTTCACTTAACTCCAGGATTTCGCGACTGTTTACTTTCTGACTCCTTCTCAGAGCCATGCTCCTTTTTATTAACCCTTTTTATTTCTTTGTCATTTGCGTTGAATGCTAGCGAGTGCGCAAACGTGGGCAAGTGCGCATATGCGGGCAAGTGCGCATACGCGGGCAAGTGCGCATACGCGGGCAAGTGCGCATACGCGAGCAAGTGCGCATATGCGGGCAAGTGCTCAAACGCGGGCAAGTGCTCAAACGCGGGCAAGTGTGCAAACGTGGGCAAGTGCGCATACACGGGCAATGGCTCAAACGCGGGCAAGTGCTCAAACGCGGGCAAGTGTGCAAACGCGGGCAAGTGCTCATACGCGGGCAAGTGTGCAAACGCGGGCAAGTGTGCAAACGCGGGCAAGTGCTCAAACGCGGGCAAGTGTGCAAACGCGGGCAAGTGCTCAAACGCGGGCAAGTGCTCAAACGCGGGCAAGTGCGCATACGTGTGCGCAAGCGCTGGCGAGAGAGCAAACACGTGCACGGGCGAGTGAGAGTGCAGCCGATTGAGCAA
>NC_050525.1:10242204-10245139 GCF_002922805.2 Oryzias melastigma
GCGGGCAAGTGCTCAAACGCGGGCAAGTGCTCAAACGCGGGCAAGTGCTCAAACGCAGGCAAGTGCTCAATCGCGGGCAAGTGCGCATACGCGGGCAAGTGCGCATACGCGGGCAAGTGCGCATACGTGTGCGCAAGCGCTGGCGAGAGAGCAAACACGTGCACGGGCGAGTGAGAGTGCAGCCGATTGAGCAAACGTGGGCGAGTGCGTGCACGGGCGATTGCGCTGAAGAGGGTTGCGCTGAGTGGAACGAGGCAATCCGTCATACGTGGACCACAACATGAACCGAAAATGAAAAGATTTGTGATCATGTCAGTATTATATATAAGACATTGAGTCCTTTCTGTCAGGAGGAAAACAGCCAGTTAAATGTAAGGGGCAAAAAGAAAACATACTTGGCCTCAAAATACATTTAATTCATTGTGTTGAGGAAAAAAAACATCTGGAAAAAAAATCCAAATCTTGACTTTAAAACTGTAAATCGAATTGTGGCTTGACTGAATCGTTAGTTCTCAGCCCTGCTAGTGTAAGTATTGTATGAAACTCACACAAAAAATCCAGTGGCGGCTGATTTGACCACGAAAATGTGAACTCATTTGACAACAGTCAAAGAGAAGATGCCATCTTCTCCTCTCCAACACCTGAGCTAGACATGCTAGCCAGGCCAAATGAGGGGTTTAGTGCACTTGCAGCAGAGCTGTTGTGACGTTTAGAAGGCTCATTAATACAAACAGAGTCTGTCAGTTTGATTGACAGCGATTTAAAAGGAGAAATACTCTGAAATGCAAAAACAAAATGATTTCTTATTATATTTGTTCTCTTTCATGAGAAAAATGCCACACAAACATGTTAAAAACTCAAAAAACAAGATTTTTATTAGAGGAGACTTTAATGCTTTGTTTTCTAAAGTTTGAACTCATGAGCTGTAGGATTTTTTTATGAGGAAGACAGTAGAGGTGAAGGTTAGCGCTGTTGGAATATTCCATTTAATGGACCTTTCACTGGGCTCCCACTGAGTGTTGCATGCTAATTACTGGTGTTGCTAATCACTTTCATTTAAATCAAGTCCATTCTCAACCTGTATTTCTCTAATGCGGAATGCCAGAGCAGCAGGGTGTGCTAATGACCTTAAAGATCGTTAGCTTCACGTTTCCTCTCTTTTTCGCCTCCGTCCCAGATGTGTTGCCGTCTGCAGCGGTGGAGAAAACGGGCACCATGCTGTCTGACGGTGCCATCTACAGCAGTATTGATTTCATGGGGAAAGGAGGCTACAGCAGCCCGGCGCGGGGCAGCCAGCCCACCCCCTACGCCACCACTCAGATCCTGCAGTCCAACAGTTTCCACGAGCTGGCGGTGGATAGGCCAGATGCCCGCTGGAAGGCTTCTCTCCAAGCCCAGCAGGAAATGGCAAACATGGGCTACTCACTTACTGACAGGCGCCCCGGTGGTGGTACGAGCAAAAACCATACATGTCTGTGCTGTTGTACTAAAGTGAGAAGAAAAAAAACAACACTTCTGTGCAAATATTGCTTTTTTAAACATCAGGCAGGAAAAAAGCAAATTTGTTTACATATTCACAAAAACGCACCCCTAGGCCAATGTTCTTAATTACTCTTGTGTCTTCATCACAATTCTACCCTGAGAGCTTATCTAGCCTAGAAATGTCACGCAATCATGACGCATTTCTTTGTCTTAATTTGATTAGCGATGGCAGAAAATCCCTCAGCGTTCCCAGTTATTTATTTATTTATTTATTTATTTATCTCGTATACATTTTTGTAAAGTCAAGGAGGCATATCTGCCTGCACTTTCATACTTTTGCCCAATAGGCTCCATGCTCAGCTAAATGTCAGGCTCTTCCGCAGATAAAGCCGAGCAAGGCGGGGAGCTGTAGGGAGGCAACGTCTGCTGGTTTGTCACATGTTTTGATGCCTCTTTAAGAAATGTCGACATTTAGGGAATCTTTTATGTGCATTTAGCACAGAAAAAAAATGACAGAGTGCTGGAGATAGGTTTGAGGGAACATTTCTTTTGAAGGAGTCTGTGTTGTGGAGTTGAAATATTTGTGTGTCTTTCGCCACATTTAGGCTCAAAGGTTGGGAAGAAAAAGAAAGTTAAGGGCGGAACGAAAACCACCAAATCAAATGGGTCATGCTGGGCCAACATTCCCCTCCCCCCGCCGCCCATGCACCCTCTGCCGGGGACAGAGGTGAACCTTGACCGGTACCTCCAGGAAAACCACACAGGAGGGTAAGGCACCCAAAGATTGTTTTAAATATCCTCTCTGGGGTGTAGAGAAACACTGAAATGAAAAATATATATATCCCTTTAACACCAGAGATGTTGTACACCTAATAATACCATGATTTGGATGAGTACTCACTTCTGATTGGCTGCTGGGTGTGGATTTAAAACACTTTGAAAAGTAGTTTTGGTCACAGCGCCCAAATGTTCTATTTCATTGCACGGGCTTTGTTAAAACAAACTTTAGCTTCATCATCTGGACAAAAACAAGAAAAACAACAAAAAAAAAAAAAATTTTTTTTTTAATTGTTCTGTACAACAGCTAAGAAAACAGATATATTTTGGACATATTTTACTGTTACAACAGGGGGGTTTATGAATCTTTTTACACACTAGTTGTATATTTGTATAAACCCCTTTTGTAATTTAGGCATTATTTATTATATCATGACGATCGGCAGATATATCTCTTTCGTTTGTTGCTGCGATGTCATGCTACCGTGGCAACATTTTTATTTTTATTATTATTATTTTTTTTTTTGTAAATGGCCATGTTATCAGTAGGATAAAGCCCTTCGAACTGTGCATTATCATAAATTAACGCACTTCTTGGAAGTAACCCGTCGGACGGTTCAGGCTTCCACACAATGCATTAATTCCTGATAATGCACACCTGATAACGCATTATCAA
>NC_050525.1:10245330-10256782 GCF_002922805.2 Oryzias melastigma
AATGTCATGTTACCATGGCAACATTTTTATTATTATTATGTTTTTTTAGTAAGTGACCATTAAGTATCAGTAGGATAAAGCCCTTCGAACTGTGCATTATCATAAATTAACGCACTTCTTGGAAGTAACCTGTCGGACGGTTCAGGCTTCCACACAATGCATTAATTCCTGATAATACACACCTGATAACGCATTATCAATTACATGATATCAGGGCTTGGACTTCCAGTTCCACCTCCAACCATCAGAGGGAGCCCTCTCCAGAATACTGACCTCCTCTGCTACTTCCTCACCAGCTGTCTCTCATAATCCTCATTAGTGTCTCCATGTATTTGCCCCGTTTGGACGCCACTCCTTGCGAAGTATTGCCTGGCGTTTACCTAGCAATCCTTCTTCTTTTGTATCTTTAGCCTTGTTACGTTTTGACCTTTGCCTGTTTTGCTCACCCTCCTGTATCGTTCCCCGTTTTTTTAATTCTGCCTGACTTTTGACTAGATCTTGTATTTTTTGCCTTTGCCTGATTTTGTTTGCTATTAAACTTACGAATCGTTAAGGACTCTCATGCGTCACTTTTTGTAGTTTGGGGTGTCCCCAACTCATCGTTTTTTGTCATGCTGGCTGTTACCATTAAATCCTGGGTACCCAACCTCCGGGCCACAAACTGGAACTGGTCCAGTACCGGAATGCGAAGCAAGACAGCACCCTAACTGTTAGCATCCAGTCCTGGTTCGGATCCGGTACCGCATCTGGTACAGCATCCGGGGTAGGTTAGGGTACCGGTGCCAGTTGATGTTTTTTTTTCCTTCTCACATTTTTTTGTCTTCGTGAGCACAAAGAAAAAAACAGTGGACAAAATAGACTAATTATGTCAAACCAGTAAGATTTGATTTTATCTGAGTTTATATTATCAGAGAAAAGAGAAATTCTGTTTTTTGTTTGTTTGTTTCAGTGGTGTTCTCCTTACCTCTGCTATTGTATTATAATAGCTGAAAACGTTTTTATTATTATTATTATGCATAAGATATAATGAAACTGGAGGTGGGACTTGCTAAGATTACTTTTCACCCACTCCCTTTTCAAGCACCTCGTGACTTTCTGTTTATTTGAAAATGAAATCAATCTATCAATGTAAACACTGGAGCTATAGCTCTGCTGTTAAAAGGTTAAAAATCCACTCTGTTTTGAACCGTTTCAAGCATTCCTAGTGGTACTTAAATTATGATTATGCGGTTTTTAGACAAAATTCAATATCTTCTAGGTCATAGTTTCTGCAGAGCAGCTATTCCAGAGTTTGTGACCCACCCAGTGAATAAAAATCAGCAATTTTTAAAATTATATATTTTTTGTCTGATTCTGATTTACTACAATTTGAATCAATAAATACCCAGAAACACAATTTTTCTTTATACACGTCCTTAATCTTGAGGAAAAACCTGTTAAAAACATAATCTTGACATAAAAATGTGCTTAAAACCTTTTCACAACAGATACGACAACAACAGCTGGGCTCCATCCATGTCGGTGCACACCTACCACCACCAGAACTTGGACAGCGAGGAGGACAGGGAGCGAGGTCCCACTCCTCCTTTGAGAGGACGGTCCTCCTCGCCGGCGGGAGCGCCCTTCAGCCCGCCCTCCGCCTCGTCCCTCAGCTCTGCGCACCACGAGGAGATGCAGTCCATTCTGCAAGCCCACTTAGACGAGCTGACCAGAGCCTACCAGTACGAGGTGGCCAAGCAGGCGTGGTAAGCCTTTATTTAGAGATGTAAAAGTTCAAATGGATTCCTTTTATCCTCCAAATAGTTTGCCAGTACAGCGGTGGTATTTCCACTTGTCAGGCCCAAACATGTTTTTTCTAAGCGATAATAAAAACCCACCTCTCTATTGATTACTCGTCTGACGGAGTAAAAGAGAACTTGATAAGTCAGGGCCGACATGTGTTGGAGGGTAATGACTGGGTTCGGTCTTACATGCTGTTCTGACATCAGTAAATAGAGTTGGTAATTATGCATGCATCTCCTCCATGGCGGGATGCGAGCCATCGTGGAGGACAGCTGCGCGGGAGATAACAGGCATGTTGCTGACAGCCTTGCCCATCCAGATATCCTTTATCCAGTCCAATTACAACTCCATTGTGTTCGCGCAACACACACCACCACTGAGAAAGTAATCAGTAAAAATCACTTCAGGCATTCAGAGTCTCTGCACATCAGATCTCTCGGTTTCCTACCGATTCCACTGTTTGTTTGGTTGCTTTTGTCGTTTTGCTTTCTGTTAATAAAATGATTCAAACATGTTCTTGTACTTTGAATTTAGGCATTTAAAGAGCAGCCCCAGTGTGTCCGGCGCTCCGATCGACTTCATGTCCAGCACGCTGGGCTCCGATTTGGGAGCAACTCTCCTGTCTGAAGAGGATGAGGAGGAGGAAGAAGAGAGAGACGACGACAGATATGCTGTTGTGTCAAAGAATGTGTTTGACTACACTCCTGCTCACAGCATGGACAGCTTGGATGGTTCAGGTAGATTTTTTTATTAGATCAAATCATTAAAGATGAACTAATTACTGAGTCAACAAAAATGCAAAAACAGGATATTTAACTAGACATGATACCATATTTTTAACAAAATTGTGTGTGTTTTTTGTGTGTTTGTCATGTTAATAAATATTTGGTTGTTTTGTTTACAAAAAAATAATGGAAAAAAATGTTAGAAAGAGATAAACAGAGCAGGTATAATCTTAAAAACCAAGTAGTTTACTACAAAAAACTCCTAACTGTCAGTTATATGGTGTCACATAAAAAGGAGGCAAAATATTCCAACTTTAGTGGAAGTCCTGAAAAAGTAAGGTGTATACCATTCAAGAAATGACTCATTTATAAATAGAATTGTCTGAAAGCTTTTCTTTAGAACAAGGGTACGTGATGCCTCCTCCCACAGGAACAGGAATGTACCATATTTAGCTGCCATTGTTTGATAAGTCACAGTTGACAAGTGTACTGAGAATATGTGTTTTTAGTGCTTTTTATAACCCATTGCAGGGCGGAACACGGGTCGCTGTGACTATAAATATTGACTAGCACTAATGCAAACATGTTAGTTTTTCATGTTCAACTGTCACATGTTTCAGAAGCAGAGAATATGAAATATGATGAAAAAATTTAAAAAGACTTTTCGGTGGCCGTGTTTCCTGCGACACTTTGAATGACGTCTTTTTTTATCTGGTTGTATTTTGCACAAGTAACTGCAATTAAAGGAGGCATGTGCTGCAAGGCTGTGTGATAATAGCTTTTAATTAGTTTGTTTGTTTTAAAGTTAATCTCCTGGGATGAGTTTGTGATTTGAACGTCCTTTGCAGCTCATAAAAAGACACTTGAAATGTGGTTTGTAATTAAACCGATAATTGTTACGGCAGCATTTCTACTCCCACATCAACTGATACATCTGGCTATCCCTGCGCTTATCTGTTTTTGTAATAATTTACTCAGTTATCTTTTTTTCTTTTATAGGAAAAACCTCCCAGCAGGCTAAGTTAGATGGTTTCGGTACAGCAGACCGTGCCGGACAGGGCACGCATAGCCTTGGACACCAGAGGGCACCACTTACAGGCCACAAGCCTCAGACAGACAAGGTTGGAACGCTTCCCAGACGAAGAGACACCAACACAGATGGTAGGTTTGGACTTTGGTCCGCCCGGGCCGTACTTATCAAATATTGTCATGCTTTTGTTGTAAATTCTACGAGAAGAGCCTGCTGAACGTCATGATCTCTCCCTCGGATGCTTCTCCAAATGCCCGTTCAACAGCCCACACGACAGCCGCGAAGCCCCTGAACTCCATGGGTTCCCACATGCACAGCTCGTGGGCGGCCGCGGCCTCAGACCCGTCTGAGGAGTGCATGGTGACCGTGTCGACACTAGAAAGGCAGCATATGGCTTCGTGGAGTGGAACGACATCCTCCGGCAGGGCCACCATGAATATGGGCTCTCAGAAGAGACCTGGCACAGACTTCTCCCATAACGGACATCATTCCACTAATGGCACAGAAAAAAGGGAACACTGTGAGTTTTGAATTCTTTTGAAAACTGGTATGTGTGCAAGTTAGAGAGAATGAATCCACCAGATTAATAGTTCTGTTTGACATAAGGCCTTAGCTAGAAGACTCACTCCGATAAAAATCATACTTTTAACATGTTCTTGTGACATTTTTCTGATGACGGAGGACATATATAAAAGAAAATTAAGTTCAAAATTATATTTCTGACTATTTCTTTATTTAAATCAGGAGCAGACAAAAAATCCCATTTGAAAAAGATCTTATTTGTGACACAGAAAATGCACTGAACAGGTCACAGGCTGCATGCTCCAACTCTCAACAACGGAGAGGGGAAGAGGGGCGGGATTGCTCAGCATCAAGAGTTCCACCTACAACTTTGGCAAATTTTGAATGAACTTCTGTCTTCTTCTGTATATTCTAGAAAATGACTGTGTATTTTAAATTTTGGCTAAAAACTGAAAAATAATATTCAAAATACCTCTAAGGACGTTTTTAAAATAGATTAAAAATGATTGGAGTGTAGCTTTATTTGTTTTTGACTGTGTACCTTAGAGAAAAACGTTAAAACATCTAACTATGTATAAATGTATTCCATTTAAATAAAGCTAGATGTTGGTAGTGCGTGGCAGGGTTTGGTTAAGATAAAGGCTAGTTTGTGTACAATATGTTCTGCACACTAAATTAAAGGGTCCACTTAAAATAAATGGTCTATAAATAGCCTATTCACAACAACACCCAAACTTATTACATTTTATTTATATAGCCCAAAATCACTGAGAAAAACTTGACTCATTGGGCTTCATGCCGGTAATTTTACAGAAAATGATTAATAAAATATGAAAAAAATGGCTGAAGACTAAACAGACTTAATAAAACTCCCTGCCCTGAGACCTTCCCTCCCGGTAAGGAAAAATTCCTAAAAAAGATCCTATCCCCGGACGGATAGGCGGTACCAGAACTGTTAAAGAAAAATTAGCTTCTACAACTACGTATTTAAATAGTTTATTCAGATATTACAATGTTATATATAACACTCTACATGTTGCCCATGTTAGCGTTAGCATATTACCAAACTTGTTTGCAACACATAAAAAACAGACTGATATCTCTGAAACAAATTTTACAATGAATATGCTAACTCCTAGCATGGTTAGCAACATGTAAAAAAAACAGTTCAACTCTGCTACATGTTAGCCATTTAGCATTAGCTCTATTAGTGTTTTTACAATGTCTGTAGCTCCTAATCTTGTTTACAACCGCTAAAAAGCAAGGCTAATACCGTTAAAACAAATTTTACTGTGACTTTGCTAACTCGCACTCTTAATAGCTACATATTAGTCCTGTTTGCTTACACACAACACCCAAACTTGTTTGAAATTCATTTAAAGAAGGAATAGACAGAAATTTTGAAAGAGCACCTTGTACCTCTCAAAATAGCATCCCATATTTATAAGACCCTTTTCGAAAGAAATGTTGGGTTTTAAGGGCAGAAAATACAGTAGTTAGCAATAGTTGAACATAAACTACACCCCCAATGTCTTGAAAAATAATGTCAGTACATCTTTTTTTATGATCTTTATTTAATTCACAATTTGCCATGAATGAGTGTGACCTCTTGAATGATTGGAAATATACTAATTTTAATAGAAAATGTGAAATATTCATCTTCTGTTTTTACATGTTTTTCAGAGTCCGGATGAAGCATCATTACTTGCAGTCTGTCCGTGAACACCCTGTTTATAAGTGCTATAAAAAGATTTTTTTTTCTCCTCCCGAATGAATCTGAAAAGGACATAAAATGATGGAAGGCAGAAATGTTTGGGAAATGACCTGCTGAGTTGTAAATATTATGTACAGCCACAGATACCACGGTCACGGTGATATTATTTTCATCCCCCCCTCTTCAAAAGAGCAAAGTGTATGTTATATGTGCGCTTGTGTTTTCTGTCACATGGTGTACAGCAGTTCGCACTGTGGAGAAGAAGACAAAAGGACTTGATGAAATGAAAAAAACAAAAACAAAAGAATTGTAAATACATTTTACTGTGATTTTTTTTCTCTTACATTTGCTTTGCTATGCAAGCCAAACCCAAGTTGTCTCTTTTGTGATTTATGATTTATGACTAAAATCTTTTTTTAAATGATTTATTTATTGGTTTCTGCTCAAACTGTTAGCTTGTTTTGATGAAGCTAACCCATTGTTGTATTTTGCACAGAGCATTTTTGGTGAACATAAGCACAAACTCATCGTCAGCCGAGCTGAGAAGGAGAACTATACTGGCGAATATGAACATTTATGTGAAACAGAGCAGAATCGGAAGATCATGTAGATATTTGGCTGTGATAGATTTGTTTGGGAAGCACTGATGCTACGTACACACCGGGCATGCGATACAAAGAATGTGTTGAACACGTTGAACAAGCTTGGTGCGAAATCTCGAAATCTTGCAGCAGGGTTTATCTTTCACAGATTATTAATTCTTTCTTCGTGATCAATTCTCAAACAGATGAAGTACTGAAAGGGAGGCCATTCATATATCACTTATAAATCCAAGTCTCTGATTGGTTAAAGTTCAACCGGTTTAACTTTAAATGCGTGTTTAATGGTCACATAAATGTACGTAGAGCCTGAAAATGGTCTTAGAAACTTGCGTAGCTATACGTGAACCAAGTGGTCACTTGAACACACATTTCCAAGCCTGGTGTGAACATAGCATAAGAAGACAAATAAAGTAGAAGAGAGGAAAAAGCCCGCAACTGCTATGCCAAATAATTACTAACAATCTTTCAAGTGTTTTCCTATAAATTCTACTATAAATTTAACTAACAAAGATTATCAGCAAATTATAACCAAAACGTGTTTTATAGCAACAAAGACACAGTCATTTCGACACACAAAGCTAAGGCATATATCGTAGCTACTTCTCTGAAGACTACCCCAATAGATAACATTGTTGTGTTGCTGCTTACATTCACTGACATGATGGTGCAATATTCAGAAAGCAATGTAACAGTAAAATTAAAATCAGTGACTCACAGGCCCAGAATGTCCCTGAAGGGACAGAAACAAGCTGCATTCAAGAGGCCTGCAGACAAACAGGAGGAGTTCAAGTGACACTGAACATAATTGAGATTATACCATGCAAATAGGCTGCAACATAGCTGTATATTTATAAATGTGCACTGTCATGTTGTAAACATGTCAAGCATTGACTTGCAATCAACTCTGAATATTATTATTTTTATCCATAAGCTGGTTTTCTGCCTGCGTGACCCAGAATGCAACGTTTTTTCACACCTGTTTGGGTGTTTATGGTCAGTTTTTTTCACCTTTTTGGGTCATCTTTACTAACCAGATTGGTTTTGCCCTCGGGAATACACAGCCACACAAAGTATTGGAAGGGCTTTCTGAAATCCTGTGATGCAAAATAAAACGTATGTTTGAAACAAAGTGGATTCCTAATCACAAGCCTGAAATGATCTTTGAATTTCCACACATCTGCTGTTTTTGGAGTCACTGGCATTTAGATCGGAATCTGTAAACATCTACAATCACTTAAAACTGTTTTCAGATGTGAAATTTACTTGAAGTTCTATTGATTTTGCTTTCTTTTTCTGTTGTTTTGCTGCCTCTTTTGTTTCCATGGAGAAAGTGCATATTGTCATTTGTAGTGAAATCTTTTTTTTTTTACAGTAGATATGTTCACCAATTGTTAGGGCATGCTTTAAATTTCATCTGACACATGCAAATATGCACATATTGTGTTCTGAAATATATACTGGTTTCTAAAAAAAAACATGTTTCGTCTAGTCATCTTTTTACCTTTGCAAAAAGGTGAAAAATCTGTTTTATATCACTGCAAAAAAAAATCTTATGTTTTTTGTCTAGTTTCTTTGGGACTTGATATGTATGATACACGACAAAACTAACTTACTAGAACCTTTTTATGTCTTTTTGAGTCATTTCCTCTTAAAAACTTCTTATTTCTGAGTCAAATCTCTAATGAAACTAGTTTTTGAGAATTTTTTACATAATTTCAAAAATGTATCTTAAAATATATTTTTCTAAATTGGTCTATAAATCAGGATAGTTGGAATGTTGTAGTGCTTTGAACATACTTTTTTTCTCAAGAGGACCTAGCTGCAGACAACAAGATGGCGGCTAAACATCATTAGCTTGAACAGGAAGTCCTTCATTAGCTGGAACAGGAAGGTCTCGACCGGAACCGGAATTTAAAAAAAAAAAAAAAAAAAAAAAAAGAAACTTCTGTCAACAGATACTCCTGTTTTTTGCTGTTGTTGTTGAAAACGATTTTAAAAATCCAGGGAATAACATTATCTGATTTTTAAATAATTTATTTGTAAATTATGGTGGAAAATACGTATTTGGTAACCTTCAAACAAGCAAGATTCCTGGCTCTCACAGACGTGTAACTTCTACTTCTTCAGAGGATCCTCTGTCCTCCACTCATCACCTACATTAATTGCACCTGTTTGAACTTATCTATATAAAAGACACCTCTCCAAAACCTCAAACAGTCACACTCCAAACTCCACGATGGCCGAGACCAAACAGCTATATTAGGACACCAGAAACAAAATTGCTGACCTGCACCATCTTCTCATTTTGTCTCTCATACTTGAGGTGTGATAAAAATTACAGGCTTCTCTCATCTTTTTAAGTGGAAGAACATGTACAACTAGTGGCTACCGAAATATTTGTTGCCCCACTGTAACTGGCGACTCTTACATTTTTTTTTCCTAGTTTAAGCTTTAAACCTTCAAGACTGGAGATATCTCCTGCTATGCCCGTTGACATATCATAACGCCATACATAATTCAGCTGATTTACAAAAAAAAAAAAGAAAACAGCTTTGCGCCGGTATGCACAGAATAGGCGGATTCATGTTGATCGTGTTAAGAGTTGAAAAGTTACAGTAGTCGAAGGAACGTAAACACTGGATTTAAAGCTCCAGTGTATAAGGGTCTTATAAATCCAAACACTTTTTTTCATATCCCTTTTGTAAGGAATAAAATGATTATAGTTTGCCCCATTTTAAGCTCATACTAGATATATAGCATCCCCTGCGGTAATGCAAGTGTAAATGCTGTAAGCTGAATGTGGCCGCTAAAGACGCCAGAGCTGTTAGCTGAAAATGCTGAAGCTTAAAGCTTGTAAAAATATTAGCTAAATGCCAAATTAGGCAAAAAAAAACTGGAAACAGGTTCAAATTAGCCTAAAACGACTAGCATAATGCTAAAATGTTAGCTAAGCTCCAAATTAGCAAAAAAAAAAAAAAAAAAAAAATTGGAAACATGTCTAAATTAGCCTAAAACAGCTAGCATGATGCTAAAATGTTAGCTAAACTTCAAAATAAGCCAAAAACTGCTAACATTTCTAAATTAGCCAAAAACACTTCGCATAGCGGTTTCTTACATTCAAAGTTTTACTAGAATGTACAACAATTTTGACAATTCTGTAGAAATTCTGCTTCCGGCTAATAATGTCTGGGCGCCATCTTGTCTGCAGCCATGTCCTCCTCTATTTTTGTAGTAAAAGTATCAAAGTACCTACTTTGCTTTTTTATACCCAATATACAAAAACTTTAGACGCTACACCTAATATAAATGATTCAGTTTGATGGGTGTAGCACTGGAGCACAAGAAACCGGAGTTTGTATGTGGGTCCTTAGACAAGACTCTTCTACTGCCTGACTATGTAACCACAATGGGGTCCAAGTCTAGGTTTCCCTGTACTGGTCCCCTGCCTGGATAAAAGAGGAAGGGCATCCGGCAAAGAACAAGCCAAATCACTACTGTGAAGCCAGGAAAGCTGATTGACTGTGCCAACCTCAAATATAAGTGTTTGTTCTAATGACAAGATCCTGTCTTAAAAGAACAGAACATTACACTTATTTAAAAAACTCTTACCAAGACAAATTCCACTGGTTCTATTGGCAGATTTTTTCACTTATAACAAGAGGAAAACATTGTGTATTCTAAGTGAGGATTACATTTTTTCCAGTGTATCATATCTGGACTAATGAAGTAAGTATTTGACCAACTCAGCCTCATATGATATAGTTTTTTGCTGTGGGCACTGCTTTTTCAGATGTGCACTGAGATCAGTCCAGACAGCCGATATTGAACACATGAATTAATAGTGAAGTACACCATTAAAACTTAATAACCGGATACCCAAGTTCCCAGTAGTACCATAAGACGTGTTATTTGTTCTCCAGTCTTTGTAGTGTCTGTTAAACCCAATCACTATATGTTGTGTACTTGCCAATTTGCCCTGTTTGTAAAACATGTGAGTTTAATGGAGGAACTGTGCAAACAGACTTTCCCACAGAGCCCAATTACACAGCTCTCTCAGCATTGATATTGCTACACTTATGATTGATAGTGTCGTTGCCTAACATACTAGTCTTGGAATGGTGTACTTGCCTTGTGAGTTGTTGTGGTTTTGGTTCAATGAAAAATACGTTTAGTAAATATTGTTGTAGGAAGACTTTTTTTAAACCCTCAGGGATCAATTTGGCCTGTGCTTCACTTCACTTCACTTTGCTTCAAACCCGAGAAAACATACATGTGCAAACAACCAGCAGATAATTGCAATATAGCAATTTAGTTGTCTTTTTTTTAAGAAATATTTTTGATATATTGCAGCATAAATTTGTGGTTTCACATTCCAAAAGCACATAATACAGACCTGTTTCACAAGGATAATCCACAAATATTGAGCAATATACAAAAAGGGTTAGAGGTTTTGAACCCTGTAGTGCTAATGCAAAATTCATGTCTTCTTCGTATTCTTCATCAAGCATTGAGGGGGTGTCAAGTCAAGACCGAGAATGCTCTTTGGTAGCTAACCCTGACCTTTAACCTCTTTGTGAGTGATACAGCCGGACAGCTTCACCTTTGAGAATGGTGGTTTGACAAAGCTTGACAAAGCATGAGAAATTCACGGCTCGGATGCAGCAAAAAATCGAAAATCACAAGAACCCTGTTGGTTCATATGATAAACAGAAGTATAGTAAAGAAAATCTTAAAGTGTTAAAATACTCAGAAAGATGCAAAAAAAAAGTTAGTTGCCTAAAGCTATGTTCACACCACCCTCAGCAAGTCTTTGTAAATGAGCGTTTAGGACTTCCTTGTTCAGAACTCTTGGATTACTACGTAGCTAAGCAAGTATCAACTCAAGTATCTATGCAACCATTAACACAAGTATCTATACAAGTATTTCTGCAAGTATCTATGCAAGTATTAACACAAGTATCAATACAAGTATTAACACAAGTATCTATACAAGTGTATACACATGTATCTACACAAGTATCTATGCAAGAATCAACGTATCTATGCAAGTATCTTTGCAAGTATCTTTGCAAGTATC
>NC_050525.1:10257385-10264066 GCF_002922805.2 Oryzias melastigma
AAGTATCTATGCAAGTATTAATGGAAGTATCACCGTAAGCATCTATTCAAGTATATACACAAGTATCTACGCAAGTATTATGAAAGTATTAACGCAAGTATCTATGCAAGAATCAGCGTAAGTATGGTGTATATGTTGTATACTTATATAGCGTTTTTCTACCTTCCTTGAAGGCTCAAAGCGCTTTACAGTCACAGACCCATTCACACACACATTCACACACTGATGGTGGCTCTGCTGCCGAACACTGGCACTAACCTTTTACCAGAGGCAACTCTGGGTTCAGTGTCTTGCCCAAGGACACTTCGAAACATGGGCGGGCAAGGTGGACATTGAACCCACAATCTTCCAATCAGGAGTCGACGCTCTACCACTGCACTTCAATCTGCGCTAGTATCTATGCAAGTATCAACACAAGTATTTATGCAAGTATAAATGCAAGGGTACTGTGTGCATGTTGGTTTTGGACTCCAATCACATCATCAACACATCACTGGCTAAAGCTGAGTTCCTGATTGGATGACACAATGCAATTATTTTGCCAGTACAGATAATTGAACTTGCACAGCCAAATGTTCTCTTTGCGTTAAAATTTTCGTCGCTTTCCCATGATGCCCAAAACGTACTGTCACCAGACCCCCACGCTGTGCCCAATGCTCAAATGGCACTGCAGGACCTCTGAATGCATGTGTACAATGACTTAACTATAAAAATGGCTTCCCCTGCCATTATCAAACGAATCGCGTTTGGTGTGAACACATCACTTTGGACAACTAACTGCTCAGAATTTGTAACCAATGAATAAGAACATCAGTGTAATTTTTTTGCCAAGGACTTTCACCATTTTGCTTTTCTATTTGATTTAATGGGAGCCTAATCACCACTTCCAACTATTCAAAAGGTGTGTGCTTTTATTCTTTAGGGGGTTTTCCTTGATTGATGAGAGGACAAGTTAAGTTAAAATAAATAATGAAAATTATCTCTTTATTACCACTACACTACTTTTTCTGTCAAATGTATTAGTTTCCTTTTTATATCCTCTATTTTCATCCTTTCCTTCTTATTTGCCTCTAATCATTTTTTTAGCTGCACTGTATATGGCAAAGCAAAATTAGCATAATCCCAAACATAGCTGTAATACTTAACAGTGTGAGGCTCACAGCATTCATTATAGTCATTTTCCGTTCAGAAAAACTCTAGTCAGACGTTGCACTGATTACACAGTAGGCACCATTTCTGTGTATATTACCATAAGAAAAGCACTTCCTTTTTTAGGTCCCTGTTCAGCCTAAGCAGCAACATTTCGTGAAATTTTCCCAACATGTGGTGGACAACCTTTTCAGAATGATTATGTATAACCTTGCCTCAAAAGGCTGATTTGTACCTCCTGACATTTGGCTAATTGGAACATTCAGACAGAGTGGTGGTCTACATGTACCCCACCTGAGACAGCGAGTGTTGCTCTGCGGCTCAGATACCCTGAGGCTAAGCTAAAGGCCAGTGGTCCCCTGGCCTTTGGCTCCCTCAGTGACCAATTTATTTTCATCTTTTTCACCCTGTTGGTTCTTTTACATGGTCACTTCTCACTGTGCCGTCCACACAAAGCATCAAAGCCTCTTGTGGAGGTTCCTAATCGAGGGCAATAGAGTAAATCAGGTCTGTACGACGGGTTGAGGGCGAAATTAGTTTTCCTGTTGTTGCTGGGAACAAAGTTTGCCTAGAGTCACTGGAAATTTCCCTAGAGAGTAGACTATAACTGTTTTAGTTACAGCAGCTTATTCCTGAATTATTTGTTAAATTATTTGACCCCTTCTTAGTATGCACGATGTCAAGAGTAGTGTCAATAACTGATGCTGTCAAGCTGTGAAGACAGTAATGTCTTAGTCTTAGCTGGTCTTATAGATGAAATTTAAGTCCTTGATGGGTCACATTGCCACGAAAAATCGTCAAGAAGTTGAACCTGTTAAACTTTTAGCACCATAAATGAACATTAAAATTTGTACTTAGAGGCCACGACTGGAGTTACAAACTTGTGTAGCGATATGTGATCAGGATCTGAATGCAGAATCCCGAAATTCAGGGTAATTTTTGCGTAGAAACAACTGCTTACCATTAGCATCATGCTAATGCTACATCACGGTCACCAAATCAACACTTTTTATTAAAGTTTTTGTTGCTGCTATAAGTCCAGCGGGTTTATCTTCCAGTTCTGACTGGCTCAAGTCAAAAATAACCAGATGTTCCACTGTTTCATTAGCCGAAAGTAAACGTAACATGGAGAAGATTAGAGGAAGTGACTGTTACCATGTGTCTCGTGAGCATTTGTTTACCTTGCGTACAGACAAAGGATGCTAATAAGCATAATTAGACGCAAACATTTACTCATGTGGAGACTAACTTTCTACCTTTTAGCCGCCAAAGATGAGAAAATGCTAACAACTGGCGAGTGTCAATTTCTGAAACTTCAAAATAAAAGTCTATCGTTATAAAGCCATTCCTATATTGAGAAAAAGTTCTATCATGATATATATAGTTATCGTTTTGTTGCCCAGGACTAATGTAATTTATTTTTTTATTTTTTTATTGTACCCTCATTTCTGTTGTTTTTTCTTTTCCTTTTTTTGGTTTTATTTCATGCAAAAACAACTCTCAAACTTCGAATTTCTTGTAAGATAACAAAAGCACATGTGTCTGTTTGCATTCAACAAATAGAAATTTACAATGTTGGAAGTATCCAAACTACCTGTTATCAGTCAGTGTATTTTTCTATATCTTGATCCAACACTTTGTCAATTCTTTATAATCTTTATGAAGATCCTTTTTTTTCCTTCTTTCACCTCTTCAAACAGTTGAACCCCGAGGTCATCTGTATCTGTTAAAAAAATACACCCTGGGGTGGTTGTGTTGGTGGAGAAAGCGGGTGGGATTATTGTCCAGGCCAATAAAGATTTCCCAAGATAGAATCGAACCACCAATTTGTGAGCGGCGATCCGCTGCAATACCACAACCAGATATCTTGAACACCATAAACATTTTGCCCAATCCTGTCTTCAATCTTCTTCAAACTGATCCCCCAAAAAAGCCTATGAATCATCGCAGAAAACAATTTTTCATGACAGCCGTTTAACATCCCCTTTATCTGAAAATGTTTTTTCTAAAATCTTCAGAAGTAACAGTCGGTGTGACAGCAGCCAGATGCCTCTGATCTGTGATAAAACCGCTGCATCATTCCTTTTGCCTGTGAGTGCATCTCACTGTTCATTTCTCATCTGCCACAGTGTAGAAGTCCCCCACCCTCCATGTTTTTTTTTTTTACAGGCAACATTTACAGCATCAGACAGGGATCCAGCCCCATAAACACATTTTAATTTCTTTTACAGCAGCTGCAGGAAGCTTCATTATCTCTGACAGCTCCAGGTTCTGCACCCTTTGGCTCCCTTTAAGGAGAAAGTAATCTTTTCCGAACACAACTCCAATAAATATGAAGTCATAAACATGCCCTTCATGGTTGCATCATTTTTGCCTCTCATAACCTCTCAGTCTGTGTTACAGCATCACGTCCTTCTCAAACTTGGCACTCATCCTATCACTTTCTCAGAGTGCTGAGAAAAGCTGTCTACCTCTGACACCTGGTTATTGTTTCACTCTGTGAGGCTAATCAAAGTTTGCTTTGCCTCGAGACGTCTTTGCAGCAGAATTACTTTCTCTACTTGCTCAATAACCTGATTTTTTTTCTCTTTAAAACATAAATGAAATGCTGAAGACTTGGAAAAAAGGTGTAAATGTTTTGAAGTCAGAGAGAGCATGTCAGCCTAACTAAATGGTGCAAAGATGAATACTCCAAAACCACCCAAAAAAAAAATAAAGCAGTGCTATAATGCTGCACCCTCATCCCCTGCCCCAAAAAATATTATATATATATATATATATATATATATATATATATATATAAAATGATAAGAAACTATTTTTACCAACAATTCTTGCACCCAGAGGTTGATGTAGAAATTTCTAAAATTTATGGAAGTGTGTATTTTTTAGCCTGACTTATGTTATGATTTGGAAAATTAAAAGCGTTTAGCAACCTCCTGATATCCATGAGTGAGAGTACATACAGAATTTTCCGCTGTATTTCTGTGCTGCTCTAAAAACACTAGATTAAAAAAAACTGCACTTTTTAATCAGGAGCTATATGGAATATTTCTGGTTATGTTTACTAATGTCAAAGCGATTTTGAGAGATTCGTGGCGCTGTGTCAAAATATCTAGTTTGGTGTTATTGTGAATATGCTGCCCTGGTTAATATTAAGTGGTGTCAGAACAAGCTTTGTTTTTACGTGCCACCAAAAATGTTTTGCATTAGTGTGTAGTCGCAGTAATTTTTTATTGTTATGAGTCAGTTTTTTGCTTGCTGCAAACAAAGTTAGGAGTATTGTGAAAATGTAACATGGGTAACATGTTGAGATGTAAGACTGTTTTTTAAAATGCTTCATATGTTATTAGCAACCCGGTCGCAGTAAAATGCGTACATATGCCACGACTTTGCACTCTGAAATACCGTGTATAATATACGCCAAACACGCTTTTTGCGTGCATATGATACGCAATGGTAGAGAATAGGTTGCGCCGGCGTACAATATACACGCTTTTTAGGTTTCGTTTTGATCACGTGGTCAGAAATCCTCCGGCTCTTTTCTAAATGACGTCGTTCCTGGTTAAGGTTAGGATTACGGTCATGGTTAGGGTTAGAAAAGCAAATTGTTCGTTTGTGGGGCTGTCTGTGATGCTCACGGCTCCACCAGGGGACGTGTCAAACGTGGAAAACAGACTTTAACACGTTTAGGACCGTGCGTATTATATGCACGCAAAAACCGGTTTTGGCATATATTATACACGGTATTTCCCAAATCGTGGCATATGTACGCATTTTACTGAGACTGGGCTCGTTATTAGACTTAACTTAGCTTTATTGATCCCTTCTGGATGGCACCTTTGGGGAAATTAGGTTATCTTTGATTCTTTTGTCTCTCGTAATGCACTTTATAGTTTAGTGCAGGTTAGGCCTATATATGTCATTAGGTAAAAAAAACAAACAAAAAAAAGACCAGTCACTGACAGAGTCAAATTTAATTTGGTGTGCCTAATAGTGCAGAAAAATAGTAGTTTAATTCTTGTAAACCTATATTTATATATTTTAGATGTCAAAGTTGGATAGAAAGAGAATCTGGGTTCATAAAAAGGTTTTATCGACCACCAAACACTCAGACATCATACCCTCATAGAGCTGGCCCTTCATAAGAGGCTGTTTGAGGCTGACAGCCATCAATTTCAATTTTGTCTGTCAGCCGTGGTGCAATTTTGCCACATTTGCCCTCGCAGTACTGGATGCTTCTTTGACAACATATTGCAGAGAATCTGAAAGATAAACACTGCAAAATTGAAAATGAAACTTGGCATCCCCATGCACACACACAGACATGCACACACACTTCCTTAGAAACCAAAGAAAATACTTCAAACCCCCTCTGCAGACAGCAGATAGTTTTTGAAAAGGAAAACAGACATGAAAATGACAGAGTAGAAAGCATCATTTCATGTTTCTGTAAAAAATTGCCTTGAGTGGAAAACAGCACTGATGTTTAGCTTAGCTGCCTTAGCAAATAAAACCTGTTTTCTCTCGTTAAAGTCCCACTCCGACCGTCTTTTGATCTATTTAAAAGTATTGCTTTAATTATTATTTTTTCAAAGCCAAAATAACCTGGGTTGGACATAGTTTCGGCAAAGCAGCAGTGGTTCATTGCAAAATTCACCTCTGAGTTGTTGGCGGTCCGATGCTATGGAGCAATCCCGCCCCCCATTCTCAAGAGCTATCTGTTTACAAGCTCTGCCGCTAGCTGACAGCCCCTCAGAACTCCATTACAACATTACCAGTGCAGCAAAAACTGTGACCAATAGTGGAGCCATCCAGCCATACAGTCCTAAGCAAAATGCTAGCTCGGACCAGGAATACCTGGATCTAGCCTGCAAGTGGATGGATCAGAATGGAGCGGAGCAGAGTTTGTGCCCTGTCCATTATATTTTCTAGGTAACAAATACAATTTGTTTTTTAACCATAACTTTTCGTCTGTTTCTGATTCACAATGGGTTTTGGTTAATTTTCTCAATATATCTCCTTCATCATGTGAAGAAAATGGCTCAAGAACATAATATACATATATATATATATATATATATATATATAGTTGAACTTTAAATGCAAGTTGCAGTAAATGTTTTGAGCTGGCATTTGCTAAAAAACAATAATACTAATAATAAAAAAAGAAAAACAATGTCTTGATTTCATCTTCTGTTATTTTACTGAGTCATCCTGGGAGCACTGGAGTGGACATCACCCTTCATGCCATTTAAATGTACCAGTCAAATCGCTCAAGCTTGAAGTGATAACTGGACCGACATGGTAAAAATAAAATCTCAGTGTGTCACAGCTATTGACAGGTGCACAGCTGTAAAGAAGGTCAGCCTTTTTGCACAAAACACACAAAATGTCCTTTCGCTGAAAGCATCGCCGCACACCTGCGGTGAGTAACCACACCCTATAAATGCTCCAGTTTTTCTGTGCTGTGGAACAGTAAGTTGGCAGTTCAATTTAAGTGTTTTCTTTTTCCTCAATAAGAATATATAT
>NC_050525.1:10264294-10299415 GCF_002922805.2 Oryzias melastigma
ATTTTTTTTTTTTACATACAAAAAAATACATTTATGTAATCTACCTGGTGTTGTGAAGTCCTTCAGTTTATTAAATATATTATTAAAATAAAAGCCTACTTGAACACATATTCTTCAAAAACAGGTCTTGAAATTGTTGAATCATAAAGTCCCAAAAAAGTTATATTTTAGAAGCTTAGTTTTATGTCTAACACCCCCGCGTAAACGTGAATTTCTTGTACATTTAGCCTTCTGGCACGCTCCTGCTATGCGAGTAAAGGGACACGGCTAATGGAGCATGGGAGAAAAATAAATGTCTCACACCTTGACCCACGTGGTCTATGACTCACATGCGACCTTATCATCACCATCCGAGCTTTAGAAAAACTAGAAGCGTCTACATTGGCTCAGAACCTAAATGAAAGCGAAACAATTCTCCAGGAAGTCAAACGACCCTGGCCCCTCTTCGTTCAGCACTTCCTGCATGCAGGATGACCTCAATGACTTAAAATCTCAGGGCAACGTGTGGTAGCAGAATTCAACAAACCAAAGGGATATTTCTAGATCAGAAATTCAACAAATATGAATGCTTTTAGTGTAAAGCTGGGAAGATTTTGTGCCCCCTTAGACAAAATAAAAATATTCATCTTGTCAAAATCCAAAGTTATACAAAATAATAAAATAAATATAAAATACCACTGCAAGGCTTTCTGTTTACAGGAGAAGAAACCTACTGCTGGAAGATAAGTTTAAAACAGCTACCAGATGAAAAGAAATTTTAATATTTAATCAAAGCTGAGGTCTTCGCATTCAAGTAGTATTATTTAATATTTGTATTTTATCAAAAATTATTTAGATCTGAGCAAAAAGAGAAGAAATACTTTTTATTAACTTAAAATAACAAACAAATTCTGTGTAATAGTACTGATGATGAACTTATGGAGTTGATAAAACTGTATTTGCATTTCTGAATTATATAAAAAAAAAACATTTTTGAAACCGATGAAGTACCGAATAGATTGAAGAACAACAACTTTGTGTCCTATTCCTAATTTTATTTATCTGTCAAAAACACAAAAACTGCAACTTGATGTGTGGTACTGCTGCATTCACAACAGCTAGGAGAATAAAAAACATGCAGGATATGACTAATCATGTCTAATTAAGTGAACATAACTAAAACATCTGATAAAGTTGACAAAAGCAGAAGAAACACATTTTATAGGCTGTTTCTTATGGAAAGTAAATAATTATTAATCAATCATTTTCACAATATATATTGTTATATACATTTTTAACCCTTATCTTTGAATTTATATAAATGTTTTCACAATTAAAGTGATTAAAATGACTATCATGGCTTCTTGCAGAGGAAAAGAGAATAAACTTATGACTAACAACTGGTCATCTATTTAAGTAGAAATACTCCCCAAAGGTAAAATAGATGCTAAAAAACAATATCAATATTAAGAATTTCTTTAGATCTAACTTAGTCAGTTGATCATTTTTAAACAATATAATTTTTAAATGAATAAGGATACGTTTTGTCCCGACCCTCAAGAAACCCTTTTCGTCCCTGTGGTGTCTCACTATGCTTTGTCAGACTTTCTGCATGAATGCTACATGTCCCACGGGTTGCCTTGGTGCTTGGTTGAGGGGTTTCTCACGCAGGCCCTGGATCACCAAGTAAGCTGGCCGAAACAACAGATCAAGGACTTTTGTAAAAGGACATTTTAAAAAATCTGCAGGATAAACAGATGACTATGGGGCACAAATAGGGGCATTGGCTGAAACCAAACTGCTTAGCTACCCCCTATTGCTCCAATTTTAGGAGTATTATACGGGTAAAAAAGAGTCAGTGCCAGCAAATAAGAGAATTCAACTTCAAAGATCAATAAAGATGATATTTACTGACAAAACCGGGAGTCTTCCATGACAAACAGAATTATCGAGACAGTTCTCGTGTAGCAGAAGCAGCTTTTTCCAATACGCAGTGACAAACTTGACTGTTGCACATGCTGATGAAACAGTTCGAGACACAATGGATTCATGTTTATATTATGTTTAAAAAATACCAATTTTATGACAATTGCGAGATTTTATTTTGATTCATTATCACACCTTAAAAGTCGGACGTAGCCAAAGCTAGCGTTCGGTTGTTAGCATCCACTTTGATGTTAATGGGAAAATCTTCATCACAAAGTTCAAACCAGCCGCAGATATGTAATGGAGAATGAAGAATCAATCAAATAAAGTCTGAAACTTGTAAAAGGGACATTTGAGAATTTTCCTACAGCAAGGCTGAATTAGGCATCCGTTCAGAAACTTTAGCACAGAAAACATTCTTTTGTGTTGAACAAAATACCCAATGAATGGGGATATACGTAAAGAACAAAATATGATCAATCTTTTTCCCTGAAAGATAATTGGAGTTTGGATTGAGAGTTACAAAGACATTCTATAAGGGAAAAAATCATGTAATGTTTCCATTATGGAATTTCTTCAAATTAACTACTATGTTTCATTGAATCTCCATAATCTATACAAAACATATATTAATTACAAATATTAAACTTTTTAAACAAAATTTCTTGTTATGTCCTTTATTTTTCAAATACATTTTCATAAACGGAAGCTTCAAAATATGGACCGAAAATATTCTCTAATTTAAACTGGTCCGTGGCCTGAAAATGGCAGGGGGCCACTGATCTAAAGCACATATAAATTGAGTTTTAGCATGACTTTTTGAAGTTATAATATTGATGTTTTTAAGTATTTTCCAAACGCTGGCAGCTATGCACTAGATGAGCGGTGACTATTAATGACGTCATCGACGAGTGGTAGTAATTTGAAAGAGAACATTTTTTCAATATCTCTCCGTTTGGAGGGATAAATTAAGATAGAGAAAAATTGTAGGAGTAAGGAAGACATTCAGATTCAGATTAAATTACGTGTTCTTCTTATGTTCTTATAAGCAAACTAGAAATAAAGCCTGTGTTTAGTCTTACGCTCTTGTGAAAACAGAACAATCTTAGAATTTCACTTTTTTGAGAATAAATTTAAGGTCTTTTTTATATATTTTTATTGTAAAAACAAACAAAAAACCAAGAGTCATATGAATTACTGCTTGGTTCCTGAGGAAAGAGTAAAGCGGCTGTAACCACACATCTAGTGGATTTAAAGAGAGGTCAGAAAAGGTAACTTCATCTACTGCTCGGAGGTGGGGGCTGATGCTTCGATCTGCGGCGAGATGAGTTCAGAACAGGTTGTGACCATCCGTGAGTTTAAGTCTTCTGGGAAAACAATTTGAAAGGTCACAGCCACAACAGTCCTCACCTCACTGCTGCGTTGGAACTGGATAAATCCTGTCTAAGTGACACAACACCTGATGCTGTTTCAGAACTGCGGTGATATTCTGTGATGATGCCTCACTTACTCACTTACTTACGGCTGCAGCTGTCAGTCTGACAGACAAACATAAAAAATGTCAAAAACATTTAATTTTTTTCTTGAAAGCACATCACATTACTGACTGAGAAGCTGTAACACCCAATGAGATATGTTGCAAGAGATGCCCCGCTAGCCTGTTACCATTGGCCAAGATACGTAAAGAGTGACGCCATATTGGATATGTCAGTAAACAATGACACACAGCTTAGTAGATATTGTAAAATCACCATAAAAGGCTTAATTTTGGTACAATTTTATAAGGAAAAAACTCTGATCATCACAAAATGAAGACCCAGTCTTGATGTTTTTGTACAAAGTGCAACAGATGAACGGCATTTCACACTTTTCCATAAATAAATACATTATTATATAGAATTGTCGTGATTTTTAGTCAAAACACACAGAGTAAGATTTACACAAACGATCGGGTGGGTCGCTGACATCGCCGCAGACCGCTTACGCCCGTTGAATATTAGCCGGTTTTGTGCCAAGGTACGTTTCCCCTTTGTTTATTTGTTTCGTAACACTCATATTTTGTCCCAACAAGCGAAGAAGAAGATGAATTATTACAATATATTTTATTCTGGAGCTTTATTTAGTCATATTTGGATTTTTTCCCACATACTTTATGTAAAACAATGACAGCTTCTTCTGTTAAAAAAGGGGGACAAAAAATAAGTTTGTTTGAGTTAGTCGTGATAATAAACCCATCTGGTTGTTGTCATTTCTATGTAATTTTTATAAGAATTTGCAAAAGTAAATTTTTGGATTTCCTTGGGAACAGAGGTTCTTTGTTAACCACTCCCACATCCTCAATATGTTCACGTCCTGCATTAGATACTGGAGTTTTTTCAGATAAAGTCAGGGATTCACGTATTCTATTTTTACATTTTTTTTACAATATTCCTTAAACAACACTTTACGAACACTTAAAAATGCAAAACTCCTACAGTAAAACCAACTTTTTTTTCACCCAAGTTGCTTCTCAAAAATGCTCAAGCAGTTATGAGGTGATGGATCAAAAATCCCAGGGAGGAGTTTAAGTTGTTCAGTTGTGGTTTTAGACTTAACCTCGTCAGGTGTGTGTAAAATTTGGTGAAGATTGCTCAAACTAAAGTTTTCATTAGTTGCGGCCATCCTATAATAATCGTAAAACTTCCTTTGAATCGTCCTATTAGTCTTTTGGGCTGTCAAACTGCCAAGCTGCTGCAGTAAAAAAGTCTTGTATTTTTGTGTTATTCCAATACAATAACATACAAACACCTGACAAAACTTTTCAAACTATTTGACCTTGTAAATTCTTAACTTACCATGGTCCAAATTCTGAAAGAGAAAAACTAGATCTTATTTGTACTTATTTGTTAAAGTGTGACATTTTCAAGGCTGTAACATTTTTTAAAGTATGAAATGGAAGCAATTTTTATGAGAAGGAATTATGACTATAGACATTTAAAAAAATAATCTTATAGTTGTGTACGGACAGATTGAGAAGCAAGACAGAGTATTTTCTTAGGTGCATTTTTAATTATTTGCTCTGAAAACTTTAAACTCTTGAATTATTTTTTATTTAAATGTTTGTTGATTTCTAACTTTGCAGACACAGTATATATGTCTCATAAAAATACCACGTTCATTTTTTTCTTGATTCATCAAACCACAATTAGAGTAAACTGTCGTCTCCCAAATATTTCCAACACTTCTCCATCATTTATTTAGCAAAATTCAAGTGTTGCAGTAAAACTGACACGGAAATGCAATCAGACCATTTTTTTATGATTCTAAACGGAGAGCAAAGCACCGAAGATGATAGAAAAAAAACTTTCTTTTGAAATTGCATGCAGTTGTCAAGATACACACAACAGAGGGTTCAAACAAGTATGAAAGCAGCTCAAATATATGCAACTGAATGCACAAACTCACTGAACAATCTTTGTCTTAGCGTAATGCAAAGTCTTTTAAAAGCTTCATAAACAACTGATGTTCTCCCGACCCAAAATCCGTACAACAAAAGTAACTGATTGTGCTTTTTTTAACCAAAGTAGAACAAATAATACAAAGACACGATGTACACCACTTAGAAAACATCAACACTTTTATAAAATTTGAAGCACTTCTGTGGCCGTAAACAATTTACAACATGGCTGGAAATGACTGTTTTACAGTAATATAATAAGATAACAGACAAACAAATGACACATCAACTGCATCAAGCAGCTTCAGAAGCAATATCTTAGTGAACGTCCACAACAAATTTGGATTCTCTGTACTCAGTTCAACCACCAGCAGGTCAGAGTCCTTGAGGAAAAAATACAAAGAAAGTGAACAAAGAAGTCCAGAGACTTAAAGATTTTTTTTTCCAACACCTAATGGGAAATCCCAAGTAGAAAACGGGTTTGTGCAGAATTTCTTGTCCTTTTTGTAAAAGTCCCAGTCGCTTGAAGCATCAATGGGATGTTCCTCCACGACTCACAGTGCTTCTTGGCTTTTCAGGAACTGTGAAAACATATATTAGCTTTTAGTCAAAAGAATGTTTTTTCTTTAAAGCTTGAGTCTTAATTACCTCTTCCACCTGTACTGCAGGGCCCTCCAGCTCCGCATGTTTGGTCCTGGAGTTCCCGCAAGACTGAAAGCTCAATGCATTCGAGCCCAGCTCTCTATGACCTGGTGGAAAAGAGGGACGGCTGTACAGAGGAACGTCGCCAAATTCTAAAAAGACACAATAGAGACAAACGGTAAAGCTATGATCACACTGTGTGACCACTGTTCAAGTCTATAGCTATGTCAGAATTCCCACCCTAATCCCTAACTACTAAAAAACTAAAATCAATTCAGACACCATGCTCACTACTTTTCTTTCGTTTTTCGAAATGCAGAATATGACGTCACTGATATCACGAGGTGAAATTCAAATCAGTACAAACATTTTACGACGTCTATTTGTGGCTCTGATGATAATAATGTGGATGGTTTGTTAAAAAATTAAATTTAAACACGTTTTTTTTGCAAAAATTGTTCAAACGCAATGCATTGTGGTCTTTATTCGCTAATGTAGAGAGCAACGATGCATACTAGTTTTATGCAAAGGCTTCTAGATTGCATTAGACTTGTAGATTGCAATAAAAAATGGTGAACATACTACATAGTGAGTAGCAAAGGAACTTGGACGTAGCCTATGTAAATATGCAAAATCACACGTTTCAGGCTTCCGCTTTCAAAATTCTTACATTTACGTGTTGCTACATATGAATAATTGGTGTCGTAAAGCTCCAGCATTCAGAAATGTGTGTGTGGCATTGAATCATAAACACACGCAGATGCACGTTTTGGGTTTACGTGTTCAAAACTCTTGTGTTCACGTGTAGCTACAGGAGTTTCTACAACAATTTCCAGGGCTCTACGTATTAAAGGTGTGGCCTTCGAACAGGCATTACAATTTTAAGTAGGTTGAACTTTGTCCAATCACGGAGTTGGTTTTAGTTGCGACGCAAGAATTGTTGGTGTTGTAAAGCTCCAAGCATTCAGGGATACATAAGTCATAAACACATGAGTTATAAACACCAATAAATGTGCATTTCGGGTTTACGTGTTCAAAACTCTCATGTTACGCGTATCTAGGCAAGTTGCCACGGCCATTTTTGGGCTATACATACAAAACTCGTAGCCATTAAACATGTTCAACCAGATGGAACTTTGGCCATCACAGACTTGGATTTATTTGCGACATACGAATAGTTGGTGTTGCAGAACTCCAAGCATTCAATAATTCGTGTATGTGAGGCACTGAGTCATAAACACACGTAAATGCACACTTCGGGTTTACGTGTTCAAAACTCTAAACTAGCTACGTAAGTTTCTACGAGTATTTCAAGGCTCACATACAAAACGTGTGGCCATTGAACAGGCATTGCAAGTTCAACCAGTTTAAACTTTGGCCAATCGCGGACTTGGACTTAGTTGTGACGTATAAAGGGTTGGTGTTGTTGACCAATCTGGTTTGGTAGTGACGTTTGGATGCTGTCCCATTTAATTCACAGAAGTGCTAACTGTTTGAAAATTGATCGTGAAGGAGAATAGTTTGTACCCGGCCGGAATTCTACAATACCAAGTCTTTCATATATCGGAATAGAGCTGTGGAAAAAAAGAGCCTGGAATAAGATTTACGAAATTTTTACAGCTACGACTATTCGCACCAACTGTAGAAACAGTAGAAAAAGAAGAAGAAGAAGAAGCTCTTCATGGCTGTCTGGTGTGAACTACAGTGTCAACACCATGGCGTGTACACACGTTCAAGAACGCTAGCTTACCATTTTGTTGGTGTTTTTTGACACATCATCTATCATAAAAAATATAAAATCAGAAGAAATTTTCATCCCCTACCTGAGTGCTGCCGGTTTTTGTTGTTTCCCTTCACTGCTGATGAAATCTTGTGCTTGTCCTGGCCTTTGCTCTGCTCAGAGGAACCTTCCTTGACCCTGTGAGTCCCAGCGCTCCCTCGTCTGCCCCGGGACTCCCCAGAGCCCATCCGAGGGAGCGTGGCCCCCCTCACCTTGTTGTCCCCGTGGCACATCTGGTTGGTGAAAGTGAGAGGCATGCAAGTGTCTGGGGACAAAGCCGAGGTTCAAATGTTAGTGCTGAAGGGATCTGAGGCAGCAAATCTCATTTTTTTGAGTCCATCTCTACCGTCACTGAAGACATCTGTGGGTTTGCAGTCCTGCTGACCAGAATGGTTGTGTTTATGCCTCCGGGGCCTTTTATGTGTTATTGCAGGACTCATGTTGCTGTCGGTTGACATGGGGCTGCTCGCTCTCTGCTGCCTCCGGCCTGAAGTTGTCAAAAATATTTCAAAGGAGCGATTATTTACAAACCCTACTTACAGTATGCACTTTCTAAAGAATTTTACAATCACAAAATACATTTTTACTATTTTTTTCCCGTTTAGTAAAAACGGACTTTAGTGTTCAGTTGCATTAAAGCCGCCAGTGACTCAGTCACATAAAGTTATATTTTCCTACTGACAAAAAAATAAATTTCAAAGTGTGATATGTAAGATCACAAAATACCAATTATAATAAATGCTAATGCCTACAGCTTTCATGTCAAAAATAAGAAGAGTGGATCCAAATCCAAATATATATATATATATGTATATATATATATTTAATATGTCCTCCATCATCAACAAAACACTAAAAACATGACTTTCATTGAAGTGGGTTTATATAAGTTTTATCTTCTGCGAAATGATAACTAAAGACGACAGCCATAATGTCAAATTAATTATGATGCACAAAGAGACCTCCAGCCTCACCTGACTCCTCAGAATATCTGTTCACACGCACGCCAACAATATCTCTTGAGGAAGCCGCTGTCTGGTTGAAGTCACCATCCGTAAAAAAGGATCCCTCCGAAGTGCTGACAACACTGGACCTTCCTGATGAGATGTTGTCCTCCGACGCCGAGCCCCAGCTGTTAACCATGGACCCCGTGACTGATCTGTCCAGGTCCCCTGTGCTGGAGGTTGGGGTCTGCTCCCGCCCGTGGAGGAGCAGCTTGTGCGACGAGAGGGGATGCAGCTGGTGTTTGTGCTTCTGGTGATTGTAGGGTTGGCTGTACGGATTTTCTCCAGGATTTTCCTCCTCCCTGGCCTCTTCCTCGCTCTCTTCCTGTCCATCAGTGTCCACGCAGAGTGGTATTGAGCTGTAGGTGTGTGTGAAGTGTTCGTCTCCATCGTGCAGGCCATTGCTCAGGCCTCCCTGTGAGGATGAAGCAGGTGTTTGACAGCAGGTCCCTTCAGTAGGCGTTGAGGCTCTCACTAGTAGAGATGGAGCGTCTGCTGTTTTCTCCTCTGGATCAAAGCTGATGAGAAAAAGACGGACATGAGGTGACGTCTAACAGGAATTAGTCACAGCCCATTAAACATAGAAACATACCCATCATTCTACCATCTCCACTGCACCTCTTTTGATTTATTGTAAAAGTATTCCCAGTGATATTTTAATTAGGTGGTTTATAGCCAAAATCCAAAATATTGTGACATTTTCTTGGACATAGTTTCTGTAGAGCGGCAGAAGTTCATTAACAATTGACCTCTAACTCTCTCATTGCAGGCAATGCAGATTTGCGATAGCTAAAGGCTAACCACCTATTACCCTATTCCCCAAATATCAAATTTGTTCTGTTACTTAAACTTAATTTGGCCCTGAAAGGGCTAAGTTGTGGTGCGGAAAAACCGTGTCCACTTTCCTTCCCCCGCGAGCTTACTGACCCTCACAACCCAAACCTAAGTAGCCTTTGAAGACACTTTTTAAAGTCATCCTCTTGTGGATGCCTACTGATCGTTATTGGGTAACAGTGATGGTCTTAATTTGGGTCAAGGACTGTCCAGTGTCTTGGCGGGCAGTCTTTTGGATCCTCCAACTCTGACATTATTTTTGGTCCAGCTGTGATAAATGTAGAGGCTTGGAAAATAGTAAAAAATAAATTGGGAAATAGTAAAAGTAAAAAACAGACACCCCTTACATTTTTTTATATTTTAATTTGATTACTTTCATTGTTATCTACAGAGTTCCATTTCCAACTCTTTTGAGCACTGTAATTCCCAAACTGTCCGCTAGGGGGCAGCGCCGCGCGCAGTGGAATAGAGGCACACCCGAGGAAGAAGAAATCCTCTTGATAATCCTACAAGCATATTAAAACGTGTGCTGCCTCTCTGTTCCAACTAACAGGTTAGTAAACACAAAATTGAAGAAATAATTAGCAAACATTATGTCTGAAGGTCTGACAGAGCACCTGAGTTAATGTAGTTCGAGTTATAAGGTTTGTTGTGAGGAATTTTGTAATGTGTGTTGTTAGGTGTTGAAAGCTAACTCGCTAATGCTAGCGGCCATGTTTATTGTGAATGGAATATCCCAGAAACTAGTTTTGAAGCAAGGAACTTTTATATATTTCTGTTGACATTTTTTTATGAAACGTTTTCATCCACAATAACATTAACTGGGATTTTATGTTACTGAATGTACATTTTCTTTTGGTTCAATACCAAATACCAGTAATGATATTGAGTAACTGTATTTAAATACATGGCAGTTTAAAAGACTGAAGGAACAGTGCCAGTCAACCTTTTGGTTATAATTCCTGTACATTTTATTTAATTATTTTTGTTAAAATAATTATAAATATATATTTTCAAATTAAGAAAAAGAAAACAGATCTGAGATTTATATATTGGTTAAAATACAGAGTTTAAAATTATTTTATAAAAACCTTCTATTAGTTTCGTCTGTGTACATTGAGAACAGATCTAAGTGTTATAAGCATGACTGCATGTGGTTGACGGAAGAAGAGAAGAGGCTTCTTGAAGGACTGATTATTATTAAAAGAGAATGGATAGTTTGTTTATTTCAGGTCATGTCATGGTTATGTGGATTTTTGAATATGTTGATATTGTGACTGAAGAATAAATCCTCTTGATAAAATGCTACAAGCATATTAAAGCGTGGGCTCCCTCTCTGTTCCAACTAACAGACCACATGCCCTCTGAGCCACGTCCTAGAGGAGCAACATAAACACTACCATATCTATTCATATATAAATACATATATGTGTGTATATATATATATATGTATATATGTTTGCATATATATAAAACCTATATATCTATAATAATTATATGTATGATATACCTAAGATTCAGGAGTCTTCTCCTCCATGAGAAAAAAGAAAAAACACTAATTTCGTCGGAGTAGTTCTTTAAAGACAAAAATGCAATTTTTTTTACATTATCTTGAGTTAACTTGATGTAAGCCACTTCAAGGTATTCAGTAAATATAACAGAGATGTTTATGGAACGGATAAAGATTAAAGTATTGATATAAATACGTATTTACCATTAAATGTTTGCATATTAAACTCAACATGTTCAGAATTTCTATAACAGTTGAGATTTGTTACCGATTTGGTGCAGAAGGTCAATTTTTCTTAGGTTTTATATGAGGGGCTGTAGATGCAAATATTAATTTTAAAAGTCACACATAAACATTAACTTTGAAACAACATTCTGTTGCAAAAAAAAGTTGAGCAAATGCGAATAAGAAGAATAATACATTTTTTCTGAAACTGTACGAGTGTGTGAAGGCTTGTCGACAGGGTTAATGCACTAAGGGAGTAGGGAGCAAATTTGCATTTCATGACCCTAATGAAAGTACATTTAGCGTTGTAAAATGTCTCTTATTCAGCAGTAGAGTTAGAACATTTCATGTGGGGGGTCGGTAGCACCTTGGAAGGGTGGCAAATGAGAACAGCAGCATTGAAGGTCACTAAAAATGAAGGGATCAGAAACACTTGTTATTAATATTAAAACAGCAGTTATTTTAGCTGAAGTGATATTCATAATGCTTAGAGAAGCTTGTATTGTTAATTTCTTAATCTTTGTCAATAATGATACTAGTAGTGACTCAAAAATTGTGGAGGGCAAAGCTTTTTGCTGGGGGGACAGCTGATCCCTTCGCCCCCCCTGTAGCTCTGCCCCTACACTTCTTGAAGCCTTGTTGCTAAACTTAGTTCAAAATAATACTTTTTATGCGTGGGAAGATTATTTTGGATAAAAAAATCCCTGTTTTTATCATACTGGCAGGTTGCAAAACGTTTACTTATGAGATTAGGACATTTTTATTGTAATCTATCGTTTAAACCAGGGGTCGGCAACTTTTAACAGTAAAAGAGCCATTCAGGCTTGTTTTCTACTCATCAAAACCTAGAAGGAGCTGCATAGTCTTACTTTAGCCTTTAAGAATTTTTTTTAAAAATATGAATTATGTCTAATTTTTGGCACAAACATAAGGAAAAATGTAAAAAGAAACTAGCATTTCTCAATATGGGATATTTTTAAACATTTTTACCTTTTACCTTTAGGAAACGCCAAATTAGCGAAAAAGCTAGCTTGTTGCCTAACTACTAGCTGAACTTCAAATTAGCATAAAATTTCTCAGTAAATTTAAATTAAATCAGCCAAAAATGTTAGCATGTTGCCAAAATAAAAGTTAAACTCAAAATTAGCCTAAAAATTCTAGTAAATAACAAATTAGCCAAAAAATGTTAGCATATTGCTCAAATATTAGCTTTACTCCAAATTTGCATAAATAATTTCATTAGAGGCCAAACTTAGCCAAAATAAGATCGTTGCTCAATTCCTAGCTGAACTCCTAAATGACCTAAAATTTCTCAGTAAGCTAAATTAGTCAAAAAAATTAGCCTAGTTCTAAAAAAAGCTAAATCCTAAATTATCCCCAAAAATTTCAGTAGATAACAAATTAGCCTAAAACCTCAGCTTGTTGCTAAATCATTAGCTAAACCCCAAATTAGCATAAAATTCCTCAGAAACTAAATTAGTTAAAAATTATAGCCTGTTGCTAAAATAGAAGCTAAACTCTAAATTAGCCTAAAAACCCCAGTAGAAAACATATTAGCCAAAAATGTTAGCATGTTGCTAGAATAATAGCTTATCTCCAAACTTTTGAAAATTACTATTGTCTTTTTCTTCAGCCAGAGAGCCACCATGGAGAAATGAAATAGCCACATGTGGCTCTGGAGCCGCAGGTTGCAGACCTCTGGTTTAAACAAAGGATAACACAATTTTGGATTAAAACTGAACAGCACATCACACCATTAAACCGAATCGTGAGGAAAAGGAGTGATTGCGTACCAATGAATATATTTTTGTTGTGTCAAACTGATCACACTGAACGCAATAGTCAAAAATTAAAACTGACTTTTGGTCATTTATCTGATGCATAAAGTTATAGAAATACAGGAGTGTGATAGTTGTCACTTGACTTTAATATCTGTGTGTGTTTGCAGTACCTTCCTTCCATGGGAAGACTGTATTCATCGCAGTCCCAGGCGTCAGCCTGAACAGAGGACAGCTGTTCCCCCCAGCTAACCCCATTATGTTTCGAGGTCTTTGGAGCCCTGACTCCTTTCCTTTGAATTGCGCTCCCTGCAAAATGTAAAGCACACAGAGGTAAACACAGACACTCTTTGATTTGTAAATGTTTAGCAGAGGGAAGGAACCACTGACGGTTTCACCTGAGGTGCTGCTGCTGCCTCTGTCTGAGCTGTGACTGGAGCTTCCTGTGCCGTGATTGTGTGTGTGGTTCAGCATCAGCTTTGGGTGGATCACGCCGCCTTCGCTTCCCTGCAGATCTAAAGACAAGACAACATCTCAAACATCCTTCTTTCTTCTTTCAGTAAGTTTAAGTATGACATAGCTTTAGGGCTTTAGGCCCACCAAAACAAAGCAAAGTTATATTACAAGAATAAAATAGAAAATGTATGACATTTTTTTCAGATATTTACAACTTTAAGACCACAAAAAACATAGTAATTCGAGATTAGCGAAATCCCTGCAGTCCTGTCCCTCCAGTAAACAGACAACTTTGGAGTCTTTTCTGGGAAATTCATAATTTTAAAGTCATTCATTTAGGAGATTTAAAGTAAGAAATGTATGACTTTCAAAGTCTTAAATATGTCTTTAGTCTTGTCATTTAACAGTTACAACTTTGTTCTCGTAAATGTACTTGTTTTAAAGTTGTACATTTACAAGATTTAAAGTCGTGAATTTATGACTTTATTCTCGTTATTTTTAATGTGAATGATGGACTTTTTGGAAAAAAAATGTATTGTTTTAAAGTTGTAAATTTACAAGATTTAAAGTAATATATTCATGACTTTTAAAGCCATAAAAAAGTTGCTTTATTCTCGCAACTTAAGACTTACAACTTTTTTTTTTATGTAGCTCTTTTAAAGTTGTAGATTTACAAAATGTAAATTCATAAATGTATGCCTTTTAAAGTCGTAAATCCTTTACTGAATTCTCGCAATTTAA
Organism: Oryzias melastigma; assembly: GCF_002922805.2. Lineage (NCBI taxonomy): Eukaryota > Metazoa > Chordata > Actinopteri > Beloniformes > Adrianichthyidae > Oryzias > Oryzias melastigma. The sequence goes on from NC_050525.1 coordinate 10,278,606, forward strand.
GAGTTCAACTTTTTTCTGGTAATTGTATGATTTTTTTGCTGTACATATACCTGTTTTAAAGTCGTACATTTACGAGATTTACGGTAACAGATGTATGATTTTTAAAGTCGTAAATCTAAAACTTTACTCTTGTAAATTAGAAGTTGCAACTTTTTTCTGCTAAATGTATAATTTTTTGCATATAAATATACCTGTTTTAAAGTTGTACATTTATGAGCTCTAGTGTCATAAATTTATGACTTTAAAGTCGTAAATATATTACTTTTCTCTCGCAGTTTAGCTGTTACGACATTTTCTCGTAACTGTTATGACTTTTTTGACGTAAAAGTCGTAAATCTATTACTTTATTCTCATAATTTAACAGTTACAACTTTTTTCAGGTAAATGCATGTGTCTTAACGTTGTCCATTTATGACTCTTAAAAGTCATAAATATGCATCTTTATTCTTGCAATTTAACAATAACTTTTTTTCGTGAATGGATGATTTCTTTATGTAAATGTAGCTGTTTTAAAGTTGTAAATTCACGAGATTTAAATTAATAAGTCTATGCTTTTTAAAGTCGTAAATCTACAACTTTGTTTTCATAATTTAACAGTTACAGGTTTTTTATCGTGAATTTATGACTTTTTTCTAGTCACTGTATGTGTTTTAATGTTGTACATTAATGAGATTCAAAGTAATACATTTATAACTTTGAAACTCGTAAATCTATGACTTTATTCTTATCATTTAACCGTTTTTTTTATTCCTGAATGTACAACTTTATGGCTGTAATTTTTTTTTTTCGTTTGTAAATACTCTATCGCAGTAATGCGCGTGGACTTGTGTCAATACCTTTACTGCTTTGCTCCGCCATGCTGTGCTGCATCTGAGCCGCCATCTCCTTGGTGATGGGAGGCAGGTTGGGGGGTTGTTTCCAGCATGGTATGTCGAGAGGTTCTGACAGAGTCGCCCCCTTGTTCTTAATGCTGGCCTGAATGAGCTGCGTGGTGGCGTAAGGAATAGGCTCGTATGTGCCCGTCGAATCTCCTCCTGGACTCACATAGCCCAAATTGTTGATTGTTTTAATCTCACTAAGCTTGTTGGAAAGGTTTATGTCACTGTAGATGGCTGTCCCGAGCTGTCCCCCTTGTTTGTTGTCTGGATGGTTTCCATAGTTGGCGATGCAGTCAGCTGGGTGGAAGAGGCAGCACATGAACAAAGCAATAACACCAGAAAGAGAGCTTTTTCATCTTCTTAGAAAACACTTTTTTCAGAGGCTTTCTCCTGACTTATGAGACTATCTATTTTTGAACCAACCTGGCCGACTGTACGTTGTCATGTTGCTGTCACTGGTGCCATTGCCATTATTGCAGCAGTTGATGCCACAATCCAAATGATTGGCACTCGGATTGGGCCAATTGTCTGGCAGCCACAGCTGGTTTAGAGGTTCACCCATGCTGAGAGGGCCAGGTCTGCAACGAGGAGAACCACAGTGCTGTCAATCAGAAAAGCCGCCACCTCCTCGCATCAGTAATGAGTGAGCAGTGGAAGCACCGAGCTCCCGTCAAGAGCAGGGAGACATCTCCCCCTAGTGCTTCCACGGCGGAACCGGTCTTTATATAACACAAAAGGGACAAAAATATCAGTAACCTGCCAGCGCTGCACGCAGATTCTCCTCTTTGATATGCAACTGCAAAGATAGACAGGAAAGATTCAACCTTGATGAGCTGACACACTGATAAAGAGCCAAAGGGGGAGGAAGGCATGAAAGCAGGTTAAGAATCTGGGAAAAAAGATGGGAAAGCTTCAGCACACACTTCTGAACATTCAGGCTGACTGACTGAATTTGGAAGAAGACAAAACATTTCTGTATGTTTCTATTGCTGTTTCAGTATAAATTGAACATTAAAGCAGATTTTTTTTCTTTTGATGATGATAACATTTTATTTCAGACATGCACTTTATAAAGGAAGATAAATACAAGCACAAGATATATATCCAAAAGAAAGAAGTGAAAGTCTAATAAATTCTTACCCTTATACCTTAGAAAAAATATATATTACAAAACCCAGTGTACCCACTCTCCATTATAGTCCCTCTAATAAGTACATATTGAAATACCCATATACACATACAGTATATTACTACACATAAATATATTTTAATGTACAACACATGGATGTAGTTCTGGGCGATGTAGTTTTGGGAAAAAAACATGTATATCACAATATAAATTATTTTATATCACAATAACGATATGTATCAGGCTATATATTACAATTTGTTTGACAAAAATTGACAAATATGTAATTAATTTTTTTTCTCTCTTTAATTTTTCAAGTAATATGTAACTGAATCGTCACAAATGAGAAACATTTTACATAACAGTTTAAAGTTCCTTAGTAGGAAAACACATTTGCACAAAGGTTTAGCAATAAAAATAAAAAAATAAAAGCGATTCAAGAGAAATAGATACTTTTCTATCACCCACATCTATCAATAAATATATGTATTTTTTAGGTTCGTAAACTCCTGTTTTGAGTGTCTTGATCAACATATAGATACACAAAATCATTTTTTGCTTGTGTGCCTTGTGTTTAGTATATTTACAATTTACATTTTTACTCTCTTTTATTGAAAAACATGAATATAGTTTATGTTAATAAATTGTTGTCAGCTTGACTATTACTTTTTGCTTTCTAATTGAAAATAAAAGAGATACACCACAATTGTATTATTTACTTTACCTATAAACAATAAAATACATCTCTTATTTGTCTTTAGTCAAAAGTATTAAATGTCAAAATATTAATGACTTGATACCTCATAAAAAAGCACATCATTTGAGTCAGGGGCGGAGCTAGATCATTTTTTAGGGGTGATGAGAGGAGGCAGAAGACTTGGGTAGGGTGGCAAATGTAAGTTATAACAAACACAAGATTTAAAAAAGGTATCCCAAAAAGGTTTATTATTGCTATCAATAGTGATGCCCCGATAAAGGTTTTTGGGCCTGATCTAATTCCGAGTCATGTGATTTTGAGTGTGTGTCAATACGGACTCCTATCCCATACTTTGATAACACATTTAAAAAATGAAAAAGTGTAATAAACAAATCCAGGTTGAGCCCAATTTTTATTTAATTTGTCCTTTTTCATAATTTAACTCTTAAACACAGAACTTCTTTAAAGTACCTTGACCAATTAGGTAAGAATAGAGCAATTTAGTTGACTAATTAGGTGACTAATTTAAAAATTAGCTAACAAATTTTAGCTGACTAATTTAGGCTAACTAAAATTAGCCAACTATTTTACAAGTAAAAGTAGGCGATAGTGAGAAGGTTTAGTGAGTGAAGCTTTAGGATCTTTAGAACTATTGAACTTTTTGATCACATATGATTCATATATCCATTAAAAACTCTTCAAAAGTTTCTTTTAAAATCGTTGGTATAGCATGAATATGATTAGTATTCATGACTAGCTCATATCAATGTATGATATCTTCTAATGTCTCGTTAGCTTTAGCAAGCTGTTTTTGTTAGCCCCCTGCTGCGCTTTACGCCAATAAAATGTAATGATCTGTTTATGATGTACAAGCTTCTAGTAGCTTATTTATTTGTAAAACTACATTTGGATTATAAAGTACTGATCATAAGAATAAAATAGACTAAATATCCAATCACCAATTGGGGTACAACATCGATTACAATCAAGTCATCAATCATGTGATGGCGCCTCTATTTCCGATCACGCGATTGGATAGGGACATCTGTAGTAGGGCTGTCTTAATAAAATCAGTTAATCAATCTGAATTGATTTAAGATTTTCAGATCAATTCATCCATAAAAGTAGAGAATAATCAAGCACATAAAGCTAAAGTCTGCTAGCTTGATGCTAATGTTTAATGGAATTTCCCATAGGACAGCTAATGCTAATGCTGGGTTGGCGTAAACATACATTTCTGACTAAATGTACATCTCTATATGCTCACAAGCATGAATTTTCCAAACTCTTAAGGACATATTTTTTAAAGTAACCATTTGTGGTCTAAAGCAACGTTTTTAGCTCATTCTTTGCTTATTCGTCTTGAAAAAAGTGAACTGCTAGAGTGCGATTGCCACCTAGTGGCCAAACTGAAACACCCCCCAGGAGAAACAGAACAATGTTTACAATGTAAATGATGAACATTTTTGTTAGAGGTTTTCCTTATGATAAACCATGTAACACTGTATGCTATTAACAATCTCATTATTTCACTATGTATATAATACATTTTACAGTATGTGAACTTTCGTATACATATAGAATATTGATGGATTTCTGAACAAATGTGTTTGAATGAGTAAACTGCGTAAATTCAAAATAGAATTGAAAAGATCAAAAGAATTAAAAAAAAATCTGAATCAAATCGATTCTGTAAATTATTATCTGTACCCCGCCACCAATCTGTAGTTTTTATTAATAAAATGGAGGTACTATAACTTAAAAAACCTTGTATTTATGATTTTCTAGTCTTTATCAATAATAAAACTAACATTGACACACAATTTGAATGGGGAAGCTTTTTGCTAAAGGGGCAGCTGCCCCTCTGTAGCTCCGCCCCTATTTCGAGTCTCGGTGCGTTTTTTTGATGTGATTTAATTGACTAAATTTCTGTATTAACTTTGGATAAAATAAAGCAGCTTTTATTGTTATTCGGAAAATGACATTACAACCAAAAATCAGAAAGCTTTTTCTAATTAGAGCAAAGATCAGAACGTACCTGTTGGTGTAAAGGTGAATGATGGGACTGTAGGGACAAAAACAAAGGATTCAGATAACTTAAACCTAACACATCAGATTTAGCTAATTTACTATGATCAGGCTTTACAACGTTATGTGCTGCTTTAAGTCTGATTTGAAGCATGGAAACATTTAAATAAGCACATGCCATCTGTGCCGCCGCTGCCTACGATTTACGTGTCCAAAGTGAAGGTTAATTAAGGGGGAAAAAACAAGCTGACAGACAGGAGGATAACAGCGGCGCTACTGTGGCCGACGTGATCATGGCAGGTTGACAGGCCGGTGCCGCCAAGTACTGTGTTAGGTCAAGGAAGAGACAGTCTACAAATAAGTGATTAAAGGTCAGATTTTCAAAGCCGGCAGTGCCTCAAATGCAGATTTATCTCTGAGGTCTTTGTATCAAAGGATGGATTAAAACAGAAATGGTCACCTTTTAATGTCATCTGCTTATCTTGCTGGGAAAATATTCTTTAATGCCACTAAAATGAGAAGTGCTGTGGCAAAATGTCACGGCTCGATAACCTCTATAATCCAAACATTTTCTTTAATCATTCTACAAAGGTGACAGATGTTTACTTTATTTATTTTTTTGGTTATATGAGCATAAACATACATTTTTCATTATCTAATCTGAACACACCTTTGCGGATTCCAGTGTATGTGCTGCTGAGACCACTTCTCTTTTTGCGGTGCCTGTAGAGCCACACACTGAAAATCATGAGAACAAACCAGCAGGTGGCGCCAATGCCAGCAATAAAAGCTGGCTGCTTCACCACATCTGAGATGTGTGATAAAGCATCTCTCTTGTCACTGATTACCATCATCTGCCCAGCAGAATCTAAAAAAGAGAAAGAAAAATGTTAAAACACACATAAATATATTGACTAAAAGAAGAGTAAAAACTCCTACCAAACTGAAAGAAAGCCGCCTCGCTCTTGACTCCAAGCCCGGCACCATTGCTGGCTGCAACCTCCACACTGTAGCGAATTCCTGGTGCCAGACTGGAAATAAGCACAGCGAAGGTGGAACCATCCACCGACTGGTTTACATGGTAGCGGCTCTCATTACCCAGGCACCAGATCTGTCAAAAGCCAACGAGATGACAGCAATCGCCTGAGGGATACATCAAACCACACCGTTTCACAAATTTAGTTTTATTTTTGTACCTTGTACTCCTGAATGAAGCCATCCTCTCCTGCCTCTGGAGGTGGTTTCCAGGAAACAAGGATAGCGGTACCGTTGGCATCACTCTTTGTAACTGTGACCCCCTGGGGGGCTCTTCTAGGGACTGAGAGGCATAGAGAGACACGTTTCTGACATGCTGACACATGCAAAAGAAAATGGACTTCAAAATAAATCATCATTTTACTGAAAAAATAAAATAAAGTACCTTCATCCAATGTTCTGACCACCTTCACCTCACTGTCAGCCCCCTGGAATTCGTCAAAGAAGGGGCGGACTTTGAACTCGTAGATGGATCCTTTTTTTAGATGACTAATGACCACGCTGTCCTCCTGTGAGCCGTGAACTTCCAGGACACTCCACTGCACCTCCGGCTGGCCGTGCTCAGCGGACAACCTGTAAAGCACCTTGAAGCCCTGGATGTACGGGGACTGCTGCTCTACCTGCCAAGAAGCATCAATGACAACACGTTCGGACCAGTTTTCCTGATCACATGACCGCTGGAGTAAATAAAAGGGGTCTGAGTCAGGTGGAGTTCACCAAAAAAAAAAACGACAGTGACGACCTCATCTTATGCAGCAAAGCACATCTGGCAAGAAGGCTTTGTGAAAACCCGGTTAGCTGACTTTTCCGCTATACTTTTCCTCACATGAAATATGAGGCCATTAATGGTTTCCACGCAGTTCAAGTTCAGAAAAAAAAAAAAAAAAGGCAAAAGTAGTTTCCATTGAAACCACACTGCTCTGGCACAGCCTGAACATAATTCTTGTGGAGAATTTCAGCAGAATTTTCACTTACCAAACAGAATAAATATACTGATATGTTTCAGCAGACAAAATATCCAAGGCTTAAAACTTAGTTTTCAAATTATTCAATTGGCACACTTTAAAAATAGGGATGTACACTAAAGCATGCACTAAAAGGCACAAATAAATTAAAATAAAAAGATCTTGTAATCCAGGGTGCCTTCTAAGTAGATGAATTCTGGTTGTTGTTGCTGATGTTGAAATTACCTTGAAAGGTACACAGTGCTCTGTCAAAATGTCAGTCTGGTTGACGTTGAGGTTACTGTACTGTTAGCTAATGCGGCTAACAAGTATTATTAGTACTGTGTTCTTTTACGCATTACTAGCAAGGTTGGGAGTTGGCGTAGTCACAGTAGCTCTAGTTTTAGCTGTTTCTGTCTGTTTTCTTCTGAAAAAGGCTGTAAGATATTATAAATATGCTAATGTGGCTAATTTATAGCAGTATCAGACTACATTTACTAACAAGCTTGTCACAGCAAGGTTTGTTTTAGTGGTATCAGTCTGTTTTTTTTAATTTTTTGCTAGTTGCAAACAAGGTTGGGTGTTACTGTAAAGATGCTAACACAGCTAATGAGTAGCGGTGTTGAACTGTTTTTTTAAACATGTAATAAACAAGGTTGGGGGTTAGCATAGTCACAATAACGTTTGTTTTAGTGGTATCAGTCTGTTTTTTATGTCTTTCAAATAAAGTTGTGAGTTATTGTAAATATGCTAAAGTGGCTAATGTGTAGTGGTGTCAGACTGCATGTATCTATGTTACTAGCAAACTTGGGAGTTAGCATAATCACAGCAATGTTTGCTTTAGAAGTGCCTTGCGAATGATGTTGGGTGCTATTGTAAAGATGCTAACACGGCTAACGTATAGCGGTGTCAAACGGTGTCTTTTTACATGTGATTAACAAGTTTGGGAGTTAGCGTATTCACAATAATGTTTGTTTTAGCTGTATCAGTCTTGTATCTCTACGTTTTGCAAATAAGGTTGGAAATTATTGTATTATGCTAATGCAGCTAATGTGTAGCGTTGTTGGACTGCGTTTCTAACAAGCTTGGGAGTTAGGATAGTTACAGAAATGTTTGTTTTAGCGATATATCATTTTTTACAAATTACCAACAAGTTGGCTATTATTGTAAAAACAGGGCTAATGTGTAGCGGTGTTGGACTGTGTTTTTGAGTGATTAACAAGTTTGGGAGTTTGCAAAGTCAGAGCAATGATTCAATTAACTGTATCAGTCTGTTTTTTATGAGTTGCAAAAAAGAATGGGTGTTCTTGTAAAGATGCTAACATGGCTAGCATGTAGTAGTGTCACACTGTTTTTTACGTGTTTTTTGACATTTGTTTTAGTGGCATCAGTCTCTTACTTTTATGTATTTCGAATAAGTTGGGAATTATTGTAAATATGCTCATGCAAGTAATGTGTAAAGGTGTCGCACTGCTTTTTTGATGTCACTAACAAGCTCGAGAGTTAGCATAGTCACAGCAATGTTTGATTTCAATGTTTGTTATATTTACGTCTCACGAATAAGGTTGGGAGTTATTGTAAAAATACTAATTCTATGCTACTTGCAAGCTTGGGAGTTTGCGGAGTCACAATAACATGTGTTTTTACAGTATTAGTCTATTATTTTTACATATTGCAAACAAGGTTGTGAGTTAGAAGTATTGTAAACATGCTAACATACCTAATGCTTTTATCATGTCCAGTATGTAGAATGTCACAAACAAGTTTCTAGAATTACTATGAACCGCTACTGTGAACTCTAACTGGTTGACAGATCTATGTCTGACTCCTTTGTCTCACTTAATGTGCCTTATAGTTCAGTTTGTCTTATAAGATTATGCTTTAAATCATAGTTTCAGTAAGTTGTTTACCAAATAAAAGTTTTATTGCATAAAAAAAAGAACTTCTATAAGTTACTGATCTCTGCACCAGATGAATACAACCCTTAGGCTTTGCTGTTTTTAGAAAGGTAAATGAGTGCAAGATAATTAAAAAAAATGACCTAAAACAAGACTGGTGTCATATTGCATTCATTTGTGGGATTAAGTTTGCACTATTCTATTAGGAATCCTTCTTTTTTTGTTTGCTTTATTTTAAGTTTCAACATTGTTCTCTCGAATCCTCTTTTTCTCTCCATCTTTACAAAAAAAAAAAAAAAAGCTTCCAGCTTTCTATCCCATGAATGTCACACAGCGTAATTGACTGCACATGTATCATCAGGACATCAGAGAGACTTTTGTTTGTGGCAAACCTTACCATCCACTGCAGTCTCACAGCAGATCCCGACAGAATCGTGGGCATGTGCAGGTGGATAACGACGTCTCCAAGTTCACTCTGGATGTGACGGTGGTCCACCCCCTTTATAGTGGCAGTGCTGTCTACATGTTTCAAAGCAAAATAAAAACATAATCACGTTTACACCGACATTAGCATATGCCTGTGAGTCATGAGGGAAAACGTATGTGAGGAAGGTGTGGCACTGACCCTGAGTTCTGACAGATTCTGATATTGGACTGGGATCACTGAGGCCATAAGCATTCACTGCTCGGATCATAAAGAGGTAGACGGCTCCAGGTTTCAGGTTTCTCAGGACTAACGTCTCTGCTCTCACGTGCTCTGCTAGAGTCACCCATCTGTTACCTAAAGTGTAACTTTGGAGTTTAAAACCAAAAAAAAAAAATGTGAGAAAAAGATTAAGAATCTAACACAAATGGATTTCAATATTTCTGATGAATGTCTTACCTGAATGCCTCGATGAGGTAAGATGTAGGTAGTTTATCGTTATTAGGACTAGATTTCCATGACAGCGTCACTGATGTCTGACTGACATTAGTGACTTCGGGTTTGGACGGAGCAGGTGGCATCATATTCTTCTCCACAGGGTGAACCGACTTCACAACTCCAAATTCTAAGAAAGACACAGAAAACATTATGCGTATGCTACGTTCACAATGGCCTTGGCAACGGCTGTTCAAGTGGCCAGTTCCAATGAAAAGTTTACGTAAACATGCATATATGCGAGTTTCAGACTTTCGTGTTACAAACTCTCGCATTAATACGCAAGTTTTTAGGTCCGTTCATGGGCTCTATGTACAAAATGTGTGACAGTGGCGGTCTGATTCGATTCACACTCAAAGATTCACCAATTGAACCAGGATTCTTATTTTTTAATATAATCTTTGTTACTATTTGTGTGTATATTATTGGATATATGAAAATTGAGAATATATATGTATTAAATCACCATCATTTATACCTTTATTTAAAACAGGAGATCAGAATCAACAAAACTGATAAAAACACAAAGATTTAGCTAGAAAGAGATGCTGTTTGTTACTTTAAACTTTTTTTTTGTAAACCTTCTGTTCAGTAGTAATATAAACAACATAAAAGGCATAAAAACCCTTCTTGTTTTTTGATTATTAAACTACAAAACCTGAAAATTTTCTCCACAGTTTTTCCATCCTCAAAGTTCTTCAACATTTTTCGTTCTAAGTATTACATATTGGTGCAAATGTATGCAAAAAGTTGTATTTTTCCACGACAGAATCAACTGATTCACGTTGATTACATCGGTACTTCAGCTGTGCAGTGCTGTTAATCAGGCTGCGTTTCTTCGCTTCACAATACGCTAAAGTTATGTTAATTGTGTCAACTGTTAAAAGGTTACCATAACCAAAAAGAATGTAAACACTGCAGCTAAAGCTCCGACGTTAAAGCTTATTCATTTTTTCCAGAACTTAAGTCAGTGAGCGGAACTTCAGTCTCAGTGGCTCTCGCTAGCTTTACTTTCACCGACACAAAGATTTGTTTACTTACGGCGTCAGTAGCGCTGCATGTTTGGAAAAATAAACTTAAAATCCAACAATATTCTGCATTTCAGAGCAATAAATACATTGTTCCCAGATATTATTTCACTACACTCTACTATATTTAAAAAGATCGCTGATCAGCGACAATTGTCAGTCCATGTAACCAGTTGAGCTTTCACCAATTAAGGACTGAGATTTTAATTTATGGAAGTGCCAAACTTTTGCAAAATGTATCCCGAAAGAGGAATCAATAATTGTGGTTTGATCCCAGCTAGATTTCTATGACACCAAGTCTCTGAAGGATCAGAATAGAGCTGTGAAAAAAAAAAAAAAAAAGCACCGCTTTGACGTTTCACTCCAAGCCTCTCTCTTCCAACTGTAGGTACATGTATTATACAGTAGTATTGGGTAGCGACAGTCCAGTGTGAACACTGTATGCTAAAAGTGCGTTCAAGAATGGGCGCTCTTGAACACGTCACACTCAAGTTAGCCCTACTTTGATGAAAGTTACCTTTTTTAACCTTGATATTTCCATTTGACTCACCTTGTACTTGTAGGAATGCTGTCCAGGAGGCCTCCCCACCTGGGTTTGAAGCACTACAAGTGTACAAGCCTGAATCTCCGAGCTGAGTATCCAGAAGTATTGAATGGTTAGTTATCACTTGATATACATTATACAACCCCCGCCCCCTGACTGTACCTCTTACCTCAGTATGGTAAATCTTCAGAGATCCTGTTTCAGTCACAGACATCCTAGAGTCTGCTAGAGAAAGAATCACCCCATCCTTTCTCCAATGAACTGTGGGAGGTGGAGAGCCAACAGTTTGGCAGCCCAGTTCCACGGTACTGTCCACGAGGACCGTCTGATTGCTGGGGCCCTGTTTGATGAAGGGAGGGGGGTAGTCGGACCCAGCTAGAAGGAACAGAGGATAGAAAGACGTAAACATAACTAAGTGTTATAGCGGTTATACGTTATTGAACCACTGAAACATGAGTTATAAGTTGGATAAAAATGTATCATACCTGACTAAACCACTACAATAATGAAATCACAGAACATGTTATTACTTTGTGTACATTTGTATCACTTTTGTGACATTTCACTGGCAAAATCTAAAACGCTGAGATACTAAATAACATTAACAAATATATGATTTAAGAGGGTAATTAAAGAACAGCGCAATACTAAGGCGGTCTAAACCAATCCAGTGTTGGTGCCTTGGTTTATTTTGTCTATAGACTCCTCTTAGCAAGCTAATTTGGGATTTCTAAAAGTGTTTATTTTAGCAACAGCAATAAAAGCAACATTATACTGTTTCTTGAGAAGATCCTAGCATCCTGTTTAAAGCAATTTAATGTGAAAGGTGAAATATTATGTTATAGTGTGATTATTTGCATTATTTTATTATTTAGGGCCTAGTGAATAATGAAATTGTTTCAGGAAGTATGAATTGTTGAACTCCAACATCCAAAATGACCTAAAAACAAACAAACAAACAAAAAAAAAAAAAACGTGGGATATTTTTACCAATTTGTTTTTTTTTATTGGGACAATTTAAACTGAAAAACCAGTAAATTGTAATAATTGATGTAATGCATGGATGCCAATACACTGTTTAATCATCTTGACTAAAATTAAGGAGCTTTTGGAATAAAACATTAATGATATGTAAAATATTTTGGAATTTTCTAGCATTTGAAAACTGTTTTCACAATACCAGGATGAACTGGAAGAGGCAGACGAGTATTTGTAATATTTTATGGAGGTTTTATGACTATTTGCAGACATTTTCTTAAACTTTAACGGGAAATTGTGTCCTAACTCTTCAAAGTATGAATGGAGAGCTAACAAGTTTCATAGCTCAACTTGCATAACTAATCAAATAGTTTTGTTTTACATTATTTGATTCGAAAATTATAATAGAAAACGTTGTTCATATCAATAAAATATATTCAGAAATACAGATAAGTGGGTATTCCTGTTGCAAAAACATTATTTAAAAAATGTGAAACATTTTTAAATATGTAAACATAATAAACTTAAAGAGTCATGTGTGCATATCATAAGTTTGATGTGTTAGGATGCTCTTTTTTCTACTTTTACTCAGGCTGTTATATAATGTAATAAGTTGTCCATCAAAAATTACTCTTATTGTTCTCTGTTTTTATCAGTGCACACATCTTTATCACTAAATGCAAAAAATGAACAACAAAATTAGCAATATTTATAGCTGTCAGTATTATGACAGAATGTGGGAAACTTGGAGTTGATGTTCAAAATGTATAGTTTTTTTTGTTTCTAAACAGTCAAAGGCATAAAAATGATAAGAAAAAGAGAAAACAAAAATAAAGTGGTGGAAAAAGGCAGAAAAAGATAAGATGTGAAAGATATTGGGAGGAAAATTGGTAGAGCTGAAGAACAATAGGCTTAGGTGGCTGTGCAGTCAGTGGAGGAAAAAGAAATCAACTTTTCCCCTCCAGCGGAGGGCAACTAATCATTCATTGGCTAGAAGGTACTGCCGAAGCCGGATCCAATCATGACAGCAAAGCCCAACTAATAACAGTTCCACTTAGATAACAGAGCTTCCGCGCACACACACATCTGAGAACCTCGTGCGTGGGGGTGTAGGTTTCAGATAGATAAATAAATAAATGATAAATAAAAGTTACTTCTCCACCTCTTGAAAGCTTGATGGAAACATACTTTGAAATCTGCCAGAGGTAATGTGGACCAGCTATTATCATAAAAAAGCACTACTTTGAATAAGGATGAGAGGTAGAATGGAGGAAACTTAAGTTTGAGTTAGCAGAGCGGAAGCGCAGGAAGTCAGAGGGCAGCTGGAGAAGGCCAAAAAAAAGGTCAATTTAGCATATTTCTGTGAAATGCATTCCACTTTAACTGACAGTCCTGGATTAAAAAGCTCTGCAGGTAAAAGCATTTACTATCTCACAATACCTTCAATTATTTCCATAATTATAACATATGCAATCCACATGTGCAGGAAGTGGCATAGACACATATATTGATGATCACACAGGTGTGTAATGACTGCTCTGGGCCTTCAAGCACAGTTAAATTGCTTTTCTGAAGCAATTAACACAGTTACTTCATCCTGTGTGATTTGGACCAAAAAGCCCTCAGAGCTCTTTGGTGAGAATCATAATGACACCACGTGGAAATCCTCCACTTTTATTCCCAATTATCTGGACTTAACTGACAGAAATTACTGTTTTGATAGAAGCGAGGTGGATTTAGATCCTAATTGTGATTTGTCTCAACTAGGGATGTGAACGATATGGAAGAGATGCCTTCAGAAAAAAAAATGGCACTTTAAAGTTTACACGACAATGACATTTTCGGAAGTTTCCCCCATCATAACCTGATCTTGAATTCATAATTTGGATCCTGGAAGTTGGTTTATCCTGAATGCTGTGGGTTTTTTTTTTTTTTTGAGAGGAAAACCAGTAACAACAAAGGAACTTGGAAGAAGTGCAACAGTATCTAAGAAAAAGACACATTCACCCGTTGACTCGTATGGGTGCTGCAGGTTTTTGGGTTGTTTGGGCGCATAGATGGTCGTAGAGAGGACACCAGGAGCAAAAGTGTATCTCTGAGTTCCCTTAAGGCTTGTACTTAAGGGACTTCATGAAAATTAAACATATGATTGTCGTGTGTGGGGTAAATGTATTGTGAAGCACGTGCGAGTTACATGCACTTACAACGCATTCTCACTTCCAACTCATCATACATGGGCTTATGGTTCACATCACATTTTTGGGTGTCCCCACCTCGACATTTTTTTTTAAGTTCAAGCTGATTCCAGAATGCATATGCTAATCAGGGGTTCCAAACCCTCGGGACAAGGACCGGTACCGGAACTGGACTGGTACCAGGACATGGAAAGGACAGGTATGAGTACCCTAACCTGGTACTGGATTGGGTGTCCCTAGGGATGGGGATCCTAACCCCAAAACTGGGTTAGGGTACCAGTACTGGACTGGTACCAGGACATTGACCGGACGGGTACTGGTACCCTAACCCGGTTTGGTACCCTAACCCAGTTTGATACCCTAACCCAGTAATGCCTAAGGGTTGGAGACCCTAACCCCAATACTAGGTTAGGGTATCAGTGCTGGACTGGTCCCAGGACATGGACTGGGTGGGTATTAGTACCCTAATCCAGTTCGGACCGGGTTAGGGGTCCCTAGGGTCGGGGACCCATGATTTAATGGAAATAGCCAGTACATTAAAAAATGAACAGCCACTATGTAAAAAAAAAAAATGACGAGTTGGGGACACTCAAAACGTCAAAAAGTGATGTGGAGGGGGCCCGAACCATGTGTTCATATATGACGAGTGGGAGTGAGAATGTGCCAGACCTTACACCACACACACCTTACGCCACTAACTTTGTTAGTGAGGTGCATGTACTGGTTACTTACTGACGACACATAAATACATTCAACAACTTTTAATGAAAAGTGCATGTAAATGCGCATCTATGAATAATTCAGTCTTCCATGTTCAAATATCTCACGTCTACATGTACATTCTTAAGACCATTTTTTTGGGCTCTATGTTTAAAACACGTGTCCATTGAACGCACACTTTTACCGATTGGGTCTTGGATTTACTAGTGATGTACAAGTGGCACCGCTCGTCTCTCATTGAAGTGCTGACTCTTTGGAAAGTGATGGACATCGAGGTGGAATATATAATTGCGGTTTGTGTCCAGGCGGAATTCTTTGACACTGAGTCTTTCATATGTCGGAATAGAGCTGCGACAGAAAAAGCCTGTTGCAAGATGTGCAAGATTTCAACGGCTATGACATCTCGCACCAAACCTTTTCCAAATGTAGATGGAGGACATGCGCTAGTATCAGCTAGTATATGCGCTAGTATCAGTTCCAGTGTGAACACCATATGCTAAATGGCCTTCTGTGCAGTGTGCAGAGTAAAGGGAGTTGATCAAAATAAATCATCTAACTTACTACCCTTTTAATTATCTTTATGTGTTGTTTGCTATGACCTCATCCCCATGCATGAATGTTTTCTCTCTAAGGGGCCAATGAGTGATCTTCAAAACGAGTGTGGGCTACCTTCAATGGTGCCCAGTTTCTGCCCACAGATGCCCCATATTCACCTATAAGGACAGTTGTGACTAAGGCATATTGTTCCAACGCTTTGTTTCAGTACTCACCATCTGAAACCTCAAGCAATGCTTTAGTGATAACACTGCCGGCGATGTTAAGAGCCTGGCAGCTGTAGAAGCCAGCATCAGAGCGCTGGACATCAGTTATAGTCAAACTGCCCATCTGAGACACGGACAGCCGGCTGAAGGGCTGCGGCGGCTGGTAGGAGAACAGAAGGCTCTAAAGTGAAAAACACAAATCCCATTTAGAAAGCCATTTCTTATCTTCATTTGAACTGAGTGCCAATTTAGCCTGATCAAACAGGCTTGGGGGTCTCACCTCGCTGCCCTCTCTTTGCCAGAAAATAGCAGGTTGCGGGTTGCCTGTGGCCTCACACTGAAAAGTGACTGTCCTGCCCACCGACACCACCTGGTTCCTGGGGTGCATGGCGAAAGCAGGGGGCACTGCGGGGTAAAAAAAAAAAAAAAGCTCTAATTATCAGACAGCCTTGCATGAGTTCCTATTTCACACTTTTAGAGTATCTCAGTGTGAATAAGAAAAGGGAAAGTAATTAAGTCAAAATGCTTCATCAGCTAAATAAATAAATAAATAAAAATCAGAGAATCTTTTAAAAAAGAAAAATATTAGTCATTTACCTACATATAACACAAATTACATACTGTAGAGGATTGAGAGAGGGACAGAGGCTCATGACTCCCTTGATGATTGATGGTAGATGATAAATGGATGACAACTTACCGGCATTGACTACAAGAGAAAAAATAAAAAAAACACAAAAGAAATGTAATGAGAAGTCATGTGATACACAAAAAACATCAGTGATCACTTTTGAAAACAAACAAACAAACATTGACCTGGATAGGACAACATCTATTTTCTAAGCACCACATGTTAAAATTATTCACATGTATTTATTTTGGAATTATATTCCCTCTAGAATTAAACTATAAATGGGATGGTTTTACATTATTGCATTTGTCACCTATGTTGCAGTTTTGCTGTCTTTACAGTAATTCCATGCACTAAAGGATGCACTTTCAATGAATAATGGTCTATTTCTGAACTCATGTCATGTACAGTAAAAGGCGCATCGACTTATAAAGCACATTAAATGAGACAAAAGACTCAGAGATAATTACTTTTGTCATTCAGACTTTTGTAGCTGCAATCACGCTGACTCTAAAACTTGCTTGTAACACGCTATTTATTATTTATTATTTTATTTAGTAGTTTATTTGACAGGGACAATGTGTAAAAAACATAAAAGACACTTCACACCAGATAGCCAGTTTCCATCTGTAGTCCCCAAACAAGTAAAAATCAGTACAATATGAACTTCAATGTAAATGTAAAAACTCATTCAATACCCACTCGCACATTCAACTTCTCCTCAAATAACTGATCACATAATACAATTTTGCAACAAAATCAAACTAAAACCATGTCACTGCTTACAGACCAAAGGTAAATAGTCATTCAAGTACACACTCTTGCTTTAAACATTACAAATCACAACTGGTAACACGATAAAAATAAATAAAATTATACAATAAAATTTTGCTCAAACCACATTGTGTTATTTACAATCCTCAATGTTGACACTGCTGCTTTTCCAATAATATTAGTCAAGATTGAACCGTTAGTCACATTAGAGTATTTACAAAATCTGTATCTCCCAAATATTTTAGCGAAAAGTAAAAAAACAGACTGGTGTTGCTACAGGTTAGCCACATTAGTATAGTCACCAAACGTATAACTCCCAGTTAAGTTAGCGAGAAGTAAAATAAAAATAAAGACTGGTGTTGCTACTGCAGGTTAGCCAAATTAGCATAGTCACAATACTTGTAACTTTCAATTTGTTAACAATAAGTAAAAAGAAACAGACTGAGGTTAGCCACATTAGCATAGTCGCAAAACTTGTCACTCCCAACTTTGTTAGCAGCAAGTAAAAAAACAGACTGATGTTGCTACAGGTTAGCCACATTAGCATAGTCAGAAAATTTAAAACTCCAAGTTAAGTTAGTGACAACTAAAAAAAATAAAGACTGGTGTTACTCCTGCAGGTTAGCCACATTAGCATAGTCATAACACTCGAAACTCCCAACTTTGTAAGCAACAACAGAAAAAAAAAATGACAGATGTGGCTACAGGTTAGCCACATTAGCATAGTCACAATACAGTTGGGATATAAAATCAACATTTTCATACAGTTGATCAGCAGAGGACAGTATGAAGTGCTCTAAAATGTTTTATCAGATGAATGCAGATGTCTGCAGCTGTCAGAAAACACAGTGGACCAACACCAATATGACATGGCACACCAAATATTCATAGTGGAAACTTCACTCTAGCTTTGTTGATTCTATCATTCTCAACTCTGCCTGTTGACTCTGAGACCTCAATTTTCAAATTACATATACAATGGACTTTCATATAAAAAGAGGACTTTCAATCATTGAAGACCCATCCAGTCCTTTTCCCCATTGTCCCATTAAGATGCTTTTGACGTCTCTGTGTTTCACGACCGACGACATGAAAAATGTACCATTTCTAGCCCATGTCTAGGATTCGTCTGTGTGGTGGCTCTTGAAGCAGTGACTCCCGGCTAAGTCCACTCCTGGCAATGTTCCTCAATATTCTTAATTGGATATCTCTTACCTATCCTCTTAAGGCTTCAGTTATATCTGTTACTGGTGCACCTTTTCTGACCATACTTTTTTCTTTCACTAATTTTTCTCTTAATACGTTTGGATACAGCGCTCTGTGAACAACCAACTTGTTTAGAAATGACCTCTTGCATAATTTCTGACAGGTTACAGTGTTAATTATAATTTTCAAAAATAAAATTTGGGGTTTTGGTAACCTGTTAAACATAAATGTCATAATTTTGACAACTAGCTAGATAGCGAGATAGCTATCTAGCTAGCTACCTAAATAGTTATCTAATTTCTAGCTAGAAATTAGATAGATAGATAGATAGATAGATATATGTTATTTTATTGTTAAAGATAAGACATGAGGGGTTGACTGAGTAAACAAAAGTAAAACAGATTAAAGCAAAGTGGCTCCTAAGGAAGCAGCAAAAAGGAAAATAGGGGAAAAAAGGTCATAAAAATGATATTCTTTACTTTACAACTCAACGTTTTAACAAGGCTTCTCTTCAGGCTTGACCTTGCACAGTAAAAGCAAGCACTAAAGTTAAATTAATTTTTCAAATCATTAATAAAATTGCCTGAATGTTCCAAATTATTAAACTGAATGAACTCAATGAACAGTGAGTTATGCAAATGACATAGATGCCGGTTCATATCTTCTGTTTATCACACAGACTTCAAAATGCCTTTGTGGTTGTTATTCCATTCCTCCTGCTAAAAAGAAAAAAAAGCCCTTTTCTGCCTTTTTTTCTTTTTCTTGGGTTTCTGACTAAAACAAAGAAAGTCAAACCACGGGACTTACCAGCAGGAAACGACTTCAACCTTATCGCTAATTAAGTCCCACTGTCCTCACAGGCCACACTTCCCACTGCGGCACAGCCATGGGCTTAATTGCCTCAGTTTTGTCAGTGCAAGTGTGAGGTGTCTTACTAACTATTCTCGATTCTAAGAAAAGAAAACAGCCACTTTTTAGGTGGTTCCTGCTGCATTTATTTTACTGCTGTTTTAGTTCCTAATTGGTTTAAATGGTGGCTGCTAAAAACTTTTATTTGTCTTAGAAAGAAAGGAAATGCAGAAATATATTATTTTTGAATAAAAACACATGATGGAAAAGGTTATAATAGAATAGAACGGAATAGAATGCTTAACTGTGATCATACAGGAGAGTAACAAAATTAAAGGTGGTCATCATTTCAAGGTGTATAATAAAAAGACAATAATAAATCTCAAAAATATTACAAATCTGTGGCGTACTGACCATGAACTGTAAGCGAGGCAGAAGCTTCAGACTTCCCGACCATGTTCTCCACCACGCATGTATAAGACCCCTCATCAGACGACGTAACCTGACGAATAATTAAGGTATGGTCCTCCACGACTTCATATCTTTAAGCAAAATAGAGACAAACACACAGGAAATGACATAAAAAGTACCAAAAAACACTTTTGAGTTTTTTGCTGATTAGATCTTACCTTCCCTTTGGTAAGTCGGAATCATCTTTCCTCCACCGAACAATAGGAACAGGGTCTCCTTGAACCACACAGTGGAACTCCACGCTCTCGTCCGTCAACACCACCACACTGCTGGGGCGCTTCACAAAGGTCGGTCGCTCTGAAAGCGGCGGAAAACAAAATGTTGGTTTTTGTTTCATCACGACTTGGGCAATCATCACCTGTGGTTGTTCTGGTCTGGATCACAAGTCTGGGATTGGATTCTGAAGAGGCCGTGTTTGGAAATGCAGATGTTAAACCGATAAAATGAAAAACAAGTAAAAAAAAAAAAGGCAAAAGGGCTAAGTCCATTAAAAAAATATGGTCTCAGGAATTTATTTACAGATTTGAGTGGGGTGGAGCTAGAACATTTTCATGGGGGGGGCAGAAGACTTTGGAAGGGTGGCAAATGAGAACAGCAGAGTGGAAAGATATTACAAATAAAACGATCAAAATAAGTATGTCAAACTATTTTATTATTATTGTTTTTATTTCATTTTCAAACTCTTGCTTTTGTTATTTTTTCCAATTTTTAAAGAAGTTTGTTTGATGATGTCCTAGTCTTTGTCAGTAATAATAACATTATTTTATATATTAGAAATTGATGGAAAATTGATCAAAAATTGATGGGGCAAGAAGGACAAAACTTTTCGCTGAAGGGACATCTGCCTCCTTTGCCCCCCCATAGCTCCGCCCCTGGATTATATGCTTCTCACAGTACACAAAATGTTAATTCGGTTCTAGAAAATTCATAAAAACTCTTAATTTGAGATTTTTTGTTCAAATTATACTTGAAAAAAATAAACTATATACATATAATCATATTTGTGTCTATTTTTTTTATTATTTTTCCATTAAGTGTTTGTGCATGCAAACACAACAATATTTTCATTTAAAAATCATAAAATCACTCAATTAATTGTTGTTTTCAACCCCTTTACAAATTAAA
>NC_050525.1:10299605-10312299 GCF_002922805.2 Oryzias melastigma
CTGTTCAATGTATACTTGGAAAAATAAACTATATACTCATATGTGTGTCTATTTAAAAAAAAAAAAAATTCCCCTAAGTGTTTGTGCATGCCCAACACGACAATATTTTCATTTAAAAATCATAAAATCACTCAATTAATTGTTGTTTTCAACCCCTTTACAAATTAAAAGCACTGATATCTGATGGAACACACACATTCCTACTTTTTTTGTTCATAAGTTTGATAACATCAACCAAAAAACTGTTTTTTTAGTGGGCAAGTCAAGACTTCAGACACATTTCGATGGATCTGTCAGTCTCTGTTTTGAAATGTAAATTTGAAGATGGTCCCTGTCCTATTAACGGTAGAATAGAAGGGCTTCTTGTGGGGCTGCAAAGTGGCGTGTTGATGTTTTTGCTTTGAGCGAAACCACGTCAAAAACTGCCAAAACAGAGCTTTTCAGGAGCGCCTTTGGTTTGAAGAAACTCTGAGGATAAAAGCATATGTAAATGCATTTTGCTTTTAGCAATTTCCAATATTCCAAGTTGTAATTTATTTTTTTTTGTAAGCAAAACCAAGGTCATCAAACTGTGAAAGCTCTGATGAGAGCTCCATTGTGATGGGAAATGTTTCCTGAAATAAGTGGTGGATAGAACGGAGAGTGAAAACAGGCATTTGGCTGTCACAAGTGCAATTCCATAGGGAGCTCTTACAGTGAAAGGTTACAACGCTGAGTGTGGCGGCGATACTTGTTCAGCACTTGTTTAATGGGAAGCCTCTTTAAAGCTGCCAGACTGGATATACTAATGCACAATCAACATAATTAACAGGTTATTACGCCCAAGAGGCTTCCACATCATGCCGTGGACAGCAAGAACAAACCGCATGAATTGATGGAAAACCTTGGCTCACCTAACACTGTGAGTTCCGCAGTTTCACTCTCCCTTTCTCCCAGCATGTTTGTAGCAACACAAATGTACTTTCCAGCATCCGTCTTCAAAGTGTTGGTGATCATAAGCTTCCCACTACGAATCTGAAAGACAATGAGACAAAAACAAAGATGTTTGGACAGCTGTGTTTGGGGATAATCTTACCGTGTTTGTGAACTGCTGATTGAATCCACCATAATGTATGCAATAAGATGGGAGCAATTTGTAAATTTTATGGAAAAAAATCACTTATGATTGCAGCCAGGCTGTAACACACATCCTACCCTAAAGAAGTAAACATTTGTGTTTTCAGCAAATTCAGCAGGTGGTGGTGCGGTGGCATTTGTAATCCGGAGGCAACAGTTGTAATTTTACACGCTGCGTGATGGCCGGGGAAGCTTTAAGGAAAAGTCAACATTTAACGGCGACTGGATAATTTTTTTCTAGAGGTTGACATCAATAATTGGGCGCCCGGGCACATTTTGAGGTTATGTGGTGGCAGTCCAATGACTGTGTTTTTTATATACCCTTGGACTGTCGGGGGGCTGGTGGCACTTAATATGGACAGCTGCTGCTCCTAAACCATTTTCACATTGTCCAACCAGAGCTGCTGCTGGCTTGAAATGCAGCCGTCACCACCCTGTGGCCACCCATCTAGTGCCAGATTTCGCAAAGGAGTCGTCCTGCCCAATTAACTGCTGCCTGCCACCTACCTGGCACCTGACTGCCACCTGACTGCGACCTGACTGCCACCTGACTACGACCTGACTGCCACCTGACTACTACCTTACTGCCGCCTGACTAATACCTGACTGCCACCTGACAACTACCTGACTGCCGTCTACCTGCCGCCTGACTGCCACCTGACTGCCACCTGACTGCCGCCTGACTCCCACCTGACTACCACCTTACTGCCGCCTGACTAATACCTGACTGCCACCTGACTACCACCTTACTGCCGCCTGACTAATACCTGACTGCCACCTGACTACCACCTGACTGCGACCTGACAACTACCTGACTGCCGTCTACCTGCCGCCTGACTGCCACCTGACAACTACCTGACTGCCGTCTACCTGCCGCCTGACTCCCACCTGACTCCCGCCTGACTGCAACCTGACTGGCATCTGACTGCGACCTAACTGCCACTTGATTGCCACCTGACTGCGACCTGACTTCCGCCTGACTGCCGCCTGACTGGCATCTGACTGCCACCTGACTGCAGCTTGACTGATACATGACAACTGCTTGACCTGACTGACGCCCTCTACACTCATGACCACTCCAAAGTTTTTTGAAAAATTTGGAATCAGCAAGAAATCTTAAAGATTCCGCTGATGCCTCCCCATTGCACGGTGACAGTTGTATTTGTGATTGTAGCATAGGGTTTGGAGATAAATCGATTTATATTCCTACGATCCAAGCATGGATATTCAAAAAAAATAATTGTTTCAAAATAGATTTTATTGACATTGACATCCATATCTTTTCTTCAGATGTATATTTATTTATTTATTTATGTATTTGTACCTTTCTGCACACGGAAGCACAAGTCCTCTGAACCAAATTCCTTGAATTTATACGCACTACTTGGCCAATAAAACTGATTCTGACATTGGACGACACCATTTGGATTGACGTAAGGGTGTAGCAATTTGTTTTAGTAACCATTTGATTCATATCATAGTTAGTGATTGACAATACAATTCATAGTCGATATTGGTTCATTTTGAACGATCCAATTTACTTATCTAAAATCAATCCAAAATATCTTTAGCCAAAAATTCGGCCAGTTTGACGCAGCAATAGATACCTGGGTACTGGGGGTATAACGACTCATTGATTAATCAATTTCTATTCCTACAATCCAACCTGATTGATAAGTCTGTGGCAAATTGTTACTCTGATTGAATTGACCTAAACCATTAAAAAACCGTATCAAAATTATATGAATTAACTTGCTGTTAAAATGGATCATTACACCCCTAATTTGTATGCTGGTGGCATAGCGGGGTGCTACATTTAGGGAAAGAATTTACACCGTCTTCTGAGCTGAACAGAAGGTCACCTATTAAAAAAAAAAAATGGAAAATTACATAATTCATATCTCGTGCTTCTCTAGAACCACAAGAACAAAGAGACGGTCTCTTTGTAAAGATGTTCCTTAGATGTTCCGTCAGCCTACTTTGCAATTCCCAAACTTTTTACCTTATCCACATACACATCTATGTGTGCACATACACACAGGCGTATAATAGGGAGGTCGAAGACACAGACTCCTTGCTGTTTTCAGTGTTTTCTATCCTCCGCACGCCCCCACAGACCGCGGTGGATGTCTTTGAATGTGAGCGTCTGCACTGATCGAACGCCACAGCACAGTGTTAGAGGTGACACCTGAGCAGTAGTGAGTAGATGTGCTACTGCGAGACAGCAAACATGCTGATCTTAAGACTTCAAAACAAACACAAAGGCGCTCTTTGGGTCCACATTAGAAAGCTCACAGGCATCGGCTTCAATTAAACCTTCAGCCAGTTATTATGCTCTGAGACTGCGACCTTCCTTTCTACCTGCACTCTGCTGTAGAATCATATTGCTTTACCTAAAACATTTGAATTAAATTCAGCACACATAAGAAAAGGACCACGGTTTCTTAAAAGAAGTCAAAGACCAAGGTTGTCTAAAGGGAAGCAGGTCGGTTGAACCAAAGTTGTGCCGGACAGATCAGGGCTTTGAGGCCACTAAACGGAGTGCAGATAGAAAATAGAAATAAATTGCTACTAAGGATTAAACCTGCAGCGGTTTACCTCTTTGGTAGCTTTTTTCCACATACTTTACACCACAAACAGCTCATATTCTTCACCAAAAAATTCAAAACAAAAAGAGGATATATGTAAAGTAATTATATTAAAACTTTGAGAAAGCATGACATTGAAATTAAATCAAATAGAAACGCAAAATAAACAGATCTTCAACAAATGTTTTGCTTAATGATCATTTGTTTTTTATGTACCATATTTTTAACAGTATAAGCAGGGATGAAAGTAGGTTTTTAGTTATGCCAGTACAATCCCACCCGACAATATAAGACATTGTTGCATTTTTGATAGCCAAGCATTCAATTCTTGGTAAAGATCCATTCATATCGTTGTTTTGTCCAGATTGAAGGATAATCTGGCTACATAGAAAAGTCTCCTTTGCTTAATGGCCCTGGTGTCTCAATGGCATTTTTCAACTTGGATCTCCCCTTTTCTCTTCTTCATCCTCTCCTTTAGAAGATTTGGCCTTCACATTTTTATCCTCTCTGCGGATCTTCCTCTTAAAAATCTGACTGATTTTTCTATGCATGTTCTTTTTATTTATGTTTTTCTTTGAAATAATTTGCTGTTTTATTTCACCATGTCACCATTTACTTTTTACAATGCATGAACAACACATTCTCATTCTCAAATCGTCACATACTGACGTTTTGGGTGTCCCCAACTCATCGTTTTTGGTTGTTTGTAAAATCAAGGATCCCCAACCCTTAGTACTGGTACCCTAACCAGGCACCAGACGCAGTACCAGACTCTATACCGGACCTGAATCAGTACCAGACATGGTACTGGACCAGAACCGCGCCCAGACATTGTACCAGACACGGTACTGGACCACAAATCAGTACCGTTATCAGACGTGAACGGGACCCAGGTTGGGGTACCATGGCGCTCCCAGTACTGGACCGGTTCCTGTTTGCAGCCTGGAGGTTGGGGACCCATGATTTGATGGGAACAGTCTGCACATCAAAAAAAAAGTTGGGGACACCCAAGAAGTGACGCAGAGGGGTACTTAACCAAATGTCAATATTTGATGATTTGGGAATGAGGATTTGTTGTTCCGGAAGCAAGACATCGAGGACCGGGAGAGAGAGAAATCCAAAGCATTTCATCAACTCGCCGATGCGCCACTTAAAACAATGCAAACATCCAAATGAAGCGCTGGCTGCTAACAGCTTTAGTATAATTTTTTTGTTTTTTCTTCCATAAGAGCGACGGCGGCTTCTGCCCTGTGTTATACAGCAAAAACAGGTCGCACAGCTGATCACTCGAGAACGAGCGGCATTCGTTCACCAGAACGCCGCACTGGCTTATTTTCACCTCTGAGTATAAGTTGTATTTTTTGCACAGTTGGCCCAGATGCGACTTGTTCTACGTACACACTGGG
Source organism: Oryzias melastigma (assembly GCF_002922805.2). Taxonomy (NCBI): domain Eukaryota; kingdom Metazoa; phylum Chordata; class Actinopteri; order Beloniformes; family Adrianichthyidae; genus Oryzias; species Oryzias melastigma. The sequence goes on from NC_050525.1 coordinate 10,304,716, forward strand.
GTCAGAAACAGTTTTCAATGAAAAGTCTAAGTAAATGCACGTTTATGCGCGTCTCGGACTCATACTCTAGGATCAGATTCTTTAGAAATACTTGCAAGGTTAAAAATTTGCATTGTAATACTCTAAACTGCCAAAAATCTTATAACACATCTGATATTTTAATGAATAACTAGAAATTATTTATACATGCAAGGAATATACTTAAAGAATATTAGTAAAAATTAATGACTTCCACTCACTCATTTTATTACACTCAGTAATGTGTTTGAGACGCCTGCAAAAAGCCTGTGTCCACATAATAAAAGTGAAAAAGGGGATTTTGGAGGACAGTCACTGTCACGCAAAAAGTACAAAGCCAAAAAAGCAGCCTTTCTGTTTCCAAGAGATGAGTCCACTCCCCCCACCCCCCTCTTAGCTCTGATCTCTTCCTCCTCTTAAATCAGAGGAAGCGGCTCAGTCCATCACAGTCCCCAGAGAAAACCCACCTGTCACTCCACACTAACACGGGCTTTGAATTTTCTCCTGCTTGTACCCAGAATTCATAGAAACAAATCACAAGTATGCGCACAAGCAGGAACACTACTGCAGTTTTTGATGTGTAGGTCATTCTGGAGGTAAATTATTGAGAAATGTGTTTTGTTGTTTTTAATATTCAGATGAATAATTGGGTAGTAGACCGAAAGAGTTTGTAAAGCCTTCTCTGCTTATGAAAATCCATTTCATTCGGAGGCTATTGTATTGGTGTGATATACACACCTGATTTTATGCTTACAGTATCTCTAGCTTAATGAGGTCAAAACAAAAACAATCTGAAAGAAAAACCTTTTCAATGTGGCATCAATGTCAAGATTCTGTGGGTATAAAAAGCTGATTTTGTCAGCAAGACATTTCAAGTTCATCATTCAAACAGCCATTAACATGCAACGTAATTTAACAGACAAGCATTGCCATCTGGTCATACTGTGTCTTCAGGTTGTTAGTAGACAGTCAGTTGTTATAGATGATCTTGTCTCAAAGTGTCATAGGCAGACTTACATCAAGACACATAACTACTGGTAGAGTTTATGACAGACCACAGCCATGACCACTTCCTAAGCACTCAGACATGGTTTTCCAAATGCCACACAGCTGCAGGCCCGTTTACCAGATGTGAAGGGTAGGGTTTCCAGACACAAAAATGTGCAACCGACTCCGACGTCTTGACTTGAATGCCAGACAACCATTGCAGGTGACACCAAGACACAGAGGTGAATGGTTATAGTGGACATAAGACCATGCGACCTGGGCAGCAATGATCTACCGTTCTGTTCACTGATGAGTGTTGGGTTGCACAGATATAATGGTCGTCAACATTCCTGGAGAAGGCGAGGTGAACGATACGTTGAGGTCAACACGACCCCCAAGGTTTGCTTTGGTGAAAGAGGTGTAACGGTCTGGGCAGTAGAGGTGAGACAAGATATCAGTATGGTGGACTATCACAATATTTCAACTCACAAACAATTCCCGACCCCTGCTTTCCCTTAATCGTTTTTTAAAAAATAATTCCGTAGATTTCAACCAGGGGGCGCTTCTCATGAGCCAACACATTCTCGTACCCAAGTCATCACATATAGAAGTTTGGTTAAGGACCCCTCAGTGTCACTTTTTGATATTTTGGGTGTCCCAATCTCGTCATTTTTTTGACGTGCTGGCTGTTCCCATCAAATCATGCATCCCCAACCTCCAGGCCAAGAACTACAACCAGTCCAGTGCCATGATGCATAGCGCACTGGTACCAGTACCCTAACCCGATACCGGACCAGATGCAGTAACAAACCCAACCGGTACCACAAGTGGTAATGGGCGCAAACTGGACGCAGTACCAGCCGTGAACTAGTACCGCTTAAGGTTAGGGTCCCAACACCAGACCAGATGCAATACCAGACCTGAACCAGTATAGACGTGGTACTTGGTGCTAATCAGACGTGGTACCGGAGGCAAACCAGTACTGCTACCCTAACCCAGTACTGGAATCCTAACCTTAACCCAGTACTGGTTCACGTCTGGTATGTGGAGGGGCCTGGTACTGCGTCCGGTTTGCGTCCAGTACCACTTGTGGTACGAGTTCGGATCCTGTACCGCATCTGGTCTGGTATTGGGTTAGGGTACTGGTACCAGTGTGCACGCTACTGGGCCGGTTCTGGTTGGCGGCCTGGACCAGTACCAGGTTATGGTTAGGGTACCAGTACTGGGTTAGGGTACTGGTACTGGACGTGTCCCAAGGACCAGTGCGCATTGGGTACCGCATCCAGTACTGCATCCGTCCTGAGGGTTGCGGACCCTTGATTTTACGAACAGCCAGCACGTCAAAAAATGATGAGTTGGGGACACCAACAACGTCAAACAGAGATCCAGAAGAGGCCTCAGCCAAATGACAATATGTGATGAGAAAGTGTTGCATGAGCATGACAGGAAAGTGGGCAGAACTCGGGGCAAAGAAGAAACAACAACTGGTGAAAATCATGCTTACCTGATGCATTGGTGTGATTTTATTCAAATCTACACACAGACTAGAGCTGCATTCGAACAGATTTGCGTGTCACATTGACTGCTCAATGCCTGCTCTACAATGTCCTTGATGCCAGGTTTGGGAGGAGCTACTTCCCAAGTTTTTCTGGACTTCATTCGTTGCCGTATCATGCATAATATGGATGATGTTGAGCGAGTAGCTTGGGTTTATATGTTTTGGAGAGCGCTACTGAGGTGCTGGCAAGCACGTCCCTGTGTCTGGGTTCACCAGACCTTTCAGAATCTCTCCCAGTGCTGAGTACTTCACTCTTTCAGTGAGAGCTGCGCCTGAATGACGGCCGTTTAAAACATTACTTCTGTCTGTCTGTGCCCCAGTTTAAAGAATTTCTATCTTGTATTAACCCAAAAGGGGAAATAAAGACATGTATCGTGAATCGCATCGTATTGTGAGTTACCCCGAGATGCCAGCCCTACGGGCAAGACATCGCCAGTCAAGGAGGCAAAACGGATTTGGTTAATGTAGATGGTCCATGGTCCAAATATCATAGAGCCATCATCAACCTCAATTCCACCCCCAACTTTCTGTTTATGGATGATAAAGCTCCACCACATGGTGCCAGAATTGTCACAGATGGACTTCAGAAAATGGGAGTGCCTCGTATGGTGTGACCAACAATGTCCCCTGGTGTGAACCCCGCAGAGCACGTCTGAGAGCAGCTGAAGCAAACACTGAATGATCGTACTGTACCAACAAGTGACTTGCATGCAGCACTTGTGGAATAGTGGAATGCCTCAAAACAACGTCACTGACAATCTGTCATTGCAGTGTAATTGACATAGTTAACTTTTGTAATTTGTGGCTCTTTGTTATGAATTATTTTTTAGGGTAATATCAAAATCATAAAAAAGGTTTCTTTTCACTAATTATTAAGAAGGGAACTTTTATGTTTTTAATTGAAATTCAAACCAAATTGGAAAAGCATTAATAATAATAATAACATCCTTACTTTATTATGAGTAGCGTAATTTTTCTGAATATGATATCATACCTTTTATTTATTTTATGCTGCTATTTCATTTAATTCTGTTGGTTTTGTAGTCTGATTCTTCAGAAATTGTCCAAGGACTTTAGAATTCACAAAAACGACTCCTGTAAGCAGTAGAGGCAGTCAGCTGTGATGCTCAGGTCTGCAGGAAGGCTTTACACTGAGTATGAAATGCATGCCACCTATGATTGAATAAAAACTTCTGATAACGGTTGAAAATCCTCAACTCCCCACAGCTTTCCGTTCCAGCCTGTCAATACCCCTAGTCTGTTCAACATTTCTTTCTGTTCAGGGCTGTTTCTTGGCGTTATTACTCCTGCAAAAAATAAATAATACAAAAAAATAAAAATAAAATAAAGTTGTGGAATTACTAAGAAAAGATAGAAGGATGAATTTTGTTTTCAAATCAGAAGATGCTATGTAGGAGATCCTTAGTTAATAATGAATATGCCATAAGTGTGTTTCTGCATCTTTCCGAGCCATTCACTAATCACAAGATTCTGCTTTCTAAATTGCTGAAGCCTGGACGCAGACGTAATGTTATCATCTGGTTGTCCATGTATTTGTCCAACAGAAAGCAACAGGTCTACCTAAACAATGTGGAATCAAACATGATCTCTATAAAGTATGGTAATCTCCAAGGGTCAATTCTGGGACCCTTACTTTTCAATATCTACATGAATGACACTGCATATATATCAACTCATACTATTCTACTGCTCTTTGCTGATGACAAAAATCTTTATATTTCTGATAGAAGCATTAGTTATCTAATAGAGCAATTAAACTATGACCTTCAGATTTGTCTGAATGGTTCAAAACATAGAATTTATCATTACATTTAAGCAAACAAAATAACGTGCTTTTTGCTGGAAGCAAAAATATAAAAATAACTTAATAAAAATCAACATGAATTTTCAACATATTGAAAATGTACGAAAGAAAATACCTAAATACATTAGGATCATTTCCAAAATAAGAATAAAAAAATGGACTGTTGGCTAAATGCTATAACTTTATGTCCATCGTTTTTTGTTAAATGTCATGTCATTCCTTTGTATTTTCCTTAATTGATTGTCTCTGGTGGTAGTCTCAAGATATGTAAGCCTTTATGGCATCTTCCATCTCCTGCATGCTTTATTGTTCTTTTCAATGTAAATGTTCTAGTTTATCCTGTTTTATTATCTAATCATATGTCACAATGCTATTCATGCACTACATAAATAAAAAAGATCCACAAGTTCAAACATTGAACTTTTATTCTTTTAGCTATTGTACTAATCCAGTTGACTCCAGGTAAGCAAAAGATAAGGTGCATTATGGGAGTTTTACTTGTAGTTTTGTTGTATTTTTTTATGCTTTATCAAACTTTAGTGTTATTACATAAATGATCTTATAAATGAAGACTTACAGGAGTGGCATACAAGAGTGAGGTTGAACTGTCTCATGAAGTAATGTGTCATTGACATCATCTGTTCAAAAGGACGACTTGAGTCAGCTGCGCCGCGGTAACGTGTTATGACTTTGTTCAGGTGTTATTCTGAATACTTTGACCTTGGCTTAATGATGATGATAATGTAAAGGGTCTTAATATAGATCGGACAAGGAATGTCGTAGCTGGAGGCCAAGGCACAAAATGCTTGGCCCACCATTGGTAAAAAAAAAACAATGGTATAGATGAAATTAATTCCAGATATTTGTCTTTATTTGTTTCCTTCATTTTACTATGCTTCACTATTTTCCTTCGTATTGTTGGGTGATTTCAGGTAAAAGTAAAATTTTTTTCAATTAAAGTCCAAAAAAATCTAAAGTATTGAGATAGCTTAATACAATCAACATCAACATAATTGGCTGATACAGAGATTGCAAGGTGAAGTCTGAATCATCATCCTACTGCCACCGTGCTACACAGTTGATTGTTCAAGGATTGTTTTTTGTATATTTCTGGTCAAATAATTAGCTGTTACCGTGATGCGTTCATCTCTGTCATCTAAGTTGGCGCCGTCTTTCCTCCAGGAGATGGTGGGTTCAGGGTGTCCGCGGGGGGGCTGGCACTCCAGTACAGCCGGCTCGCCCACTGCAACCATAACATCAACTGGGTTCTGCCTGAAGTCGTCACGTAAAACTGAAAAATACAGAAACGAGCAGAAATCATGTCAATGTAAAGTGTAGTGCTGGGCGGATCAATCCAAAATATCGTTCTCACGTTGGTATCAGTATCGGATCGATACCGGCTCGCAGATATCGATATTTCCACTCTTGTTTGAAACTTTTTTTTTATCTGCTAGAAGGACCCAGCTGAGTTTCTGTCTCACCACTCTCACTGTGAGATGAGATCTCATCTCTTTGTGAGACAGAGCATGCATGCAGGCGGCACGGATTGTTCAGTCTATTTCCACTCTTTTTAAAGTTTAAGTTGTTATTTACAAGTTACTATTTAAAGTCTAAGAAGATAATAATTATTTATATTTCTACCAGTTGTTATATATATTTTTAATTGTTATACATTTTGATTTATTTTTGTTTCATAATTACTTGCTTATTTTGGTTGGTAGACTGTTTTGCATTCACTTTTTCCCTTTTTATTTAATTTCAAGAAGTTTTTATTTTGATAAACTATTTCAATTTAAATAAAAATATTGTCCTAATTCTGTTTTTATGTTTATCAAGTCATTTAAAAAAAAAAACGTATAAAAAACTTTTCACAGCGATTAAAAACAATTGAGATTTCGAGATTCAAGTCAAATCCACCACAATTACAAAAATCCTTGGTACCGATATTGGCGATATCAACCTGTATCGGATCAATACCGCTCGGTATCGGATCGATATTGCCAATTGATATTGACAATACTGATGGATAACCAAATGCTCAGTATCGCCCAGCCCTAGTCAACTGTTCTCATTCAGCAGGCTTAAGACCCACTCCAATAAAAAAGTTCAACATGTTCTTTGGCAATTTTTCTCACGATGGAGGACAAATATAAAAAAAAAAAACTAAGCTTAAAATTGCATTTCTGAGTATTTCTTGATTCAAATGAAGAAAGAAGTTTGGAAAAGAGCTGTTTGTGACGTTGGACATACCCTGGGTGGGCCACAAGCGGCGAGGGCCCAGAAAATGGTGCAGGTTATTGGATTTTTGACTAAAAACAGCATAATTATATTTAAAAGACTTATGAGAACGCATCTGAAATTGATCAAAAGATGATTGGAGCGGGACTATGAAGAGGTGTATGTAATCCTTTACCAACTGTATATTTAAAATGTCACAAATAGACAAGATTATTAAGCAAAGAGATAGAATTATGACATTTTTATTTCAATAAAGAAATTTAGAGGAAGAAAGCTCCTCAGTATATTATTATATATTTTTCCTTAGCAGTATAAAGAAAAAAAAACAGTTTCCCAGCAAAAGAAGCATTTTATCCAGAAATGGTTTGATCTCTATTGTAAATGGTAAACAAACATTTTGTGTGAAGCTTTAAGGAGCAAACAAATAAGAAGAACAGGGAAGAATAACTACAAGTTCTTGTAAAACTCTCAAAATCTTCCAGCTCTCTGTCTGAAGTGATGTGGATATCATCTGCTGCTGCAGAGCACTGTGCATGAGTGACTGCTGCTAAGCATTACCAGTTTTAAATTACAATAAGATGGGGGGGGTTGAACGCTTAGAACCTGAACAAGCCAAGAGAGCTGTGCCAAGACAGAGCTAGCAGAACAGCAGAACTCAGCAGAGCCTGGTTGGGGTGAAAAGACCGGAAACAATGAGGGGGGAAAAAAAGACGCATAATGACTCCCAGATGGTGGCAACCCATTCACCTCTGGCTACAGATTCATACGACGCCGCGCAAGAGCGCCAAAGACGATGAGAGCGGTGGAAATGGGAGAACAAATTAGTATGACCTTCTAATTGGAACTGTTGCGGCTCACGCATGTCTTTAAGCTGCGCTCTCTCCTGCTCTGATCCGCTGAGAACAGTTACGAATGGCTGACTGCAGTTGACTGAAGGCTGATGGGAAACAGCTGTCTG
>NC_050525.1:10312330-10329794 GCF_002922805.2 Oryzias melastigma
CCCCCCCCACCCCCCTCCACTGGGCTGCCAACAAAGCCGTGTCACATGATAAAGGTTTTTCCTCGTGGGACACAAAACATGGCTGAGGTTCAACCTACACAGGAAGAAATTGAGACCATCGCAGTTCTGTATGCAGTGCATGTATGCAGAGCATTGATTGATTGACTGATACAATCTAATAATTCCAAAGGCAGACAGATTAAACATCTGCTTTTCCTAGCATGGCGGGTCCAAATGTTTCCTTTTAAAAGCATTTATTACATTTTTTAAAAATATACTTGAGATAAAGTTTTGTTTTAATGAATACTTTGGAAGAAAAAAATGTAAAGCTATAAAAGAGTTTGTAGCCATTTGTTGGGCTCCCTGTGCCGGTCCCAAGCCCAGATTAAATATAAGGTTTTGTGAGGAAGGGCATCAGACGTGAAAACTTCGCCAAACTACCTGTGCGAATCAGTGAAAGCTGATTTGGTGTCGAGATTCATGACGGTAAGAGTGGAAAGATGGACAACTAACACCTACAGTTGGAGGAGATTGGGTGCAAAATATTGAAACCGTGCAAATTTCTCGAGTCTTCCTTCAGGTTTTTTCTTTCATAGCTCTGTTTCGAAATATGAAAGACTTGGTGTCATGTAATTCTAGCAAACGGTGGTTACTCATTTTTCCTCCATGATCAATTTCTATGAATTAAAAAGGACCCCATCCATACATCATTACCAACTCCGAGTCTCTGATTAGTCAAAGCTCTACCTAGTTTAGCTTTCAATGTACATATAGCCCAAAAAAGTCGTAAAAACTTGCATGAACACAAGTATTGAACACAGAAGCCCAAAACACACACTGTTACAAGCTTTAAATGCTTTCAGTGGCTGAAAACGCCTTGCCAAGGTTGGTGTGAGCCTAGCTTACCAATTTTTGTTAAGAAGCTTAAATGCATTTACAACATTTAAGGTCTCGATTAGCCTAAACAGTGACTCAAACCATGCAAGAACACAATTCTAGACCCCTGCTGGCCTGTGCTCACATTGTTCTGAAAAACTAGACCGTTTTCACATCTCATACTGTTGGTGGCAGTATCAACTATTTTTGCTGGTTTTGCCATTTTTGAATACACAGTGAAAAAACGTCACTGCAGGTGTGAATAACAAAGAATAGGCACAAGTGAGTTGTGCTATTTTTGGAAGAGTCCTGCGGGCACCTTGTGTGGTCCTTGGGGCCCTGGTCTATACTTACTGTACATAGTGTATAGCATATTTGATAAAGTATAATTGATAAAATAGAATTAAAGTCTTCTACTTTTTGAATTTGGGAATCTATTTACACAAGTTTATGATTGACATCATCAATACAGGGAAAAAGATTTTCATGAACAGAATCTGTTGCCTTGATGTCAAATCAAATCATTTTTTGTTTTTTATCAATTTTCAAACTGTGCACCCAAATTGATATTTTCAGTAAAAAGATTATTTTCTGTCAAAATGTTTGATAAAAAAGGGAATTATGTTCATCGTAAAAAACAAAAACGCATTAATTGAGTTTCTTTGTGCATCTCATCTGCATTTGAAGGCTTTACACATCATCACTCCTGTCACGTCATTGTTTTTTTCACCATGTGTACACAGGTGAACCTCTTTTTTTTAAGCCGTTTACAGCCTGGGCTCTTTGTTCAGTCAAAGCTGCCTTTGCAGGTTCTTAAGTCAGCCCAGGTTCCCTGTTTACCTGGAGCTTAGCACCTCTTTCTTTTTTCCTCTTCCAAATAGGAATCTTACAGCCACTTCAAAGCTTTGAAGCTTGGCTTCAATGGTCTGGATCTGACAGCATCTGATGAGTTATTGGTTCTCTGGAGCTTGAGCCACAGCTTGAAAGACCCTCTGTAGCCAATCTCCAATAATCCCTTTTGCATATTCTAAATGAGCCAAAGCACACACAAAAAAAAAAAACAACCCTTCTAATCTACAGATAGTTGGAAAATGAGCTTTGTTATGATGCTACATTATTGTTTAAATTACTGCCAGAAACATCTTTTGTAAAGACCCAGTCTTCTAAACTAAGTAAGAATTTTTAACAATTTACAGCTTATTAGTACTCATATATATATAAAAAACAAAAGTAAACATATTTTAAACTTTTATGCACCTTTCCAACCGCTGAAATCCAGATCTAGCACTGATAACAAACCTTTCACACTTTACTGAATGAAAACTAGACTCTCTGAAAATAATATATATATAATTCTCTTTCTTTGTTTAACATAATTGTATACATTTATTCTGTTGTGAAACGACTTTTTTTAGTTTATGCACTGTGCAAATATTTTTGTCTGGTTTTGTTGAATGAAAATAAATAAATGAATAAAATAAACAAATAGGCAAATAAACAAATAAATGTTGGTGAATCTGTTTATCTACTAATATTGTGACAACTTTTTCCCATTTCTGCAAATTTTTTGCAAGTACTTTTTATCATCTTGTGATGCTTTTTTTCATTAAAAGAACAGGAAACCCTATCCTGTCAAGTCACTCAAAAGCGGATAAAAGAATGTGTGACTGGTTAAAAAAATAAAGGCAGAAAGTTAAAGTCAACAAGACTTTACAGAAACTTGCCAAAACAAAATAAAACTGAAGACTCCAAACATCCATAAAGAGATTATAAAAGGAAATAAACATGTAGGGCAATCAAGACGGTGCAAAGAAAATGAATGATGGAAACTTCAGAGGTACTTAAAGTAAACGGACTGACAAAGAAAAAAGAAAAGAAAAATATTACAGACGCAAACAGGAGGTGGTTGATGAGAATTGTCAAAGAGATCCCTTTTATCTCTCTTTCTTCAGCTCCTTTCCTCGACCCCAATGACAAATGGCATGGGTCAAAGGAGTGGAGACGGAGAGGAAACAGAAAAAAGATCAGTAAATTTGCAGAATTTGGCTCCATCCCATAGCCGTATACTACAGACATTCAGAAAAAAATAAAATAAATTGTTCATAAATTAGCATTTTTTTGCGTGCGCAATATAGCATTTTTTGGCCACAATTTACTATTTTTTAGGAGCAAATCAGCATGTTGTGCACACAAATTCGCATTTTTAGACCATAACTTAGTATTTTGGGCACACAGATTAGCATTTAGAGGCAACAGTTTAGAATGTTGTAGGCGACACTTAATATTTTATGGAGACAACTGAATATTTTGTGCAAACAAATTAGCATTTTGTGGCCACAATTTACAATTTTTTAGGAACAAATTAGCATTTTGTGCAAACAAATTTGTATTTTTGGACCAAAATGTTGTATTTGTGCGCACAGATTAGCACCTGGTAGCCACAATTTAGCATTTAGTTGGCACAATTTAATATTTTGTAGGCCTCAAATTAATATTATGTAGCCACAATTTAATATTTTTAGGCTTCAATATAACATTTTGTAGCAGAATTTTCTATTTTGTGCACACAAATTAGCATTTGGGTAAAATTTAGTATAATGTGTAGTGTACACAATATAGCACTTTAACGTATTTTAGGCAAAATGTAATATTTTGAGAGCTTGACTTATCAATTAGTGGGCTCAATTTAGTATTTTTTACCCAACATAAGCATTTTGATACCAAAATTTAGTATTTTTGGCACATAAATTAGCACTTTGTCCACACAAGTATCTCATGGCCACAAATTAGCAGTAGGAATTAATTATTATAAAAACAGTAATTAGTGTGCACAAAGACTTTAAACTTCAAACTATTTATTTGTAAAGGGTCTTTTGTTCGCGTGAAACACAAAGCACTACTAATTCATGTGCACAAAATGCTAATCTTTCTGCAACAAAATGCTAATTTGTGTGCACAAAATGCTTATAAATGCACATTTTTGGCCACAAAATGCTAATTTGTGGCAACAAAACATCAATTTGAGAGAACAATTACTTATTTTCTGTCAGGGGCTTTGTAACATAAAGTATATATATACATTATTACAATTTCAACTATGAAGATTGACTACATACGTGCACGAAATGGTGGGCAGCATAAAATATTAACAGTGAGAAAGGCTGATATTTTAAGTGAGATTCATTTAGTAAGTTTAAGTGCTTTAATAACAATCTACAAAAAGCTCAACCATGAAATACAAGTAAAGGACAAAATATGCAACATAAAAACATTTGATCCTGCTATGCTGCTTTCAGTGTTTGGAATAGTAGAATTGGAAAATGTTTGACTCCAACAAAAATCATCTGATAATGCAGAGAGGACAACTAAATGTGAAGAAGTGGAGGGTTTTAAAGTCCTCAACGCTAAAACTTTCAAAATGCTCCCTCTGCCTTTCCATCCTCTTTAACTGTATTTGTCTTTTGGAGTTCAGTGTTAAATGAACCTTAGCAGACTGTGGGGATAAATTAAGAGTAAAAACTCTCTAGAAACAAGTGATAACTTAGAGAACACATTTAAAAAATGAAGATATGTAGAGGTGAAATAAGCATTTACTTTGCTGTTCCTCAACTGTTCTCCATTAGCCTGTGTAGGAATTTTGCGATGACGAATCTCCAGCAGAAATCATATTTTACAGAGCACTTGCTGGCCCCAGAATACACATTTTAATTGTTTATTCCTGTATGTTTTCTAGTTTTATACAATACAGATGGGATTATTTTAGGGAAACAATACTTTCCTGAATAAAAACATAAAAAAAAATGTCAGTTTGTCTCCTCGTGGCCCCATGATCAACTACTGACCTTTACCCTACATGTCATTCGATGACAGCTGGGATCCATCGCCGTGCCCCCATGACCCCGAACACCAAAGAGCAATAATAGTAAGGGAAAGGATGGAGGTACGGACAAATGATGGACTCTCTTGTTTTATCGTCAAGCCTGCAACATCTTGCTAGCTCCAAGTTTGGTTTGTCTGGAGATTTCTAACCAGCAGCAGGATGGTTTAACTCTAAAACAATAGGAGTGCTGAGTTATCTGAGCAAACCAGATATTTGCATTTACAAAATTCTAAGTGTATCATTAATCAATAATACCTAAAAGACTTCTCTAAACTCTTCTAAACATTTTAGACAAGAAGGAAACTCATAAACTATACCCCCTAAAGTGATAAATTCCATTTAAATATAGTAAAAAAAAGTTAAAATTATTCATTTCAGATCTCATTGTTTTATGTAGAAAAAAACCCAAAAATAAATAAATCAAAAACTATTTAGAGTTTCTGCATAAATTACGTCACATTCTTTCCATGCCTGTAGAATGTCTTAAAAAATGGTTGTTGTCAAAGGTTTACAGTTGGCTACAGTGTAATTCAGTCAATCACAATCAAGAAATTGTACACACAGTTCTTAAAAACTGCTGCATATTATTGATTTTATGACAAGAAGCTGCAGGCTGGTAGAAATTTGGACCAGACCCAGACTTTGGACATGCCTTAGAAGATCTCATGAGCTGTGCAAAAAGCTATTTTTATAAAAGTTGTCATTTTATATCAAAGTTACCAAGCACATAGGGATCATAGATCGTGTCCACGGACATCCTTTCGTGAGGATCTGCACCTTTTGGGTTGAGTGTCCATTAATCACGATTTGTGTTTCAGTCATGCTCTGTTTCTCCTTCAAACCTGATTGAAGTTTACTCCGCTGTTTCTATTTGAGCTGATTATCCTTAAGCTTGTTTAGGTTCATGGTTGACAGTTTGCCACTTAACCAAAACAAGTTTCCTTCTTGTTTTGGTTATTTCTTTTTTCAAAAGTTCGACATATTTGAGTTTACGTAGTTATTTCATTTTTTTTTTTTTTAACATTCATGCATTTGTACTGCAAGCCTGCTCATTTGCATTAAGTTTCACCAGCACAATGTACAGCAGAAGACTAAATATGTTTTATTTAAAGACTCTTCCAGAACTGAAATATCATAAAAAGTTCATAAAAACTGAATCATAAACAGACAAGTAACTTTACATGAATCCAGAATCTAGAATGAATCTAGATTAATCTGATATATCCTGTTTGTTTTTTTTTCTTTGCTTTAATGTTTACTACAATACATGTAATATCTACCATAATTGTCATGATAGAAAAGGTCATGATCAATAAACTTGAATAAATGTTAAGATAAATGAATACACTACATAAAATACTTCTTACAATAAGTATTCGTTTCCACAAAGCAGTTAGACGGCACATTTTTTTAAGATAAAATATTAAACAATCAAATGTTTAAGGAATCTGTAGTAAAAGTTTGAAAAATGTATTATTTACCAAAGAAAATGTCTTTAACTGTCTTGTTTAGTTTTCTTTAGCAACACATTATTTTACAAAGCAAAACTACAAAACTGTAGTTATATTATTGTAGCATGTGGGTGTTTTTTGTAGATATGCTAACATGTAGATGTGAAGAAATGTTTTTTTCTTTTGTCGTCTTTTTATTACATGTTACTAAGAAGGTTAGGAGTTAGTAAAGTCACATTAATGTTTGTTTTAGTGGTATAATTCTTTCTTTGTATGTGTTACAAACAAGGATGGGAGTTAAAGGTATTGTGAGTATGCTAACATGGCTAACGTTTTAAATGTGGCTAACATGTAGCATGCTACAAACAAATTTTAGAATTACTGTAAATGCAGTTAAAGTTTGTCTAACAGACTATCTCTGACTTTCTTTTCTTACTTAATGCCCTTAAAGTGACGTCTCTCTTTATATATTGACGGTACACCTTATTGTGTTGAAAATACAGTACACAGATTTTAAGTAAAATATTTCTATAAGAACTTGAAAAAGTACCAAATATAACCTTTGAAAAACACCTTATCTAACTGAGTAGATGTGAAACATTTGACTTTTCTCTTTGACCTCTCCTTGTCCCCCTCCTTCTGTATCTACCCACCATGCACCTCCTCCTCCATCAAATCCTCCCGCTCCTCCTCAAACAGAGCAGCAGTTTGGTACCGCAAGAAGGCTGCAGAGCAAACAGCCGCTCTGCAAAACAACCACAGCATGCTGCTCATAGAAAGTACTTGGGAAAGTATAAAAGGACATTAAAAAAAACTTAAAACGGCTCAAGCAAGAATAACCTTACAGTCCATTACAAGAACATACCAAAACCAACAAGATCTGAACCTCAACCACAACATCTAGTGCATGTACAATTTACGATACACACATACTCTTAGATTTATAACTATGCCACATGAGAGCTGTTAAATACACAGAACTCAGAAGATGATGCACTCTAGTTGTAAAAAGAGGCAAAAAACTCTTTCCCTGTCTTCCCTAAGCTCCCCTATTTAAATTCATTTTCCTCAAATAAATCATTAGTCAAAGAAGTCCCAGGGCAAACAGACTTTTCTGCATTCAGAGCCATAAATCTCTCTTATGTTTGGGCGAGCCAATTAACGCAACACAGCAGCTCACTCGGAAGAATAAACCTCCCAGTTGTGATATTTATTGAGCGTTTTAGCTTCTTTTCATGTTAAGGGAAAAGACGTTTACAGAAGAGCATCAAATATACCTCAGATAGACTGATATTAGATGTCAAGAACATGCCGAACACTTAATGTTGAACATGCTTTCAGTGAATAGCGTTCACATTGGACAAGCAGGGAGGGGCTTCTCCTTATTTTTCTTTTTTTCTTAACAAATGTTTATTGACCTGAGTTTATGGACACTACGAGGGGGATTGTCAGCATGGATGAACTGGTTTAACTGTTTTTTTTTTTTTAGTTCTGATGCTCTAATCCTGTTGATGTACGTTTAGTATCTATGACTCATCAGATACAAACACTAAAACCACCTGAAGGGATTGTGTAACCTCAGGTTTAATCTCCCCCTTCTCATCCTATCCTTCTGTGAGAGCCAGAGTAATGCTGGGAATAAGCAGAGCATAGATATGAAAAGACTGACGGCCATGAAGCAGATTAAAGGAATTAATGTGGTGGCAGAGGAGCCGGGTGAAACAGAGGCTAAACTGCTCTGCTGAAGAAAGTGGTGGGCTACTACAAACCACTTGTTCTTTGATCCTTTTTTAACCACAAAAGTGGAGTTTACTTTTCTTTTAGCATTGATTTTATATGATTTACGCATTTTTTTAATTAAAAGATGTTTCGAATAGTTGTAGTCCCATTTTGATCATGTTTTCATCTATTGTAAAAGCGTTCCCAGTGGTCTTTTAATTAGGATTATGATGCTTTACACCAAAATGTAAAAACCTGTGTTGCTTTCTAAGATATAGTTTCAGCACAGCAGCAGTACTTTAATAGAAATTTGCTTCTGAGTAGTGGGCGGGACTGTTGGCATAGAGAAACTCCACCCTTCTTTCACCTCGTACTTGCTGAAAGCTCTCTGTTTACATTTTTTTGTCTGATTCTGACTCACGATTTGAGTTGCGAGATACACAGAAATGCCGTTTTAAGCTTAATTTTCTTCATACTTAATCAGAAAAATGCTATTAGAACATGTTAAAAACACCCAAAACACATTTTTTTTTAATCAGAGTGGATCTTTAAAATAAAACACAGGTGCTAGGAAATACTGTCATTATGTACATCTTATGAGCTTTTAGGGGTTTTTATTTGCACACATAAGGATAACAACCATTATCAAGAATATCCAGTATTGTTGGCTGTCATTTCAGCAAAATACCACGGCTATACCAAACAGACACTCTGAGCTCTTTTCAGGCAAGTAAAGGTCACATGCCTGGATTCCTAAGAAACTCTCAAGTCGCGGATAATGAACGGAGGTTGAGGTCAGATCATAGTGTGCCTTGATGGCTTACCACCCAAAATCCTCGTTTCATCTTTTTTAAATTATGACAAGCTAGTATACCTCAAAAAGTATAGTTTTTTTAGAATTTGAAGGAAAAATTAAAAGGTATATTCCCCATGTACAGCTTATTGTTGTCGACAGATATAACCTCCTAATTAACCCTTTAACAGGCGACACCAAAATAATACTCTTTTAGCAAATCTTAGGCTGTTTGATGTGAATCAGCTGATTCTGATTCAAATTTCTGCCATAGTACTAGCGCTCATCATCATCTATCAAAGGAGACGCTGGCATCTTATTCAGGCCATGAGCGCCAAGCTACTTGGATGAAGCAATTTTTGGGAAATTTTTGTTGGTGATTTTACAGAGGAGCTGTGGATCCAACAATTTTGCATGACATGCTCAACTTTTGATGAGTGATGCTGTGGGACCTTTTGTGGTGTCCGGTGATCGTGGTATCTGGTTGTTGGTCACTCATTTAATAATAAAAAAAATCCATAGCAGTTTTGTGAAAAATGTCCATTTTGATACGTATCAAAACCCACCTCATCCTTGTGCAAAAAGGGTTTTTCAATAAATGTGAGTTTTTTTTCGAAATTGTCGTGTTTCCATTTATTAAACACAGTTACTGATGGGATCATGAATACCAAGAACCAAATTGTTGACATTAGAATCAGATGTTAGATTTATTACAAAATAAAAACATTTATTTGAATGAATGACACAAAATGTGGTTACCTTTTTAATTAAATTGTGAATGATTAACTTCTACTTTCTTTTCAATTAAGCCAACATTCTGTGTGGCACAAGTAAACAGAGAGTTAATCACACTTAAATGGCAGCTTGGTGCATTTAATAAGTATAAATCCATTAAGGGAAGTATTTCCTCCCTCGGGGAAGACAATAATTGCAACAAGGCGGCATTCACTTAAAGAGGCAAAAAAAAACCACCAAAGACTAAAAAAAAGTAGAAAAATATTGTATTTTCTGTGGTATATAGGATAGAGTACTTATTATTAGGCTTTTGATGATGCAAGTCTTGTTTGATCTCAATGAAGAATTGATGTGTTTGGGTTGTGGCGGCTCTCTGCACCTGTTATTTTCTAAACGACCTTCACTTTGTAGATTGTGAGCTTTCATTTGAATCCCGCGCCGTAAATCCATCCACCCACTTTGCTCATTATGTTTGGACGGTACTTTGAAAGGTCCCTTTTTGCTGAGTCTGATGGAACTCAGAACCGCAGAAGAAGAAATAATTAGAATTTACTGATAAAAACAAAAAAGTGGGGGTTAAACAGAGGAGGTTATAGCCATTCAGGCAAGCCACATGCCGGTGTTAAGCTTCAAGTAAAATGACCTATACTCTGAGATCTATACTAACAACCCCTCCCCTCTGGGACCTGACCTTCTGCCAGGAGATTGCTTACAATCTGGTCTCAGGACGCACAAGCACTTCTTTATTATTGTATAACCTTTTCCAGTGAAGAAACCGTTATTTCCAACGGACATCTTGGGTGACGAAATAAAAAGTATTAGAGCTGTTTTGGCATTTCAATCTCATTACTTCTGAATTAAAATAAGTTTAGTGATGTCCGTTTTAGATCTAGTACCTGGAAACACAGGAGAAGCTGCTGTCTTACCCTCCTGTTTTAATTCATTTATATTGTGCCTTTAAACAACTGGGCTTTTAAGTAATGTATTTTCAACTATTTTTTAAAATGTTTTCTGTAGATTTCTACTATTGTATTTTTGTTTATTTATATTTTTAGTTATCTTGTGCACTGTATGTGTACTGGTTAATGATTGTGCTCCTATTCTACAAATCCGGATTTAGGCTCATCCATCCATGCTCCGGTCCATTCGTCCGTTCATCCATCTGTCCATCCATCCATCCATCCATCCATCCATCCATCCATCCATCCATCCATCCATCCATCCTCCAGTCCATTCATCTGTTCATCCATCCATTCACCCATCCATCCATATATCCATCTATCCATGAATTCATCTGTCCATCCATCCGCCCATCCATCCATCCTCCGGTCCATTTGTCCGTTCATCCATCTGTCCATCTATCCATCCATCCATAATTCCGTCCGTCCGCTCATCCATCTATCCATCCATCCATCCATCCATCCATCCATCCATAATTCCGCCTGTCCGCTCATCCATCCATCCATCCATCCATCCATCCATCCATCCATCCACCCCCTGTCTGCCAATTCATCCATATATCCATCCATCCATCCATCCTCCAGTCCATTCGTCCGTTCGTCCATCCATTCACCCATCCATCCATCCATCTATCCATAAATCTGTCTGTCCGCTCATCCAACCATCCTTTGGTCCATTCGTCCGTTTGTCCATCTGTCCACCCATCCATCCATCCAAAAATCCGTCCGTCCGCTCAAACATCCATCCGTCAGTCCATCACTCCCTCCCTCCCTCTCTATCTCTCTCTCTCTATCCATCTTACCATCCATCCATTCCTCTCTCTCTCTCTCTTCTTTCTTGTAAATAGTCTCTTGTTGCCTACATTTTCAGATAACAGGGAGTGAATTTGAAGGTAGAAGGACTAAATCAGATTCTCCTCTAAATAATGAAGAGAACTGGACGTATAGTAGAAAGTAGCCTTTACACTCCAGGGCAGGAGTCCTGAACATGAAAGCAGAAACCACACACACCACCACCCTTTAACCCTCTCATTAGTGTAATCCTGCATGAGAAGAGTAAATCGTCATGAATAAATCCATTTAGAAGCCGGTGAATGAAAGACTTTCACTTTGAGATACTCCTATTACCATTTCAATAAGCGTGCCAAAACGTTCCTTGTGTTTGACAGAGTAATTGGGGCCATTAATGAGTAGATAAAACATTGTTGGCAGAGAGGTGTATGGAAGCAACTCATTTTATGGAAAAACACACATTTGTAGATTCTTTTTTTTATTAAAAGAGCTAATGAATCCCCTCCTCTGAAGGAGACTTTTCTGGCTTTGTCTGACAAAACAAAGGAATTGGTGAGCAGACAGGAGTCAGAGCTTCAGACAAATGTATTCCAGTATTGGCCGAGCGAAGCCTTTCTTTGAACGGATGACCTCTGTGGTGTTTGGAAAATCTCCTTGGGCAAGTTTGACTTACAAATAACCGTCCTTTCATTGTTTCAGCTTTGGATTATGTGTAATTATTCAATGCAAACTGGCGAAAAAAAAAGTAAAGTAGTCGTTTTTACCTTGTAAAAGAAAACAAATAGAGAAATAATAAAGTAGGGGAAGAAAAACCCAAGAGAGATGCTCCTGGAGAGGAGTGCAAGCAGGTCAAAAAAAGAGGAGGAGGAGGATCAGGAAGAATTGGTGATGGGGAGTGCAGTACTGTAACAAAGAGAAAAGTGAGACACAAAGAAACAAAGAACTACACCGGCAGCAGCACCGAATTCGACAAGCAAAACAGTCACAGTTTGCCTGGAAGACAGGGAGATGCCAAAAGACACACACACACTCCGAGATACAGCGGAGTTCTGCATCTTAATGCACCCGAGGCATCCTCAGCTGCTCCAGTCTTTCCCTATTCATCAATCTGAGAGACAACTCAAGGCCCAGGAGAGAAGGAGGCTGTGGGCAAACGTGTAGCGCTCCCAAACGGAGCAGAAGATTAATAAGGCGAAAATACCAAACAGAATCATTGTCTGTTTCCAGCAAATATTTGAGGAGCGGGGCATTATGCTGCGGCGCATACATACCACGCTGATGTGCAGATACACTGAGGTGAGATTCACCGCACAACAATGCCTTCAATTAGACAGAGGAAATTAAAATTTTTTGTGATTGTGAAAGGTGCTGTGTGTGAGTGTGGGGGGAGGGATGGAAAAATCACGTGGCTTCAAGGCGGTTCAACACCGAGCTGCTGGACATGTCAAGAAATACGACGCATGGGGCGGAAAAAAAAGAGGGATTTTGCAGTTTTGGAGCTTTTGTGGTGCATTAAATCGGGTGATAAGGTGTGCTGCACAGTAGATTCTAGCCCAGTCAAACTTATTTTGGTTCAATCCGTCTGATTTCAAGTGGTCCAGACCAGAAACATAATTTCAAAATAACCTTTGGTCAACTTATCTATAGCTTTGTTTTATTCTCAGTTGGAAAAAATGCCTCAAACAACCTAGTAGCTTAATCACTTATTATTACACATTCATTCAGAGGCCAATGGATTTCACTTTTTAAAAAGTGGTTTATTCAATTTTACATCTGACACTGAGCTAAACTCAAGACCCAGTCTAAAACATAAATGTGCAAATCAGTGAAACATTGAACTACATTAAACTTGGCAAACATTTGTGAACATTTGGGACTAGACATGGTTTGGCCGTCAATCTCAGGATCCAAATCCTGCATAACAACGCATTTCACAATGTCATTTGAGCGTGCAAAATACAAATAAATGTCCAAAAATATTTTCTATTTTTGGATTTTTTTGGATTTCTTAACTTAAATTGTTGTGAATCAGGATCAGACAGAAAAAATGGAAACAGAAAGCTCTCAGAAACGAGGAGGGGCGGGGTTTCTTCATGCCAACGGTCCCGCCTACTGCTCAGTATATTTTTTTTTCTTTTACCAAAAAAAAAAAAAAAATTATTACGTCTTTAGATCTTGTAAATTTATGAGAAAAAAAGAAATGACTGATAAAGTGCAAAAATAAAGTTCTATATTTATTACTTTAAAAGTCATTGGATACATTTATGGCTTTCTTCTCGCAAATGTAATACTTTTAATTTAATAAATTTACAAGAAAAAAAAACTTGCAAATTTATGAGATGTAAAGTCTTAAAATTGCATGAAAAAAATCATACATTTACAAGATTTAAACTAGTATTATGAATGTTTTTTTAGGTGGGCCTAATACTTTGTCGTACTAATCACTGTTAATCAAGAGCAGAAAAAAAAAAGGAGTCGGACAAAACCTTGTAGCTGTGATGTATGTAAGCTTCTATGGACACGCCCCCTGCTCCGCCCCATTCTAATGCATAGACTTGTAGACAACTAAATCCATCTTCGCACTCCTGCTTGAGCTGGATAAGAAAGGATGACGGGAAGTGGAGGCGGGCTTACTCCTCGCCAACAGTCCCGCCCACAACTCTTAGGCAAATTTCTTATGAACTACTACCTCTCTGCAGAAACTATGTCCTAAAAAATGGCATAAAAAATTATTGGCTAAAAACTGCAAAATCATAATCAAAAGACCATTGCGAACGCTTTGAAAATAGATCAAAAGATGATCAAAGTTAAATAACATCTGTACCGCACAATAAAACTCGCCTTAAGAAACCTTGCAGTCTTCTACATCTTTGAGTCATTAAGAAGCTCAAAACGAGAGGTTTAAAGAAGGAGGTGAAACAGAAAAATGGTGTAACCATTGGGTTTGGACCAAGGGGAATGAATGGAAGGGGAAAAAAAATGAATGAGTGGTGAAAGATGAAACTTTAATGATCCCTCTAGGGAAAGTGGACGCCTGCAGCAGCAAAGAGAAAAGCACACATAAAAAACAGATATTAGAAGGAACAATTATCAAAATGTTAACACATTAGGAATGAGTCATTAAAGTGTCATTTAAAAAACTGAGTGAGATGTTTTTAATTTTTTTCAAAGCTCTTAAACTGTAGATGACGTGTTGCAAGGACTGCCAAAGAAGAGTGAAAACAGATACAAGACGGAAAGAGGCGGATACGACTCGGGTGAAGCAGCTTTCAGCCCCCTTAATTGGTCGGAAACAAGAGGTCTCCGAATAAAACCTTGTCACACGATGAAGCTTACATTTTCCCCCTGAGTCGCTTAACTGCAGCAAACTCACGCTCCTCTCAAAACTCTTCCTCCTCCTCCTCTTTGCACTTCCTCTTCAGTTGTCACCAGCCCCAGCTGTCTGTCCTCCATCCCATTTTGTGTATCTGTCTGTTGCTGGGACAACAAACTAAACACCATCTCGTGATTTCCAAACATAACAACTGCGCTCGAAGTAGCTATGATTCACCTCCCCTCCATCCTGATCCCCCCCATGCCTCTCCTGCCCTGCAGTCCTCCCTTTATTTTTGGTTTTCTCCCCTAATTATCTCTCACGAAGGGGCGAGGTAGCCTCCACCATCCCCCACACCTCCGCGGCTCCACCAGCGAGAGGAGACCACGATGAATAATTTCACGTTTTTCGAGCCTTCCTCTGTCTCTCGTCTTTAAATTGATTATTGCAGTGAAAGCACAGCTAAAAGAGCAGCCCGGTAGGTCATTTGTCTTTCTGGCGATCAGAGTCCATATGTGGGGGGAGGTGGGAATTTGGAAAATAATATGCAAAAAAAAAAAGGAACTAAAGTGCTATGCAAAGACATTCATATTGTCTCATCCTTTCAAAGGCGGTAAAAGTGGAGGAAAAGTCTGCAAAGAAGAGGAGAAAATCCCAGAAAAGCGTCTATAATTACATGAAGAGATCCATCTGCATGTCATCTTACCTCTCCACGCCCGTTTTTGTGTTTTTATGCAAATCACAAACACTTTTTTGCAAACGTTCATCTGTCAGTGTTTGATTCAGCGTGAATGCGACCGCCTGGGCTGCGGCTAGCCTCCAGGTGTTTCCAGTCTGTATGAGTGTGACACTCAACTGATGGTGACAGGTTACACAAAGACGTTTCCAAAGCGAGTGTAGACTCCCCGGTTTATCAATGCAAACTACATTCACCTGTCCTGACTCAGTACTCATTAACATTTAATCACTCGCTTTATTCATGGGGGTTTTATAGAGGCCCTTTTACGTGTGTCATAATGTCGGTGCACATCGGTCCTGTCCCTAAAGCATTAACACTACTTGTAATGACATGCTGAAAACTTCAAAGGTTTTAATTTTTTTTAGAAATTTTATTCTGTTTTTTTTTTAATGATTTTGAGAGTTACATGACGCTCTCACAAACTGTAAAGCAATTTTTTCCTGAGTTGCACACAGGGTTGGTCGTTATTGTAAAAATTTAATTCAATTCAACTCAATCCAATTTTATTTATATAGCCCAATATTACAAAAACAATTGCCCCAATGGGTTTCATACAGAAGCAGCTAATGTGTGGCAGTCAACAAGGTTGGGAGTTATTGTAAATATGCTAACGTGGCTAACAAGGCCAAGTGGAGCCCAAATGGTTTAGAAGTGGGCAGAAAATGTGGACCCCAATTGGGTTTGTTTGCAGATTTTGTAGTGATCCGACCTGTGTTTGCATACATTGGCTTCAGTGGGTACTCAGCAGACAGGCTCGCTATGCTAGCCAGTAGCCCAATGGACAGCGGAGCAAGCTTTGCTGCCCAGGGTCCGGCAGAGCCAGCGAGCGCCACCGTCCAGGGGCCGACAGAGATGGTAGGGTCGCTGTCCAGGCTACTGAGCCAATTTGGGCAAACAGAGGCGATTGGGTATTATTATAAATACGCTAACACAGCTAACATGTAGCAGTATCAGACAGTGTTTTTGATGTGTTACTTAGAAGTAATGATTGTTTTAGTAATATTAGGGTTTTTTGTGTTGCAAACGAGGTTGGGAATAACAGGTATTATAAATAGGCTAACGTGAGTGTGGGGTAGAAACAAGATCTAGGGTATGTCCAAAATCGCCCCCTAATCCTTAACTACTTAAACACTATATAGTGCAGGACTATATACTGCCCTGGATTTTATAAGCAATTCAGACACCATTCTCACTACTTTACTTTTGTTTTTCTAAACACCGGATATAAAATCACAGATTTCACAAAGTGAAAATCGAATTAGTACAAACATTTCTCACCACCTATTTATGAATCCATTGGATTCTGATGATGAAAATGTGGACGGTTTATTAAAAAATTACATTTAAACACTTTTTTTTCATAAAAATAGTTCGACTGCAGTGCATTGTGGTCTATGTTCGCTAATGTAGTCAGCATTGATGCACGCTAGTTTTTCACAAAGACTTCTGGGAAATTTCTACTGCTCGATTTTGGAATTGTAGATTTGGACATCAGTACAAAATGGCGAACACACTATATAGTGAGTAGCAGTGGGAATTCGGACATAGCCCTAGAGTTACTGTGAAACCAGTCAATGAAGTCGAACTGACTAATGGGCTTATCCCTGACTTTTGTTTGGCTGAATACTTTTGCCTTTTATGTGACATAAGTTTGGAAATAGATCGTTCATTGACAGTGTATCTTTTAATCCTAATACAGTTTGCTAATTTCTAAGCTTGTCTGTGTCCTCTAACGTCAGTCTACACTTCATCTCCTTTGTTTCCTCAGAGTATCTCAAGTTCATTGCTCCTCACATTTTCTATCTCTTATTTAAAAAAAAAAAGATTTTTAACAGCGATTTTTAGTTTTTGAGGGGGGGTCTCTTTTTTTTTCTCCACCAGTCTTGCTGCACATACTCCACCCCCACCTCTAACCACCAACCCCCCAAACCCCTCTTAATGGATCCCATGTCAGCAGAATACCAGAGTAAACCACACAACTGCACTGTGGCTTCATGTCTGTCTCTGCCTCACTGTCTCTCCGTCTTCTAAGCAGGAAAAAAAGGGAAAGGAGAACAGGAGCAGAACAAAACTGCTGGCTGAGCAATAATGACAAAAGCACAGTGATCATGTATGGAATTCTAATTCTGCTAATTCTTCTCTTTGAAACCGTCTTTCACTACTAATACGAAGCTCCGATGTCTTGCATTGTTTTCTAAATTGCTAAC
>NC_050525.1:10330025-10340926 GCF_002922805.2 Oryzias melastigma
TGGATTGTATTAATTTCCCCATAATAATAAGGAAGGAATAATAGAACTAATCTGGCTGCAAGATGTTGTGACTGAAAGCGTCTTCAAAATAATCAGATGTAATTAAATCTTTGGATGTGCATACAAATCGACTTTTGAATTATCAATTGATGCAAATGACCTAAAGTAAACTGAGAACGTGTTTCTTTTAGGAAACGTTTGTCAAAAGTAAATGTATTTCTAAACCTTTGTGCTTAAAGTCCCACACTGATTATCTTTTGATATATTTAAAAGGCGTTCCTAGAGGTCTTTAGAATATGATTACCTGAGTGGTGTTTTAGGGACCGTTGACGATAAGTAAGCCTGCCCCCATTTCCCATAATCCTTTTGTTGAACTCTCTCCTTCTAGCTTTACAGCCCCTTACAACCCTAAAGAGTGCAAACAATTTGGTAAGCACATTGATTGTATATTCACTGAATATTTCTTCTGTTCCAAGAAGTTCAAGATGGTCCAAATTCCATGGACTTCCATTGAGAAATTGATAGAATTTCTGTCATTTTATTCGACAGAATAACCATTCTTGCTCTTAAACCTTCTTCTTAACATCTCCTTTCTAATCATATTTTTTAAAAATGATATTCTGTCTTTATTACAAGTTAATTAAGTTGTAAACTGACCAATCAGATGCCTAATTAAAAGCATGTGGAACCTGCTGGCCCCGCCTTGAACGTTTGATTGACGTATTCTCTTTCAATGGAAGGGGTTTGGACTTTAAACTAACTCACTTGTGATTGGCGACAGTAGTTCCTGTGAAAACATGACACAGACCAACTGGGACCAATCACTGTTGACTGGTTTTAATATGGCAGTAGACGTATCAGGAAGTGACGGAGAAGGCTTTGGCCTGATTTTGTAAGGGTCAGAGGTAAGGCATTTTCTACGGGTAATGTCAACACCTTGCTTTGTACAGTGAACTAATATATGTCTAGGGGTGAGCAACATTAGAGCTATTAAGGTGCATGCACACCGAATGCAATTTGTGCAGCGGAGGCAGCAAGTTTTAATGTTAAGTCAATGGAACAGACGCGACTTGAGGTGATCTTATTTCCCGGAGCGTGGTGCGAAGGTCTAGCAGCAGCTTGATTTGAGCGACGAGGTGCGAATTGGGAGGCGCGGCCAACATTTCATTATCTGTAGTTTGACAGGCTGCTGAGTCGCATCAATCAGTCAGTAACTCAGCTTTGGGGACGTGATGTTTTCAGTGACAACCAGCGGGTAGAATACTAGTCCAAAGCGAGTGTTTTTGTCCTGAACTTCCATCTTTTTCCTTAACCAGCTGGAGCTGCAGGTTTGCAGAGCTCATCCGGCTACTTTAGGGTCTTCAGCCACAGAGACACAGAAACACAGTGGAAGCGGCTTTCATACAGACACAGCCCCCTGTACCAGGAAAATCTTTTAATGATAATCATAGCATGGAGACATGATTACCGACGTTTTTGTAGAACTCTTCACAATAAATAAACCTTATTTCTCAACATTCTAAGGGAAACATCCACAGACACCGTACTTTACAGCTAAATGCATTAGCTTGTAGCTCCTCCCATATACAGCCACAAGCTCAGGAACACATTTTTTGACAGGCAACGAGCAGCAAATTTGTCGTGCGATGAAAGAAAGGCAAGGCATGCAAATTTGTCGGTGGTAATGCACCTTTACAGTTTTATGTCAGATGCTAATCTAGTCATCTACAAGTGGATACATCGAAAAGGAGTGGAGCGGGGAACGACATACCTACGGTATTTTTCAACATACAACACGATTTGAAAAAAGAAATACTCAAAAATGCTATTTTAATCATAATTTACTTGTGTGTGTCCTCAATTATGAGAGGAAAATGCTACAAGAACATGTTAAAAACACCAAAAATACAATTTTCATTGGACTGGCTCTTGAAAGGTATGACAATCCTCAGACACTCTGTTATCTAGTTTCATTTCATCAGAAAGGTTGATCTCACACCCCCTTTACCTTTGATCAAATCGGGGGAAAAAAAGTTGAGTAGTGTGCTCGGATAAAAGGGTGCCAGTAATTTCACTAGAAATTATGCCCCTTGATCTTTTCGGGCCAGACTTTTTCAGAATGTGGTTTCCAAGCGTTGTGTTGCTCTTCAGTGCAGCAGATGATGATAAGCTTTGTCAGAGAGGGGCGAGAGCAGACAGCAGAGGCTTTTGCTAGTAGACGAGTGGTAGCGGTGCATGTGACGGGGACTCCGGTAAACCGACTGGATAAAGAACGGACACGGACAGGCTGTCACATCTCCACAATCTACAGGTACACGGCTTCCAAGCCCAGCCTGGACAGTGACAAATGGCGCCAAGCTCCATTTATTTATCTAAGTGTCGTGTGAACCACAGAACACATGCTCGCTTTCCTCCTCATAAATCTTTATCCTGTTAACACTGGAGCAATAAACTAACACATTAGCCCTCCCAAGCAGCAGAAACTCAAGCATTCTGGTAAACAACGAATGAAGACTCATTTGCGCTGAAATTACCAGGAAAGTACACATCAAAAGGCAAATTTCAAAATCTCTGGCTTGGAGACGTCGGCACACTCAGAGAATGCAAAAAACTGCAATTCCTACTAAACAAACCTAGAAAGCAAAATGGAAAAGGTGCATAGAGGGGATAAATGTGGAGCCAGAACCACCTTATACTAATAGGTTTCTACAGCGAGGATGTAGGGGGGCACTGGTAAAAGCTTTTGGGGGGGGTCTTGAAGAGAAAACGCACACACTCATACTGTTTAGATTTGATAAGGCCTGGAAATTGCTGAGCGAGGAACCAATTTCTACAAAAGACAAGCAGCTTGCCAGGCTGTCCCAGTGACTCCAGCAAAGGTTGGCTCAGCCATGAAGGAAGACCCCCTCACACACACACACACACACACCATCTAAGCCTTCTTTGCTCTCAGGAAAATGTGTCAGATCTGGTACAGATGGAAAAAATAAGGAAATAAATATTTATTTCTACCCGTTTGGTCTTCACCAAAAAATACTTTTTGGAACATTTAGACTTAATTCCTAATAATGATTTAATAACATGCAACAAAAAGGCAGAGCATCAGTCAAATCTGAACACATTTAAAATCAAGATAAGGAACCATTTGTACAGTTCTGCTCAAGAGAATATCATAAAATAGTCTTAATGATCTGGAGGAGTTTTAGGGCTCAAAGGAAAGCTCTACTCAAAGTTGTACGTGCGTGATGCCCAAACCCATGAAGGTGTCCCAGACAATAATCTCTTAACAACCAATACTTCAGTCAAGTTCCATCCATTTATATTTATTCAGTTAGGGGATTGGCGGCAAGAATCTAAGCCACAAACTTCAGAGCTCTTTTATTCAAACAATATTCTCAAGATTCTCCAGGCCATAGAAGTGTTTTCAGGAAGATTTTGACCGAATCTGAATTCTTCCCCTACCCCTACAGCTTCTCCCTATCCACACAATTAGCCCTCCAAGCGGAGATTTATGGAAAAATAGTGTTCGGATATTGCTACCACTCAGCTGCTAGTCAGCTATGTTAGCGCACAGCTTCCAGTGCTCTGAAAATACGTAAAAAACGTCAGTTTGTATGCCACGCTGGCTGGTTCCGAGGGTTATCCCTTAATCCTTGTGCTCTCTTGTGGGGTCCAGATGACCCAACCATTATATTGATGTGTGATCCCTCTCATGACAAAGGTGAACAGGATTCTATGCCTTCCACGGACACCAATGAAAATAAAAATCCTTGGAAAAAAAAAGTTCAGTGTGCTGTCTTGTGGGGTCCAGATGACCCCACTTTTAATGTAAACATGCATAGAATAGTTCAAGGGTTACAAAAACTATTTCAGACAACCCTACCCCTCCAAATGCCCCTACAATTGGAGGAGCCTTCAGTGGTGTGTAAAAATAGTACAAGAAGTACAAGGTGTACCTTAAGAATACAAACTAAGGGTGTCAAAGATATTAAAGTGTGTTGCTGATGCAAACCCAACAACCACAACTATATCGGCAAGACTTTCACCAATTTTCACATAGACTGATTTTGATGGATACATTTTCATGCAATTATCTACCAATATTATGAAACATTGTCAAACATGTTCTGAACCTGTGGGAACTTCCTCTCAACAGGACAACCCGACTCACCAGTGAAGAAGAACTGGATCCTGGTTAGATTTCAACGTGGCCCCCTTCCTTTTATCATAAAAGTTCTCCAAGGAACCTCAGATACCTCCAAACTTTGAGTTTAACTCCTATTCCAAAATTATCCTTGAATATTACTTTGTAAGCAATGAAGCGTCTTTAAATATAACGTTTTTCACAGTAATCATGGGAAAACAATATCTTTCACGTTATATGGCTTAGCAACAGTGAACACAAACAAGACGGGTCAAGCTGCTGAGTTGGTCTGCCTGCTGTGCTGACCTGTGCTGCACCCGAAAAGGAATGTAGAAAAATCTAAATTGCAATGAGATCGCTGTAAAGATGTCAATTTATATGCACTTTCTTTACATTTCATAATAGAATATTCAAAATGTGAAGAATCTGAAACACCCCATAGTGGCAAAAGCCTATAGCCTACTTTTTTTTTTTTTTTTTTTTTTTTTTTGCTTTTTGTGAAAATAAAGAGTCAGGTTTAAATTATGTTGTTGCATTCTGCATTTCTCATTTATTTGACATTTAAAAAAAATCTCTTTTGAGGAGCCTTTCACAGCCATCTTTCCAAGAATAGCACACCCCCCCCTAAACAAACTTGTCCTGCTGCTTTAGTCATATTACCAGACAGAACACCAAGTTTTTCGTGCTCAGTGCCAAGCAGTCAGTGGTGTGGATGTTTGAGCTGTTGGATTTAATTAGTGCTGCGCCCATATGGATTAGCAGACAGACAGACACTCGCACGAGCGGCAAGTATGTCACTATCCCACCTCATCAGCTCTAAACACTGCTGTTGATGGCAAAAAAAAAAAAAAAAATCACAGATGAGTACACACCGGGTGGAAACGAAGACGGTAGAAGACTGAAAAGGCTTATAATTTATTTGCCGTAAATTTAATTGGTTTTAGCAGCAGTGCAGAAACAAATGTTCGGGTTGGCTTGCTGCACCATGTGCCCAGACAGCTGCTGTGACGGACAGGGGGGGGTGGCGGGTGTGCAAAGTGAACATACTGCTAAATAGATTATTTAAAAAAGCAGCCAGGTTGATAAACAACATACTGTCATCCTGGCAGCACAAAAATGCAGATGGATGAAGGCGCGCAAAAACGCGTGCTGCTTGCTTGCATTGACGCCCACTCCGGCGTTTCTTAATGACATATTGTATGACCTCAGAAAGGTGCCAAAGGAAGTTGTTGGGTTTTCATACAAAGATTTTCATGTTTAGTCAACATCCTTTTTTAAATGTGTAACTTAAACTCAGATCATCTTTTGATCTGTTTTAGAAGCGGTCTTTTATTTATAGTTATCTCGTTTTTAGCCCAAATTTTTGGACAAAACTTGTTGTCTTCTAAGTCAGAGGAGAAGTCGTTCATTAAAAATTTGCCTCCGAGTTGTGGGCGGAGCTGTTGATGTGGAGTAAGTCCGCCCCCACTTCCCATCACCCATAACTCATAAAAAAAATGTCACAAGAACATGCTAAAAGCACCAAATATACAACTTACTTTGAGACACCCCTATACTTCACTTTGACCCTTTTTCAAAGGATTTTACAGTCTAGAGACTGTCATTAGGACTGCAGTCATATATACCAAAATACCACCATAATGCCAGTTTTTCAGCTAAATTGGTTACAGCTAAGTTGCATTTGTAATCTGACAGTGGTAGTTGCAATTTTACATGTCGCATGGTGGCAGCCAAGTTTTATGAAAAAGTTAAAATTGACCAGATTCATTTTTTTTACATCGGTCAATGGCCGCTGGGCACATTTGGAGGTCTAGTGGTGGCAGTCTGGTGGCAGGCGGGCAGCAGCGCAATAATTAATAATAGTAATGGATTGGATGTTTCTGCGCTTTTCCAGGCGCTCATAGCGCTAACAATGTGTATCCATTATTCATACAGTCCTCATTCATACTTGGTGATGGTAAGCTACTGATGTAGCTACAGCTACCCTGGAGCAGGCTGACAGAGGCCCCTCTGACCATCACCAGGATTTCATTTGCATTCACACACCAGGGGAGCCACAGCGGAGGCAGGGAGGTGAAGTGTCTTGCCCAAGACAGGTTGATTGAGGTGGAGCAGGGATTGAACCGCCGACCCTTTGATCGTTAGCCAACCTGCTCAACCACCTGAGCCACAGCAAAGAAACTGACTGATAGGAGGCTCTCCAAGGTTTCCAAAATCATCTGATGATTGGTTGATTTCAGACTGCCACCCCCCTGCCCCTGTGGTGCCACCATCCGATTGTTAGAAATCGTATGGTAGCAACACAGGCACTCGCATTTTGCATGGCTGGACGGCAATCTGGTGATCCTGGAACCATGGACCCCCGGGTCACTATTCCCTCGAATGTTTCAGGTCAGGTTTCAGGTCATTTGATACAAACGGCCATCGTCCAGAGACATATCCGTATTGTCCAGTCCGGCTGACACCGCCTTGTGGTCACCTAACTGCCACCTGATTCTCGCCTGACTTTTGTCCGCCGGACTGCCACCCTCAGCATTCATTACCATGCCAACGACTTTGAAAAAAAATAGGGTGGTGGCAGCTGATCTGGAAGATTTAGCCCATGTTGTATATGTGACTGTAGCATAACTTGATTACTTGATCACATCTAAGAGCAAAAACGGTGAAGCCAGTTTTTGAGATGCCACAAGGAGTTGGAGAGAAAAAAAACTTCCCCTGACCAATGAGGCCCATGAGCGTTTGTTTAAGTTGTTGCCTTCACTAAAGGTGTCCATTTGTCATTGGGAGCCCAGAAGGTAAATCATGCAGAAGTGGTTTCACTGATTGATCAGCTCTCTGAATGGACTTTGCCATTTCCTCATTTCTGTACAACAATAGTCTAAATGCATGAGCCAAATGGAGTCTTCAATGATGTGTTCTTGACGGAGGGAAGAGTTTTAATGGGTTCTGCTGGTTTTTTTACTCCCATAATGACTGCTTCAACTGAATGTGTTATTTAGCTGGGGCTGTATAAATACACAACATCGCGTATTGATGTGTGCCATTTAATGTGAAGGTGGTTAAAGCGTTTTATGCAGTCAAGCTTTGAATAAATAATGGGGTAATCTGCTGAAATTATGGATAGATGGCATGTAATTAGCCAGTGGTAATCCTTCCAGCTGTCTCACTCTCAGACTTGGTGTTGTCTGTACTCATAGTGGAAGAAATGAAAAAGAGAACGGTGAGAGTTCTATGGACAGAAACGTTTGCTGTAAGGTGATTTTTGAAGACCAAGATTCTTTTTTAAACCTTTGCAGATTACAAAAAATTGAAAGAATGGAAACCATTCAGTGGTAAAATATTTAAAACCAAAAAAATCAAGTTTTTGAATGAAGGATAACTAATTAAAATAAAAAGTAGATACATTTGTTGACAAAACACTAATTTCAACTGATGATCAACAGACTTAAAATGAATGAAATAGGCCTGGATGATGGTCATCCTAGAATCCACTGAAAAAAAAATGAACAATAAAGACATGTTAGCTCTCTATTATTAGCATAACAGGTCATTTCAAACTTCTAATCAGTCAGTCCTGGTGAAGACTGACCAAAAAAGTAAAAAGAAAATATTGGCTAAAGAGCTAAGGACAACAAAACTTTATTTTCTGCCCTATTGGACGCACTGAATGATAAGGTGCTCTATGAATGAGTGGTTTATTTATAAACTCTTGTCAGATGCAGTGCAGACATGTGAGTAATTTTTGTGCAATTAATTAATCTAATTAATCAATTTTAGTCAAACCTAATAATTGCTGTAAAAAAAATAATTTTGACTTTATTCATTTGAATTTATGACGTTGTGGTGCAGTAAAAGATCAATCTACAACTATAAAATTCCTTTATGAAATATTTCTAATATAACAGACTTCATGTTAACGAAGGGCTGAACTTCATTTATGATAACGAACACCTCGTCAGGCTTTCTCACTTCAGATAAAATGTTCATGCAAGTAAACAGCTGCACCCTTGTCTTCCATATTTGAGAACATGACAATAGTTATAAATAAAAAAATGAGATTATATACACTAATTTATTTGTAATAAATTCATCAAACGCAATCAACGCAATAATTCACCACCCCCCTGGTCAGATATAAGGAGATAGAGATAAGTTTGTCAGTCAGTTCGACTTCGCTAGACTGACAATAGCTCCACAGCTTGATTGTAACATGCTACACATTAGCCACATTAGCTACATTATTCACAATACAAGCAACTTCCTTGTTTGTAACGCGTAAAAAAAAACAGACTGATAGCATTAAAACAAGTGCTACTGTGACTACGCTAACTCTCAGCCTTGTTAAAATAATTACAGTTTGAATCTGGTACATGTTAGCTTGTTCACAATACCAGTAACTCCCTTGTTTGCTACCGCTAAAACAAGTGCTACTGTGACAACACTAACTCCAAACATTACAATTAACACACACACAAAAAAATGTACAGGTTGAATCGGATACATGTTAGCCACATTACTGTATGAACAATCCCTGTAACTCCCTCGTTTGCTATTGCTAAAATAAGAGCTACTGTGACTACGCTAACTCCAAACATTATAATTAACACACACACACAAAATAAAAAACAGTTTGAATCCGGTATTAGCTTATTCACAATACCTGTATCTCCCTTGTTTGCTTCCGCTAAAAGAAGGGCTACTGTGATTACGTTACAATTAACACACACGCACACAAAACCACATTCTGAATCTGGTACATGCAAGCCACATTAGTGTATTCACCCAACAGAACGTTTTGACAGAGCACTTTGTACCTCTCACAATCACTTCGACATCAGTAAACACAACTAGAATTATTTCATGTATATGGTGCTCCAGTTAACAAGATGTTTTTAGAAAAAAAAAGACTTGTGTTACTCTTGGCACAGAAAATACATAATGAGCCAAATTGGGCTTTGTTGGAGATGATCACAGCAGAGGTCACAATTTTTAAGGGAGAATGTACTTTGGACAGATGAGGCACAACTTTGGGACAAAGTGGTTGTGATTGTCTTAGAAGGTTGCACAGCAAGATTTTTGTCATTTTTCTCCAGGGTGACTCATTTTTTTTTAATGATTTTTTTTAAACAACAGATCAAAACTGTAAATTTCTAGTCATTACTTTTTAAAATTTTACTTCTGTTTTGAGTTTTATTTTTTCCAATACAAAATAGGTAATAAAAATTAGCTCCATGACTGTATGTTTTAGACTCTATGACAGAAAAAAAAACAAGCAATAAAGTTAAAGATCTTACCAATATTCCAGGCGTAAGGTTCGATTTTCTTGCAATTTAAAAAACAAAATCTCCAATCACACTTGCACTGCATCATGATTTTAAACGGATTTACTTGTTTTCGGGAACTGACTTTTCTCCCCCTCTACTTGATGTACCTACACAACTGCTTAGGGGCTTGGAAGCAAAGTAAGAAGAAAACATGCCTTTTTAGTAATTTACAAGCAGAGGAAAAGTGAGCCTTAACAGGACTGAAACCCGTGATTAGACCCGGTAGGTGTCTGTGTCTAAGATAGCCAATGTTAAATGGAATCAACCGAAGCGTACTGACTGACATGCATAGGCTGTTAAAGTCCTGGGGTTTGGGAGTTTGTTTTTTCTCAAAAAAACAAACGGGAAGGCTATTAAACATGGCAGACTGTACAATATAAAGGGTGTAGAATGCACGCCCTGCTGTGTGTTCATGAGAGCATGATGCTTCTTCCACTTTGCCCTCTAAGAGTCAATACTGTGCAGGTTTCTGCAGTTAACCGGCACTCCAAAATGTATATATTGCCAGGAAGTAAACATAGATTATTCATTAACGCTACAGTGCATGAGTGAATTGCCAGCTCACAACTACAACCAGCTGCTGTTTGTATGCATTGGGAAAGGGCTCAATTTTATCAGCTCAGTGCACCGGGGGGGATGCAAATACAAGAGTATGCAAGCAAACCTTGGCTTAGACTAGAACTTTTTCTTGCTTTTTTGGTGTCAAATGATAGTAAATGTAAATTTTATGCTCTAAAATGTGATTTAAAGGCATATTTTCTTGGCTGTTTTTAAATCTTCCATTTTTTTAACCAGATTTAACCAACATTTAAACTGAAGAAAAACTACCAAGGTAGAAAATCCCTGCAGGCACTGAAAACCTGGCGCCGACCATGCATGTGTGCAACATGAATACTGCCAATGTGTGAAGCACTATTATGTTATCTCTCTGCACAGCTTGACCTAATAAATCCAAAGAATTTTTTTTTCTTAAATGAATTTAGAATTTCGTTTTAATTTAAGGAACATGTCCTTGCATTTTACAAAATGTAATAGTATTCTTTGAGCAAATTCAAATTTTTTGGAATATATATATTTTAAACCCTTTGAAATCAACATAAAAATGTTTTTGCATAACATATAAATAATAATAATGATTTTTTTTTAGTTTATGCTCACATCAATTTTAGTTTAAAATTCAAAAGTATTAACATGCGTGTTCAGGAAAAAAACACCTTTTTTACCCACGGTCTCTTATCAGATAAAAACGTTTTTTTAACTGTATTTTGAAAAAATGTATTATCAACTAATTTTGTATTCTTTCATTGCAGCAAAAAAGGAGTAACAATAGATGAGTTATTCTTACCATAAAGTTTAGAAAATTAGCAAAACTTTCCCACCAAAAGTGGGAGAGATTTCACGAACGTGGCCATTTTGAAAGCCTCTCTACTGCC
>NC_050525.1:10341080-10415965 GCF_002922805.2 Oryzias melastigma
TCACGAAAGTGGCCATTTTGAAAGCCCCTCTACTGCCCCTAGTGGAATAATGATGAACTACAGG
This sequence comes from Oryzias melastigma, assembly GCF_002922805.2. Classification (NCBI taxonomy): domain Eukaryota; kingdom Metazoa; phylum Chordata; class Actinopteri; order Beloniformes; family Adrianichthyidae; genus Oryzias; species Oryzias melastigma. The sequence goes on from NC_050525.1 coordinate 10,341,145, forward strand.
GAAGAAAACATGGATGAAGTTATATTAGTAATTTTTGAGAAAAATTTTGAACTCTGAAATGCATTAGATATGATACAAAAGGTTATATTGGGATACAATGATCTCAGTGTGTTTTTTAGTAGTTGGGATTAGACCAAAAGTGGCAAAATTCTCCCCCAAAAATAAGCTATATAAGTATGTAAATTTTATAGCATGATTTCATTTGACATTTTTACTAAAAACTGCATTACCTTGCTAAGTTCTTTCCTATAAAGATTAGATTAACGAGTTGATTGTATTCCATTCCTCTCAACACTTTTGTGTCAAAAATGTTACTCTTCCATTGCATGCAATGATTTGTTTATTATATTCTAATAAATGCATCTCTGGTCATTTTCTCATATTATTATATTGAGCGGTGCAACCTTCAGGAGGCTAAACGAGATTTTCTTTTTCCAGCATGTGATTCTTTAATAATATTATTCAGTAAATAATATTAGCTAATGAGGTTACTCTAACTGTAATACTGTTTTGTCTCAGAATGCAAAACATCTTTATAAAAACACATTTATTACTTGAAGTAGCTTACATGAATCGACTGAACTCAGCAAAAGGACCACCTAACTAATAAAAAGAGACATAACACATCTCTGTTTTTCATTCTGAGCTGCTGTTTTGGGGTCATTTTTATCCCTGCAGAGTAAAAGCTGACACAATAAATCCATCAAAATAAACGGCTTCTCAGAAAGTCGTTGTGTTTCGAGACACAGATACAGCTGCTGGAAAACATGCATGCTCTACAAGGGGTGACCAGTGAAACAAGGCAGATTATTTTTCTCTCAGAGAATGTCATGATGTTATGCATCCACACTCATTTCTAATGTTTAAAGGTGGTGAGTTTTACATCCCAGTCAAGTCTCATGGCAAGAATATCAGTTTTTAGAAACAATGGTAACACTTCACAATAAAATCCCTTTACTAATGTCAGTTAATGCATAATTAAGCATCAATTAACTAATAAATAAAATGTAAATCACCACTTTTATGCATTACTTTTATTTACCAAATCTAATACTTCATGCATTTTTGAGCATATAATCAATGTTTATTCTTAAAACTACATAATGCATTAAAAAGCATTAATAAAGTGATAATTGTTCACACTTTACAATCATAATTATCAGTTGAGACCAATTAATGCACAATTAGTGTTTATAAGGCTTTGATTAATAGTTAAATCGGGCTAGAGATGCAATATAAAGCCTTACTTACTGTTTCCCTAATTAATAAAATAAATGCTTTCCAAACATATTCACTATAATGTACATAGTGCATACATAATGTAAGTAATTGCACAAAACAACCTTTAATAATGCTTTGTAATGCATTTTCTAATGCTGAAGATAATTTATCTGCTAACAAATACATTAAGTCAGTGGTCCCCAACCCCCTGTTTTAGTGACCGGTACCGGTCCGTGGGTCACTTGGTACCGGGCCGCAGACAGAAAAAAAAGAAAAACATGCGCTGACTCTGATCATTTCTGTTTAATTTATATTTGATCCTGAAGGAAGTTTTATTTTGGAAAACTGCTGGATTCTGTTCACAACATCCGTCTTGGTTGCATGACTTAAAGCAGCTAGCTGCATGGATTGCTAAGCTAGCAGCCCAAAGCTAACAAAAACCAAACAATAAAACGTATTTAGAAGCTTTCTTTGGGGAGAAAGGAGCCAGTGAGGAAACCGAACAAGAGCCTTCAACTTTAAAGAACAGTAAAGCTGCCGTAAACCTGCACCTAGCTGAAGCTAGCATCCAGTTAGCCTCCACTATGACACCAAAGGGAAAATCTTCGTCACAAAGTTCAAACATTTTATGCAAAATGAAGATTCAATCAAATAAAGTTGCTGATTTGTGTAAAATTGTAACAGGGAAATCTGAGAATTTTCCTACAGAAATGCTGAGAAACTTAAGCAGAAAATGTTCTTTTGTGTTTAAAAGTGTTGTGTTTCATGTTTTTCTGATCAATCTTTTTGCCCTGAAAGATAACCGGAGTCTGAAAAAAAAATCATGTAATGTTTCTTTTATGTAATTTCTTTTTCAAGCTAGAAGCGACTTTTACAAATCAACAACTTTGTTGCATCGAATCTTCTTCATCAGTGTAACAAATATCTGATACTTTTAGACTTTTTAAAAACTTTTTGAAGTAGAATTTTATTTTGGAAATAGATTTTAAGAAACCAGAAGCCTAATAATAGTTCATTTAACTGTTAATAAATGCTTAATTATTTATTAACTAACATTAGTTAAGGGACTCTCATTGTAAGGTTGTCAAAAAAGCAAAAATGTGTTAAATCAAAACTACAAATTTGATGTGAGTAATGTTCTAAATTCTGATTAAATGTTTTTTTACATTTGTTTAAATACAATGATACTAAAGAAAATGCGGCATTAAGTCCAGTTTATGTGGTCAACTACCTTTTCGATCAAAATGAAAGTAATACATTTACAGCTTTAAAGCTACTCTTTTCAATTAGATCTAATCTGGCTCAATGTATTTTATACCAAACTTCCAGGAAAGACCATTCCATGAGCTCAAACAGGAGTATTTGAACTGTAGAGCCTAGGGGTTAATCAAACAGATAGGATTTCACACATAACATATCCATAACTTCACGTTTGATTTTCTCATCTTTTGCCCTCTCTTCTTTTCCTTTCTCGCTCCATCCCCCTCTTTCATCCAATACTCCGTCCATCCATCCCCCCATAGCGATTTGAAGCAGCCAACAGTATCTGCTCTATTACAGAACCTCCAGAGATCCCAGCACAGTGTCGACTCAGAAACACTCACACTCGGACACGCACACACACTCACACAAGTTGATGCTGCTCACCTAAGATAATCGATAGCAACCAAGCTGCAAAAAAACACAACAGAGCAGGTGCAGGTTGTTTGGTTCTCCAGAAAGTAGTAGGAGAAAATGATCTTTGAGGAACTAAAGGAAAAACATCTGCAGTGTTATTTATGAATTTTTGATGCTTCAAACTTTATTTAGGTAGTAAAATCTGAACAAATAGTGGTGTGATAAAAACAAGTGTGCAGTGTAAAAAATAATCCTAACACGATAAAGTTATGCTGCTGTTAAATCATTCTTTTTGGTGTTTTAAATCTGTCAAAGCAGTAAAAGATGCACACTGCCAAAAAACAAAAAGAAAATACCACATCTTAAGTTTATAAACAGCACTTTGAGTGAATAAGACAAAAAGAAATGGGTCAGACAGAATGGAAGACATCAAAATGACGACTCAGCTGCATCAAAAATAGTGTCTGAACAGAGAGTCTTAGGAAAAAGTGACAAGATGTCAGGATGTCTATTAGTGCAATGGACTTCCTCATCTGTCAGTGAAGAAGAGGAGCGGTCAGTGAGCAGTCCAACAATTAAACAGTTCTGGTCCAGAGGCGGACTTAGCAATTTGGGGGCCCTGGGCGAACAATAACATGGGGCCCTCTGCAGCGGTTGTATTAATCACTTGGAAAAATTTGGAAATTGTCAAGAACTCAAATGTTTTAATATGAATTTAAAAAGTAAAATCACATTTAAATATTAAACAATAGTAAAAAGGTCTGCAACCTAAGGCATCCAAATGTGACTCTTTCGTCCATCCATTGTGGCTCTCTGCATTTACAATAAATGCAAACAAATTGAATAAATAATTGGTTTTTGATTTTGGTTGATATATTTTTTTAGTTTGAGTTTTTAGCATATCAGATAGCTGAGTGTAATCATGTCTAATCTATTGTCAAAGTGGTTTATTATTAGAACACCTTTGTCTCAAATCATTTACATAAATTTACATCAACAAGATTTTTCAACATTTTTTGATAATTGAATTCTACACCAACGTCAAGTTTATATTTGATAGTAAAAATAGAAAAATAATGACGCCACACCAGTCATTATGTTAAATAAATTCCATGTTTGACTTTCTTGCATTTTTACTGTTTACCCTAATCTGCTGCTTTAGGGGGATCTTATTTGACACAGGGTGTATTTTATTTTGAAAGGAACTTTAACAAGCTGCTATCAAATTAAAAGAAGTTACATTCAATAAATAAATTTTTTTTGTAAATATTTAAAAGCTACATTTAATAAACGAATGGCCTAGTGGTTACAAAAGCATAAAAAAGGCATATTTTGAAATGGTAAAAGGGGACTTTGCGGCTCTTTCTCGGTTTTGGTCAGGAAGAAACTGCCCCAATGCCTCTAAAACGGTAGCAGACAACTGGAATAGTCCATAGCTACACAGGAATGGGGGATAAGAAAACACTTTCACAAAAGCAGTTTTGTGTCATTTCAGTGATTTGGCTTTTTATATGATAGAGTATAGTCATTTTAGATATTTTTTAAGCAATCGCCTACCTTTGCCTAATGCTAAGTCCGCCCTGGTCCTGTCCCGTCCTGTATGATGTCTTTTCTGTTTTGATTCAGGACCTTTAGAGATACATTTCTCACAGCAAACATGACATCTGTGTGTGTCATAAATGAGGAAAAGGCAGCAGGGAGGCAGCAAGCCTGACATGATAGAAGTCTTTCTTTTGTCGGAGTGTCTCGTGAGCTTTCACTGATCGTCTACAGATTATAAATGTGAACCTAGGAGCACCAGTTATGCTTCTGAGTGCATAAACACACAAGAAAATGGAAAAATACTCTCAACTCTACACATTTTTTTGGTGTTATCCAAGATATTTTAAAACTCAATTTTACAAACTTAGATGAAAGCAAGTGTGGGGAAAATACCTAGAAGCTGGTCAGTCCAATTATAAGTACAGCGTGAACCCTGCCTCCCTTTGCTCACTGCCAATAAGTCCAGCAAGCCTATAATGAGCCAGATTTGCTTAAAGGCTATCGGGGTGATATGAGAAAAGAGTCAGAGAGAACGTGTTCGTCATATTGGTCTATAAATCTTTCATGAGGAAAACTTAAACTCGGGGATGAAAAGGTTTCTTAGAGTCAATGAGCACGCCAGATCAAAATCAGGCTCACTGCGAGCATGGTGTCCAATCAGTTCCAGCGATCTGCCGATGCATGAAGAGATCTGAGAGAATTCACCTTAGATAAATCATGAAATGTTTGAATTTCAACAATATGAGCCAGTTACAGCCTTGCATCAGTTATTAACAAGACTTTAATGTCAATCATGAGGGGTTTTTGAAAACAAAATGAAGTATGTGCCCCAATTTAGTACAGAAGTAAGCTCACACTGCCAGTACAATGTTGTATTGACTTTTTGATCTAAAGGACAGTATAGATAGTATGTACTGAAGGCTGTAGATTTTACCTTTCCTTTTTTGTTGAGTGCTTCGTGGCCTTGATGTGTCAAAGTCATGGGTCAGTACATAACCCTGCCTTGTTGAGAGGTTGTGGTGGAAGTTATTTTTTAACAAGTTGATCATAATTTATTTGACTATTATGTTACTGGTCCGGCCCACTTGAGAACACACGGGTTGAATCTGGCCCCTGAACCAAAATGAATTTAACACCCCTGTATTAGAAGAAACATATTGAACAAATTAAATTAGGTAGCTCCTACCTTTAGAGTTTCAATTGAGATGACCCAAGAAGATCAATGCGGTCATACGTTAGCTTTTTGACATTTATGTAGATCTAGTAGGACTGCTCCTCGGCCATCATGTTACACCAACACTAAGGAATCATGTTGCACCAACATATTTATAGTTATAGTTCAGCGGTAGGGTGGTCGACCTCGATTGGAAGATTGCAGGTTCGAATCCCAACTTTCCTGTTCGTGTGTCCCTGCGCCAGACTATTTTGCCTCTAGTGGTTATAGGTTAGCGCCAGTATTTGGCTGCCATTCTTGTGTGAAGGGGACTGTAACCTGTGCGCTACATACAAGTTCTGTATTACCATTTATATCTTCCAACAAAAAAAGTTAATTGCTTTATTAAAACTTTTGATATGGAAGGAAATACAGCACTTTCCAGTATTTTTTGTGTCAAACCAACAAGGATAAAGTGAAAGAACACCTAGAATTGATTAAGTACAGAAATACGCAACAGAACCTTAATTCTTTTGTTGTTGTTTTTTGTTCACATTTTATGCTATATTCTAGGGCTGCGATTCACTGGGTACATCACGATGCAATGTGATACATGGCTCACAATATCGATAATATCGCAATACTGTGATAAATAGTAAAGACCATCTCTAATAACTCAAATTATATTGAACAACACATTTTCTTATTTTCTTGAAAAAAATTATAATAAACAACTTGTGTCTTATTTTGTGCAACAAATAATCAACATTTTTGTACAACATTGCTGAAATCAGTAATACTAAGTATTTGACTAGCATTGACACCAATTGAATTGGAATATTCTGTAAAATTCAGTGTTACCAATAGTAAACATGAACAGCAGTTCCAGTACTTAGTGCAAAATTATTGCAAACAACAGAACAAAAAAGGAAATAATTTAAGTAGCTGCAACGCATTGGCAACGACAGCCAGTGTTGTAACGTGCGCCCCCTATCTTTCTCCAAAGGAACGTCTCATCGAATTTAACGTTTTACAGCCTCTTCAAACGAAAATAAAAGAGCGATGGTGAGAACCCATTGAGAATAAATTGCAGGACTAAATGTCACAATATATCGCAATTTCAATATTTTGGCTCACCCCTACGATATTCTCCTTACCTCAATAAAACTAACAAAACATTTTTTCCAAGCAAATTTTTGTCTATGACTTCATACCAGCAAACTGAGTTTAAACAGAAGTCTTACTGCTTCTGTCCAAATTCCTGAAAATACATCTCCAAAACCATCGGACTAAATCATGTAAAACAGATGAGCTGTCAGTGTTCATTTGTCATGTGCATTTGTGTGTGAAAACTAAACAGCCAGGAAGGAAACTTTCATTAATGTCACATATTCCAATTTGTCACCAACACAAGGGTCGTACTGCACTGCTCTTGAGAAACACAAGATTTCATATTAAGTGAAAAATTAATTTCAGAGGTAAAATAGCATATTTTTCCATGCTTGATTGCAAGACGTTACCAGTTGATGGCTTTCATAAAAATGAGCTAAACCTTTATTCCAACCGAAATTAAATAAAAGCATGTTCAGAACGAGCAGATTTATGGCCTAAAACTCACACGATAGCAGGTATATTATCCGGTTTTAATGTGTGTTTGTGTGTAAATGAATAAGAAGCAGCGATGCTAGGGGCTATGACTCTCCAGATCCTTTTAATTATCTCCAGTCCCTCTCCTGCGTCGCTTTTTCCAGCATTCATCCATATTCCTCTGCTCCTGGTGTCACATCTCATACCATCTGTATTTGTGCCTCTTTGTAATCGTTCTCAAATAGCCCTGGGAAGTCTGGGAAAAACAGTTTAGTGAATCTTTCACGGAGGAAAAAATATGAGGCTGATAACTCCAATGAGAAAAGGGATTTTTTTGACAGCTTGGGATACCTTGAGGACATTTTCTACTTCTGATTTTATGCAATTTAAAGATAAAAAACTTCAGTATAATTACAGATTACTTAGATAATTTACCTGTAAGCTTATAGTGATAGATTTATTGATTCATGGTGGTTTATTCTGGGGAGAAAATCCTCTTTTTGTCCAAAAAGAGGTGACGATTATATGACACTTGAGGATCAAAATGAAAATGTACAAAATCAGCTAAATTTAATTAATTTGAATGTTAAAAAGTTAAGATGGTCCAAATCAGCTTTAAGAACTAACACTACAAATGTTGAACCTTAAGGGTGCGACGGATAACAAAAGTCACCATCCGGATTGAGTCACGATAGAGAGAGAATAGGAATATACTTTCCATCAAACTCATTTTGACAGGTGACCTTTGACCCTACAACATCAGTCAAACTAATTTGACAGGTGGCAGATGTCTTTTTATAAATTCTATATAAAATGTATTTATATATTTAAAACTGACTGGCTATTTTATAAGTCCATATTTCACTGTGAATTTTAATGATATATTATTATTTGTTTCTAGTGTTACTATTTTATGTACGGCGACCTTGGATTCCAAGAAAGGCACCAAACAAATCAAATGTATTATTTTATGATTATTATCAGGGAGAGCGTTAACCACTGCATCACTGTTCAGTATCTTCTTTTGTTCTCTTTCTTCTAAACAAAAAATAATGTCCCAACCTTGCTGAAATTTGAACTATTATATTATTGTTTGGTTGAAAAACAGAAAAAAGTATTAGTTGTGTTTCTGGCACCATAGTGTGCATGTTTACACCAATTTTTGTCATTTTTTTTGTACATTTTGACAGTTCCAACTCCATCCTTCAGTTATACTATGTTTTTATAGTTAAAGTTTTTCCACAGATCCTTTGTTTTGGGTCAATTATATTACTACTTTTACTATTTTAAATCAACAATTGAAAAAAATAATGTAATTCAAATGAAACTACAGGGAAACTGTTGCTAGGAAGTTACTGTTTCCTCCAGTACATCCTCCACTGTAAGAGGCTGTACTCACAGAACGCATAAAAATGTGCCAATTTTTTTTTATGTAAAAGAGATACTGTGAAAGAATTTTCTAAGGAAAATGCTACGCTTTTCCTGTAAGCAGCCTCAACATCAGCAGCTCCTTCATAAGCCTGTCTGCACATTCCCAAAGAATTCCCAGGAGAGAAAGATAGAATGATGCTCCAGAAGGAGGAGGAGGAGGAGGGAGGAACAGGAGGAGGAGGAGGTCGGAAATGGAGGAAAACGGGGATAAAGAACTGACAGGCCGGATGGCATGGGAATGCTCGTACAGTACCTTGGAAATGTTCGCCTCATTATTCGGCTTTCCACTGACACAAAAACCACCACCCCCCTTCTCCTCCTTTTGTTAGCTATTTTGCTGAATGTTATAAATTACCACATCTGCAGCCCATTAGAGGAGATACCACAATCTTTGCTTGTGGTGGGTAAGCAGTATGAGGTATGCTGCAAAAAAAGAGGGGGGAGTAACTGTCTGCTGCTGCACCAGCAATTGAGCTCATCTCTGATAGTGGTCTGTCTTTTCAGTCATTTCTATATTTTAACTTCTTATATTTTCAATTTCAGGTTTAATAGTACCCTTTTAAAACAAATTTTGGCTGGTATTTTGCTTACTAAGCCGCACCATCAATAAATTATCTTTTTACAAACTTTTGTTAAATATAACTTTTGCTATATTTAATCAAGACAATAGTAGGAGTTAATTCATCAATTAACCTTTATTAACTGTTTACAGTAATGCTGGAGCTGTTTGTAACACGCTACATGTTTGGATATTACCAATAGCTTCTAACCTCATTTGCATTATCCCAATAAACAGACTGATAGTAACAAAGCAAAAGGTATTACAAGTATGCTAACTCCCAACCTTGCTAGCGACACCTGAAGAAAATACAGTCTGACACCGCTACACATTAGCTGTGTTAGCATGTGTAAAACACCTGTAACTCCCAACCTTGTTAGCAACACGTAAAATAAAACCAGACCGATCCCACTAAAATAAGCGTTACTGTGACTATGCTAACTCCTAACCTTGTTAGCAACACTTTAAAACAATACAGTCTGTCACCGCTACGCATTAGCTGCATTAGCGTATTTCCAATATCAGTAAAAACCGTTTTTAAGCACATAGAAAAAAATAGACTAATACAGCTAAAACAAACGTTACTGTGACTAACTCCCAACCTTGTTAGTAACATGTAAAAAAAAAAAAAAAAATCAGCCTCTGCTACACGTTACTCATGTTAGCGTTTCATAAGTCCTCCATAGTAGCCCCAGCGTTTACTCCAAATATTTGGCCTGGCATTTACTAGAAACTGGCGTCTATTCCATCTGACAGAATGGTGATGGCTAATGGGTTCATTTTTGCAGTGAAATTCAGTCGTAAATTGTAGATCGTAATGGAGCTCGGCCACTATTAGAGAACCGAAGTCTAACTGTAACAAACACTTGTTAGACTGGGCGTTTATTGAAGATCAACTTTTGAAAAATATAAACGGGATTTATAATACCTGTAACTCCCAACCTTGTTTGAAACACGTAAAAAAACAAACTGATACAGCTAAAAACCAACATTATTTTGACTATGTTAATTCCTAACCTTGTTTGTACCATGTTAAAAAAACAGTCTTAGCCACGTTAGCATAGTTACAACACATGTAACTCTCAACTTTGTTTGCTAGACATGAAAAAACAGATTGACAACTCTAAAAAAATGTCACTGAAACTTCGCTGGCTCCCAAACTAGTTAGTACCATGTAAAAACAACAAAAAAACTGTCCAACACCGCTGCTTGTTAGCCACGTTAGCATAATTACAATACCTGTAACTCTCAACCTTGTTTGCTAGAAATAAAAAAAAAAACAGACTGAGACCTCTAGAAAAATGTTACTGCAACTTCACTAACTCCCAAACTAGTAACATGTGGATAAAAAAACATAGTCTGACTCAGCTACACGTTAGCATTTTAGCATAGCTACAATACCTCTAGCTCGCAACCTTGTTTGGTAGAAGTGAAAAAAAACAGACAGACCTTTAGAAAAAAATAGTACTGCAACTTTGCTAACTCCGAAACTAGTCAGTAACAAGTAAAAAGAAAAATGTCATATACACAACCTAACACTGCTAGAGGTTAGTCACATTAAAAATACATGTAGCTCCCAACCTTGTTTGCATCCCAAATGATAAAACCAGACTGATAGTACTTAAACAAATGTTACTGTGACTATGCCATCTCCCAACCTTGCTAGGAACACGTAAAAAAAAAAAGTCAAATACCGCTACACGTTAGCATATTTACAATAACATCCAACCAAATCATTTTGACAGAATGCCGTGCACTTAATCGGTAAAAACAACCTAAGGTAATCCTCACTAACTCCAAAAATTAAGAGTATATAATGCAAAAAAATACGGTAGGCTATTTCAAAAACAGAAAAAATAGTTTTTGAATTGGACGGCACCAAAGTAATTTGTTTTTTAAGAGTTTTTTCAAAAACATGTTTAAGAAAAATGTCAAGCTTTGTTTGATGACTACTTCACAGTATTGAAAATACATTAGTATCTCACACAGAGGAAACTGCATTAAAATTAGAATATTTTAATTAGAGACAAAAAAGTTAACATTTTAGTCACAGTGATCATATTGCAATTATAGTGTACCATCTGAAGAAGTGCTCATTTATCATTTCCATGCCTGGAAGGCTCTGTCAGGGGTTTATTTAGTTGTTTTTTTCCCCTTATTTTTGTCAAACTGACTTCTGGATGACGTGACACGCCTCAGTGAGGCTAAGAGAAAGCAAGCAGAAGCTTTCATCATTAAAAGTGACAACGATTTGAAAAGGAAAAGCTCAACAATCCTTGACCTCCAAAGAAGTTGGCATTAACCCAAAGCTCAGACGAAGCTGGCGGGCGCCGTTCAATGTGGCATTTATAGATTGACAGACCAAGGATGGATAGCGTTAATATCACAGCAAACGCAAAGCCATCCTTCTCCTCTCAGTGACAGCAGGGTTACTCAGTTCCTATAAGCTCTTAATGCATCCAATCTGACAGACACCCCAAGTAAGAAATATGAGAGACATTAGACCCGTTGTGTTTATCTTGAGTAAACAGTTTGTTGCAAGTTTTAACAGTTTGATGTGCTTCCCCTGATGATTAAATTAGGCTTTTAGAAACATTTGCAAAGAAAAACATCAATAAAATGAAAAACCACCTGTCTAATAATTCAAGCTATGGCAGTCATTGGATGTAAAAAATATAAAGTTGTCATTCTTCTTTAAAAAGAAAAAATATTTTAACTAATATTTTAATATTCAAAAATATCCAAGATAGCATTTATTTTAATGTTCATTATTTGTACTTTTCTACAATGATTGAGGTTCATGCCCATAAAACCAATAAATTCAGTCTTATTACACCTGACCTTCACACTTTTTTTAAATATTACATTTGTGCTACTTAATACAGCTCATATCGATGAGATCTGATTGCACCGCATCTCTGATGAATATTTTATTGACAGAAATTCCAATACTTCAACCCGAACTGTGGCTGGGGCTTCATGCTTGGGCTTATTGGATTTAAAGTGGGATCTTCCTTCCAGCAGAAATGTCACCAAGAACTTTTGCACAACAAGAAACAGCCTCAGGACTATTTTTCAAACTTCTTTAACATTTTAAGGGAAAAAAAATCAAGAATAAGTAAAAAAAAATATAACTATTTAAAAAGAAAAAAACAACTGAACATAATCATTTTATACTAGTTATTCAGATGAAGCTAATCTTAATTCTACGCTGGAGTATTAGAGTCACCATAGAAATAAATAAATATATTTTGAAAAAGTTGTAAAATTATGAGATGATAAGTCAAAAATGTAAGAGAATACATTTAAAAATATATTGAAAAATGTGTAATTTTATGAGGAAAAATCTGTAAAATTATAAGAAAAAATGTTTAAAATTCTGAAAAAAAAAATCCCGGCTAGGCGGGTTAGGCTCCGGTACCGCCGCGACCCTGAAAGGGACATTGCAGCCAAGAACATGAATGAATGAATGAAAAAAAATCCTCATGAGAAAAAAGTTGCATAAAGTTAAATAAAGTTCTAACATAAGAAAAAAAGTAAAAAATGTATGAGAATAAAGTCACAAAATTATGATAAAAAATTAGTTTTACGAGAATAAAGTTGTGCAGAAATGAGACAAAAAGTCAAGAATGTAAGATAATACAGTTGGAAATGAATGAGAACAAGTTGTAAATTTATGAGAAGAAAATCGCATTATGTCGCTATAAAAGTGAAATATTTATGTAAATAAAGTCACAAATTTAGAAAAAAAAACGTATTTTTATGAAAATAAAGTCGTAACATTAGCTGTAGCAAAGCTGTTATTGTACCAAAAAAATTGTAATTTAAGAAAATTTGCATAAAGTTGAAAAAAGTCTCAATATAGGAAAAAAGTCAAAAATTTCAGAGAATAAAATTACAAAATTGTTTAAAAAAATATATAAAAAAATACAAGGATAAAGTGTGTACAATTAAGAGAAAGTAAAAAATTTCGGAGAATACAGTTGGAAATATATGGAGATAAATTTGTAACTTTACAAGAAGAAAATGGTAAAATGAGAATAAATTTCGTAGCACGATGTGAAAAAAAGTCCAAAATTGATGAAAACATAGTCAATCTATTTTTTCAAGAATAATTTCGTAACATTATGAAAAAAAGTAAAAACTGTTGGAGAATACAGTCGGAAAATTAGGAGAAAAAGTTGCAATTTCACAAGAAACAATTTTAATTTTAGGAGATTAAAAATCGTAGCATTGGGAAAAAGTTGCATAAAGTTGAAAAAATTTCAGATAACAAAAAGATTAAACAATGAACAAGAATGAAGTCACAAAATTGTTTAAAGATGAAAAAAATTTGCAAGTCGTACAGTTATGACAAAAAAATAAAAAATGTAGGAGAATACAGTTTGAAAACTATGAGAAAAGTTGTGCATCTGCGAAAAGAAAATTGTAAATTGACAATAAAGTGATGCAAAAAAAAATAATAAAACTATGAGAATTGAGTCACAAATTTAGAAAAAAAAGTGTAATTTTTACAAGAATAAAGTCATAACATTATGAGGAAAAAGTAAAGGAAATTTGGAGAGTAAAGTCGGAAAATTATAAGAAAAGACTTGTAATTTTACAAGATAAAAATTGTAATTTTACGAGAAAAAGAAATGTAGCATGGGAAAAAAGTAGCTTTGAGTTGAAAAAAGTCCTCACATAAGAAAAAAAAGTCTTACGAGAATAAGGTCATAAATTAAAAAAAAATTGTAATTTTACAATAATTAAGTTGTGACATTAAGAGGAAAAAGTAAAAAAATTTAGGAGAATACAGTTGAAAAATTATGAGAAAAGAGTTGTAATTTTACAAGAAAAATATTTGAATTTTACAAAAAAAACCAGCATGGGTAAAAAGTTGCTTTAAATTGAAAAAAGTTCTAGCATAACAAAAAAAAAAAGAAATTTTACATGACTAAAGTGGTACAGTTGTAAGAAAAAAAGTGAAAAATGTGAGAGAAAATCGTCGGAAAATTATCACAGTAAAAGTTGCAAATTTACAAAAAGAAAATCGTAACATGAGAATAAAATTGTAATCTGATAAGGAAAAATAATTGTATTTTTACAAAATAAAGTTGTATAATTATGAGGAAAAAGTACAAAATTTAGGAGAATATAGTTGGAAAATTACAAGAGAAAAGTTGTAATTCACGAGGATAAAGTTGTAACAACTTTAACTTATTTAAACAAATTCATTCTTGTAAAATTGTTATTTTTTCATAATTGTATAACTTTATTTTGTTTTTGTTTGTTTTTTTACTTTTAGGTTTTTTGTTTTCTTTCATGGTGGCCCTAAAACTCTTCACTACAATTCCGTCTAAGAAAAACAAAACATTGTATGTTGTAGTGAGCATGTATTTGCAGAGTAATCCTAAAACGTGCATCCAGCCACACCAACATTTTCCAGCCTGAAACCGCAGTCACACACCCAGCAGCCATACGGTGTCTGTCAGAACCTCTCCAGTGTCCCTCCTCTCTTTTTCTCTTACTGCGCTGCCCCGGGCCAAACAAGCTCTCTGCCTTCGTCCTGACGCTGCACCACGAATCCAGCTCCTGGAAACGTTGGCCCTGAGGGAATATGGTGACTAAACTTGTTTAGACAGTACTTGCAGTGCACTCTCCTCAGTCTCCAGAGAGTAAACACAGACCAGCTGTCCCCAGAGTCTGATACTTCCTCGCTGACTGATCTAACCAGCAGCAAAGAGAGGCAGACCAAAGCGGTGGAGAACAAGGTGATGAACAAGAGCTTTCAAACCGATACTAGACCGTCAAATTCATTGATTTTATTTTACATAGTAAGAAAAAAATCTAATACAAACAGAAACATGTTCATTGCTCCCTCCCACATGGATGGACAGTTTCTGAAACGCGCCGCCCCACAGACCCTAGAAAAGATGCTGTCAGCAGATGTCACAGCCACTTCAAGTGAACATCCCCTAATTAGAGAAAGCAGACGAGAAACCCGACCTCGTCACCACACGACGCTCCAAACCTTTATTAATAAAGAGGACAGGGCGCAGAGGCTGACCAAGAGTCTCACTAAAAGCAGTCAATCTCAACCGTCCTACGGTGCAACATGATGCACTTTACATGCCATGGTAAGACGTTTAATTACCACCAACAATAACTAAGCTTCTACATAAATTTGTAAAAACTAAAGCAGTTATTTTTATCATCAAGCTTTGAAGAAAAATGACCCATTTTTGACCAATTATTTAACTGTACATATCAACAAGATACCTGTCTTTTGCCTTTGTGAAATAACTAGACATACAACGATTCTTATGTTTTTTGTTTTTTTTTTTGCATGTTTGCGTGTAAATCCACTTTAGCTTTTTTACTTTCTCTGTACACAGTTTAAGTGCAGTTGAACATCAGAGGCATCAATCAAATGGAACCATCACAGAGGAAATCACTGACATGCCTTCACAACTCGCTAAAAATAGGCAGTGTGGCTAAACTTAGCCGCTTCTCAGACCCCACAGACGGTCTCTAGTGGCAAAATTAGTGGCTTTTTTCTGATGTTTCTGAAGATTTTTGATGAATTTAACAAGAAGCTTGTGCAGGCTGCCATACTGCTCTGTGATTCACTGTCTCTGGATTACCCACAGAGATGATTTTTGTGTCTAAATGGGGTTTACAGTTTTAGGGCCAAAGCTGAAGCATGGACACGATATGCACTACCGCTGCTGCTGGCTGACCCTGATTTAATTGGGATGTAAATGTAAGACAGGTTTTTATTTTATTTTACAGGTAATTAACAAGAAGAAAATTACATCTGATTGTTAAAAAAGAGGTAAATGCACTAGAGGGGCAAAATGAGGCATCAACATACAAGAATAACAGTTCTAAAGTCTTTTTTTCTCTCCTAATTTCTTATTTCGTCTTAGTCCTTAGTCACAACTGGTCT
The DNA here is from genome assembly GCF_002922805.2 of Oryzias melastigma. Classification (NCBI taxonomy): domain Eukaryota; kingdom Metazoa; phylum Chordata; class Actinopteri; order Beloniformes; family Adrianichthyidae; genus Oryzias; species Oryzias melastigma. Next base: position 10,357,186 of record NC_050525.1, read on the forward strand.
TATGACTACATCGAAAAATGGGCAAACCTGTAAAGGCTGCACATTCTCACTCTCAATTCGTCATATTTGGGCGTATGTTTCAGACCTCCCCACGGCTTCACTTTTCACTTTTTGGGTGTCCCCAACTTGATGTTTTTTGACGTGCTGGCCGTCGGGTCTCCAACCCTCAGGAGGTGTTACTGGACACCAAACCGGTAATGGGTTAGGGTACCAGATTAGGATTAGGATACTAGTCAGCGTTCTGTAATAAGGTCAGAGTAATGGATTAGGGTTAGGGTACTGGTCCCTGTCCGGTACTGGGTCAGAGTAATGGGTTAGGATAACAGATTAGGGTTAGGGTACCAATCCACATCTGGTAACAGGTAAGTGTACCAGTTTAGGGTATCAGATTAGGATTAGGGTACCGGTCCGTGTCCGGTACCGGGTCAGAGTATAGGTACCAGGTTAGGATATCAGATCAGGGTTAGGGTACTGGTCCAGGTTAGAGTACCAGGTTATTTGAGAACCAAGTTAGGGTAACGGTTCGCATCCAAGTCCCAAGGGTTGGGTACCCCTGAGTAGTGTTTGCATTTTTCCTTATCTTTGGCCCAGTACCAAGCGGTCCTCGGACTGATACCGATTTCCGGCCAGGAGATTGGGGACCCCTAAATTTGACGGGAACAGCCAGCATTTCAAAAAATGACGAGTTACCTGTACGGGTCAAGTATTATTCATACAAACACAATATTCAGAAAGTAATTAGAGTTCAAGAAGACAACACTTGAAAACAGCTTTAGTCACGGTTATTTTTTATGAAAAATACATATTTTATTGAAAAAAAATACTTGATCTCTGTTTGTGCAGTCTGACATTTTTAGTCCTTGGAATGAAAATGGGAAAAAATCTGATGCACCTTCCCAAAATAGTACTATATAGTATTTATTGCATCAACTAATGGATCCATATTTACAAGAAATTTGCAGCTAATAAGGCAAAGTTACTCCTTTAATAAATTACACACTTCAGCCAGTTTAGGTATAATATTTTGGACCTCTTTAAAGTTCTTAGATAAAACAGGATCTTGCCGGTGATGACAGCTACAACAAAACACTTTTTAAAGCTAACACATTCTAAGATCTCAGAATGTAAATAACAGCCCACCACTAAGATTTTTTTTTAACCTTTTGTCTTCTGACAAATAGTAAGGTCTGTCCATAAGGCTCATTACTCAACCACTGCCTTGCTTTGGCTTCACATTCAGTTCTGCCACAAGCCTCCCTATTTCCTAACAAATGGAAACAACCAATTAGTTTAAGTGTAAGATTTATTCCTTTCTCCCTCTGAGAACATAAAAACAGTTCGGTTATCCAAGTCTGAGGCTGTGACTTTTCTATCACCTCAATAAAATACTCCATGATTGAATCAAGTAGTTGATGTCAGGAGGACATGTGTTCATTTCCCAGGGTCATCCTGGGTCCCTGCAAGCAGGAAAAAATATGCTGAGTGTCTTCTGTGACATTTATTGGATGGGAACTAAACTCTATCTCTTCTCTTCCCTGTTTTTTCCCTTCTCTTTTGCTTTTAGAAAAGACCTCACTATGTGTGTGTGCATGCTTGCTTGTGTGAATGTTCCACAGTACCCAGTGGTCACGCTTCAGGCACCAGCGCGTTTTACATCTGTCACAGTGTCTACAACATCACCTCGATTTTTCTGCCAACAAGTTTCACTTCTGTGCCTTGAAGGACAGATACTTCTTCCTGTGTGCCGTCTGTCCCTGCCTGTCTCTGTCACTCTTTTCCTGCTCACATCGCTTTACATCTGTCAGCCGACTACACCGTCTTTTGTCAGCCGCCTCCACACATCATCTCTCTGTTACGCGGCTTAAATTGTTCTAGCAGCAGGACAAGGAGCATGGTACATTCGATTCAGCACTTCCCTTTCCTCTCATATTTATTCTCCAGAAAAAGGAATCCGAGTCAAAAGGCTGCCAAGCCTTCCTGGGTTAGCTGACTCAATGAACTGATCATATTATTTAAAGCGACAACCCATCTGTAGCTACCAACCACATAAAGTTTTTTTTTTCTCTGTAAACATGTGCAAAGCTCTGTAAATCCCTGCATCCCTTCAAGCTGAAATGTGTTTTTCATCAATGGAAAAACAGGCTGCATGTATTGTAAACCTAGCTGTGACAGCATTCACAGCTGTGTGGGCTTTGTAGCAGTCTGAATGGATGAAAACAATTTGTAGAGTAAAAACTCCATAAAGTGCTATGCAAAATAAATATGAATATAGCAGAAAATGTCATTGAAACCAACATGAAATACGTCACACTGGGTTGATTGATAAACAAAACTGTTGCAAAAAATCCAAAATAATACTAAACATATATTTTTCTCTCTGTTGAACACACCGGATTATAAGGAGCATTGCGGGAGAGATAAATCTGTCTGTCAGACTTCAGAGTAACTCTTGAACTTGTTTGTGACATCCTACTTGCTAGCCAAGTAGGAACCGTTAGCCACATTAGTGTTCACAAAACCTAATCTTGTTTGCAACATGTAAAATAACAAACTAATAGTGCTAAAACAAACATTCCTGGACTACACTTACTCCTAACTTTGCTGGTAACACATGAAGAAAGCCAGTCCAAGACTACAACACATTAGCCATGTTAGCGTATTCACATTGCATTTAACTCCCAACCTTCTTTGAAACACGTAAACAGCCAGAATAATACTGCTAAAACAAACGCTACTGGACTACACTAACTTCTAACCTAGCTAGTAACAAAAAAAAACACAGTCCAACGCTGCTACACGTTTATAAGAACTCTGTTTGTAACAAGTAAGAAAAACAAGACTGATACAGCTAAAGAATATTTACTGGACTAACTCCCAAACCCTTAGTAACCCATAAAAAAATACAGTCCGACACAGCTACTTGTTAGGCGTTTTAGCATCTTTAAAATAACTCTTAACCTTGTTTGTAACAAATAAAAATGACAGTCTGATGCAGCTAAAACAAAAACTATCGGGACTATGCTAACTCAAAACCTTGTTAGTTACACATAAAAATGCAAGTCCGTCAAAGCTAACTTAGACAAGTTAGCGTATTTAGGATAACTCTCAACCTTATTTGTAACTAGAAAAAAAAAAATGAGCAATGCAGCTAAAACAAAAGTTACTAATTATGCTAACTCCGCACCTCGTTTGTAACATATAAAAATACAAAGTCCAACAAATTTTTCATTTAATTTTATGTCAGTGGTGAGACAGAATATCTTGTTTTCAACATGTTAGCTAAATATTGATTAATTAGGCTTTTGGAATGATAACTGACATCTGTAGAGTTAAACAAAAACACACCTGCCCATTTAGGTAAAGCTCTGCTTAAACTATAGGGGGTTTCTTTGCAAAGCATCATGGGTATATAAAAGAGCAATCAACCAAGGCATAAAGTAAACATTTGTGAGCCATTTCCACTCTTGCTCATTCTAGTGTAGAATATGCAGATGCCTGGAGGTCCTGTGTTCATCTGTTCAAACAATAGCGTACGTGCATAACCACAATGGGAACACCTCATAGCGCTCAGTGAGGAAACAGCTCCACATGAATGTGCTTTGGTGTAAAAAGTGTAAATGAACCCCAGAGCAACAAGGAGTGATCGTGTAAAGATGCTGACTGAGGCAGTAGAGTATTATTATCCACAGTAAAAACAGCTTTGTACCAACGCGAACTGAAAGACCTTGCAGAAATGAGAAAGTTGCAGCTTAAAAAAAATAAAATAAAATAAAAAAGCAAGATAGTGGTTAGAAGATACACACAGGGACATCTTTCTTTATTTCTATACACAATCCCTCTGCCTATTATCTTGCTGCTTTAAGGTAGCAAAAAAGTCATAAGTCTCTAAGTACCAAAGGGAAGAATAATATTTCTGCACTTGATTCCCATCTCTTGATAAAATATTGTGGTTTTGTGAGTGAAAAATATGTTACAACTTCATATTTTTTATGCAGGGATTACATCTCAAGGGGAGTTTCAAAACTGACAGAACACATCACCGGTGAGTAAGCACAACATGTCGGACATAGGTAAAAGCAACCATGTATGCACAGCTCAGCTTCATGCCTTCTTTTACAGTTCTTGTGCTCCTCAGTTCTCCTCACCTGAACAGTTTTTGCTGAAGGCAGTTCTTTTTTTTTTACTGTAGCCCCGGGGCGACCCATGAATCTGTGTGACCTCTGAGGGAGGAAGTGAAGAAACATAATTCATCCGGGCAGCTTCAACAAGTCTTCTCTGTGTTACCTCTCGACCCTAAAACTCTGCAGTAAATTTAGTGGAGTACAACTAATAAACTTCACCCCCCTAGAGGGCTTAGCTTCCTAGAGCAGGAGTACTGTCCTGGCATACCGTTATAACACGTGACCATGTCTTTCAATATGATTCAAAAGGTAAAACAGTAACTAGACGGGTAGAATAACTCTAACATGTTGATACAAGCCACAAGAGAAAAGTCAGAAAAGTGGAGTATATCAGAGGGTGATGGAGTATGGAAGGGCATAGCTAAGACTATGTCTTATCACCACACCTTCTTGAATCAGTGTTATATACACATTCATCATCCAAACTGATCTCTATCTCTTAGATTTGCAAGAACAGTACTCTACAAGACTTTATTAATTTTACAGGACTGTCAATTCTACAAGACTTTTTCAATTCTTCACGACTTTGTCAATTCTTCATGACTTTGTCAATTCTTCACGACCTTGTCAACAATACAAGACTTTGTCAATTCTTCAAGACTTTGTCAACTCTACAAGACTTCGTCAACAATACAAGACTCCATCAACCTTTCAAGACTGTCAATTCTTCAAGACTTTGTCAACTCTACAAGACTTCGTCAAGAATACAAGACTCCATCAACCTTTCAAGACTGTCAATTCTACAAGACTTTGTCAAATGTATAAGACTTCACCAATGCTACAAGACTTTGTCAAATGTATAAGACTTCACCAACTCTACAAGACTTTGTCAACTATACAAGGCTTCGTCAACTCTATAAAACGTCTTCAACTCTTCAAAACTTTGTCAACTCCACAAGACTTTGTCAAATATACAAGACTTCGTCAACTCATCTTTTCCAATGTTTGTGAGTCCTGACCTGTTGCTCTTTGCCCTCACCACAAGCTTTGTCCTATTCCTTTTTGACAACCGTAGGTGTTTTTAAAGATCCACCTGTTAGTTTTTAGGCTGTGTTGGCAACAACACCCCAGACTTGGCAGGTGCAATGCCCCGATTCAGCAGGACTACCACCTGCCACCACACACACTCCCTTGTTCAAACCACAGACTGAAGGAGACACAGCTGCTGCTTGTCTTGCAGTGAATGTCTGTGTAGGGCATGGAAGTCACTAAAACCTGCTTTAGATCATTTAGGATTTGACCAAAGAGGTGGACGGAATCACCTGAACAAATGACAAGGAAATGACAAATGATAAGGAAAGCCGTTGTGAACTTACTGGCAACTTCCAGGGATGCGTTGTGACTGATGGCCTGGCCCAGATAGTTCCGCGCCACACACACGTAGCTACCATCATCTGGTTTGCTTCGTCTCCCGTGGATGATCCGCAGGAAGAAAAGCGATCCGCTGGGTAGCAGCATACGATGGGAGCGGGGGTTGTCCCGGTCTGTTTCCACGCGCTCTCCGTCTTTGTACCATTCTACCGTGGGCGGAGGACGGCCCTCAGCCTTGCAGTTGAGAGTGGCTGGCTCCCCTTTGGACACAATTAGGTCTGACGGGTGCTCCACAATACGGGGAGGGAAGTCTTCCTGACGAAGACGGGATCCTGGAAGAGAAGGATAGTGCAAAGGTCTGTATAGTCTTTAAAAAGATCGATATTTCCCAAAGAAAGAGGAAATATGAATAAAAAAGAAATTGGTTGAGAGACCTTTTTACATTTTAGTCATAACACAAAACAAGAACACAATTTTGGCAAATTCTTTCTTACAAAATCAGTTAAAGACAACAAAACTACTGGAGAAAAAGGGCTTTTATTATAAAATGTGGATAAAGTCCTACTCCAATCATCTTTTGATCTACTTTAAAAGAATTCCCAGTGGTATTTTAATTATGATTATGCAGTTTTTAACCACAATTTAAAAACTTGTGTCGTTTACTAAGACAAAGTTTCAGCAGAGCAGCAGTAATTTAGTAGAAATTTGCTTGTGGGCAAAATAAGCCCGCCCCTGCTTCCCGACATCCTTCTGTTTAGACGCCACCTTACAAGCCTTCATAACCCCAACCTCACATTACCTGTGCAACAACAATGGCGAGCAATATCTGAGTTATCCAGTTTTTAGTCAAATTCCAGCTCAGACGAGGAAAACTAAGACGTTCATGGATCCATTTGTCTGAAAGTGGACACATCAGAATGGAAAATGGGGATTGTGGCTTGCCGTAGTACCTTCTTCGTCACAACTAGAGACTTTTTCCAGCTACATTCACAACAATTTGAATAAATAAATACTTAGAAATACAATTTTAAATGTAATTTTCTTCCTCCATTATGAGAAAATGCTACAAAAACATGTTAAAAACACCAAAAACACAAATTTCTTCGGAGTGGGTTTTTGAAGTAGTATTTTTTTCATGTTATTAAGCTTTCATTAATTCAGTTCATTTCAACTGCTTATACACAACGGTTTTCTATTAAAAGATATACATTATGGCCACATTTTTAACTCTATAAATAACTGGTGGAATTATCCTGGCAAACACAGAATCGAGAGGACTAAAAGTTTCCATGCCAACCGTGCAAACTCTGGACGTCCAATCTTAAAATAAGCCAGAGAGCGAGCCTCATCTCTTCATCCATCATTTATGTTTTCAACATGTGAAGCCAACTTCTTCGAAAAAATGATGGGAATAATAAGAAGAATACCTTCAACCATAACAACACTAACAACCACAAAAGCCCATCTCCACCCTGACACATCCCTGACATGTCAATCATTTCTCCGTCTTCAAAGAGACTCACCAGTCGAGCGGCGTGAATGAGTCCCGGCGCCTCAGAGGACGAAGAAAACCCCCCTAATGAGTTCCAGGTATACAACTTGAATGCCCCTTTACATCCCAGCCTCTATTCATCTTTTTCACCCCTGACACAGAAAAGCTCTCACACATTGTCACTTCCAATCACACACCAACCAACAATTGCTCTTTCATTTTTCTTTTACTGTATTTTTTTATCTTTAGAGGTCCGGTTTTTTTTCAATCCAAATAAGAGGTAGTAGGTGTGCAAAATATTTAGAGAGGACAGAGTAAGTGGAAAACATGTGGCGCTCGTGTCAATCAGGCAGCCGCGGTTTATGACTCTGTGAACGCTTTTCTGTTATTCCATGCAGCTGCAGTAGCTTCCACAGACTTCAGCAGGTTTCTCTGTAACATGCCGGTGGTGTTATAAAGCAGATAATTACTACCATGCTGTAGAGCGATGAGCGCCAAACATTCCCACTGTAGCCAATAAATGGCATACAGACAAGTGGCTATACACAAAAGATACCATTATGAAAGGGGTTTATGGTGAGGTGGATGTCAATCTGCACAATGGACTCCACCGTTTTTCCTTTAGAGTATGAGGACACTTGATTATGCAGACATCATCTACTCCAATACCACTTCAGTCATTCTACATGGTCTGGGTATCATTTACACACTACTGTGCACCAGCAGCTATAGGTTAGTTCTCACCTTCAGTTCATTATTAAATGCATTCATCTCAACTTTCCACTATACTTAAGACAATATTTAGTAGCATTAGTACAACACAACTTCCATCATACTGATCACATTTTTTGGCGTTAAATTTCCACCAAATTTTTCCTCTAAATTGCATGCGTGGAGTTTTATATATGCTCATGGGAGAGTTTTGGCGGAAATTTAACAACAGAGATTTGATGGAAAATCAGGAAAAAAGGCTTTTGGGTGTTCACGCTTACAGAAAAATAGAAACAACCTTCCTACTTCTATACATTCTTGTACATTTTGATTGATTGCCTTTATTCAACCAGTTAAAAATCAAGATGTAACATTTATATAAATCTACATTTAGGAGAGCTTTCTCAACACTTGTCTTTGTTTCCATCATTTTAAATGATCTTAAAATGTCTGTTTTTGATTGACTATGCTTTGTCAAACTGCATTGGGATGAGGGGTAAAATGATGTAGAGTTTATGTTTTGTGTTGATTTTATACTTGTATCATGACGTGTATTTTTTTGTCTGTTTCTCTTGGTTTGTTTGTTACTTAGCTTTAATTTGTCAGCTCTTCTTTTGTTATGAACCTAACAAGAGGAAAACGAGATACTGTATTTTAAGCATCCAATCCTACCATTACATAAAAACATGTATATGAACTCCTAACTTATATTGAAGCAGGGATCCCCATTGTGGCCCTCTGGATAAAGAAAAATAAAAAGGTTCATTTTAAAAAGTCATTTTGAAGCAAAAAGTAAGTCAGTTAGTAGTAACACAAAATTAAAGGAAATTAAGATGTCACTCTGAGAGGCATCTGACTACAGTACCCATAATGCTCCAACAATCCATTGAGCGGTGACTGTGTACTTTAACAAAGTTTCAATAAAATATTTTGACATATTTTTGTGTGTAAAGTTAAACAAAAAAAATCAATTGAACTTAAGCAAGCAGAGCGAGAATTTATGCTCAGAGCATACCAGATTACAATTTTGATTTTCTATTTTTGAACAAATTCAAGATTTTTAAGTCAAAATAAAGCATGGTCACTTAGTTATCTCTGATTTAATTTTAGTTAATTAGGCTGAGGTGCACACAAATAGTAAAATAAACAGTTTTTTTTTTCATTTCTGATTTTACACTATACTACAATATTTACTCCAAGATGGTCCAATGTGGCCCAGGATATCTTTTATTTTGAAAGGAAGCCACATGAATCTCTGTTAAAAAACATTTCATATTTTGAAGGGAAAAAAAGGCAATTTTTTCCATATGTTTATGCTTTTCGTGCAAAGTAAAAACATAAAACAATGGTTTTGGACTTAATTTATGGCTTAATTCTTAATTTTTTTGACATTAAAATATCAGTGTTCCTGTTATCTGACGGGGGAAGTAAGACTTTGTCTCCTCGCTGTGTTGTATTAGGAAATCGACCCAAACGGCTCCTGAAGCATTGCAGGTTGCAGACCCCTGTATTAAACAGTGTTTAACCACAATTGTTTGACTGCTTATCACAAAAAAGTGAGATTTCAAGACTAAATTTCAATCATTTTAATTTATTAAAATATTGCAATTAATTTTCTTCAAAATAACTAGTTAAAACCACAATTTTAAAACGTGTTTTTAATGCTTTTGTTAAAAATAGATACAAAAACTGAACAAATGCACTAAGAAGATAGTTCTAAGTTTAACATAATTTTTGTTGCTTACACTAAAGGACAATTTATTATCTATTAATGAGTAAAATCTAATTTAGTGATTTAAATACTGTACATGACAGAAGTTTGATATTAGGCTTATTTCCTATTACCACCATTTGGTTTTTTAGTCCTCATGGCTTCCCATCCTCTGACTATAGTATTTTACCTGCACATTTCAGCTAGTCGAGTCTTTTTTCCACCTCACCGGCTTTTGCTCCTCACCATGGAGTCCTTCTACAAGTAGCTGGCTGCAAAAGGCAGTTAACTGTGAACCCATCTCTCAGGGTGGACCTCAAGAGGCAGGCTTCCCAAATTATTGCTTCCTTTCCATCTTGAAGGTTGTTAACCCCACGGCTGCTTGTTTCCATCTGCCCAGACTGCTCTGGGATCATTCCATGTTGCATGTCTCCGGTTAAGCCTGTCAGCCAAGTTTTATGTCAACAAAAATTGAAGTAAGTCTTCTATAGTTTGTCCCATCGTTACTCACCAGAAAAACATAACCTGTGTCGTTTATACCCAGATGTAGTCAGAGAAACATGTTAGGTATTTATGTTCTGTTTTAAAATAAAGGTTTGACTCTTATTATTCATTTTCATTCCTTCTAGATTTGAAACAAACTGCTGTTTTTTCTGGAATTGAGGTTAAATTAGGAGGCTACAGCAACAAACCTTGTTGATCCTACTTCCAAAAGCCTTAAGTCCCTCATATTGCTCTAAAAATATATTTTTTATACTTAAATCAGTCATTTTGTTATCGCTTCATCAAATAAGTTGTTTTCAGACCAAGTAACACCCATTTAAATTGAGGAAAAATAATCTATATTTTTCATAAAAATCCATTGTCTGCAGTGAAGCAACCAGAAACTTTAATTATTCTGTATTAAAATGATGTTTATTAGTCAATAGGAAGTCTGTGTTTTTCTACAACATTTAAAATGTTTCACGACTGCCTGGAAAATGCAATATAGCAGAGTTTGATTAATGCTTCGAGCAAAAAATTGACATTTTAAGTCAATAGTTACTTAGCATCTCGAGAGGGAAAAAATCCCAACCTGTCTCTCAAACGCAGCCATGCTAATTACTGCGATCAAAGACCTGAAACCGAAAAGAGCGATGAAGCTGAAAATCATTTGACAAGACAGAATTCGAAACATCATAAAGGCAAACAAAACCCTTTCTACATGTCAAATAAAAAAAGAGGCGGCAAGCAAATAGCATTCGCACAGCTGCAGGGGAAAATTGTAAATATTTAATGTAGGTGCAATTTAACACTCTGTCTAGACGTCTAAGCCAGTATCAGAACAATGCAAACAAGGCAGCTACTGTGGCCTTTAGTCCCTGTTTACACCACACATGCTGTTTTCCTTGTTTTTAATTGTGCTGGGTTGATGCCTGGGGGTCTGCGCAGCTCCTTAAGCTCCCTGGCATCGCTAAGAGGCAGTATCAGCCCGCCACAAGTGGTTCCCCCTAAGAACGGGCTTTATCTGCAAAGGGCCAGCCGCCAGCACACATTCCGTATGCAAAAGCATGCATAAAGGTGCACAATGGATTACATACCTAAGGTCATTTGTGCCGCCTGTGCACTTACAAGAAATAAATCAGCTGTTCTGTTGTGACTTGAAGACATCTGTGCATTTTTTCCCCAATGATTGTTAGCAGGGAGTTATTATTATTTTTTTTCTTTACATAATTTTGGATCCCTTTGGAATACTAGAAAAGAAGCAATAGAGTCAAAAAAGTAGTAAATCAGAGAACAAAGAAACTAGAAATACTATTTTAGGGTGGATTTAATGTAAGAAAAACACATCAACAATGTATTTTCTTAACTAAAATTGTGTTTCTATTTCAAAAACACAGTCTGGAGGGAACTTCATTCATTATTACTCTTTCTGTACTTTATAGTACTTGAAATACGTTTATATCTTGGGTGTTAGATACCAGATAGTTTAATCCAGTCCAGTCGTGAAGAGAAAAAAATATAAGGGTTTTGAAAAAAAAGCAAGTTTTAAACACAGTCCTTTAACACCTGAGACGCTTACACACAAAATCTATAAAGTACTGTAACTTTTCAACTGTTAACACAATCAACAGTTATAAATAGTTGAAAAGCTACAGTAAATCAAAGAATATAAACACTTTAAAGGGTTAAAGAAAAGACCGCAATGTGCAATTCCACCACTAGGGGAACCAAAGGAAACACAAGACCGGCATAACAAGAGATGAAGAAATAAACACAATAAACAATGTAATAAGTGATTAAGCTACTAGGTTGTTTTTTCCAACTTAGAAAAAAACAAAATAAAAAACAAAGCTATAGATTACAAGTTGACCTTAGGCTATATTACTATTATGTGACTGGTCCCGCCCACTTGAGATCAGACGGGTTGAATGGGAATTAAAATGAGTTTGACACCACTAGTTTATAGCAAAACAATAAAGATATCGTCCTCGACCTTTGTGGTTTTTAATCAAACATCAAAGAAATACTGACAAAAAACATTTCATGTTGAGATTTTGAAGCAACAGAGTCTCTGACAACAGATCTTTGCTTTTAGCATATTTAATAAATACAGCACAAGCATTTAGACTAGGTTTACAATAATTAGAACTTCGATTATCTCAAAATTCCGCCTAAATGCACATTTTTCGGCAAATTTGGTCATTGAAAGTTGCGTTTTTGAACGCCGCGCAGTGGCCACAGATTTAATGAGGATTAAAGGGAGGATTGGCTCACCAAATTCAAATCCTGATCTTTAGGATTTAATTATAAGTTGTTTTAAAAACATATAAGTAGTGATGTAGAAGTTAGTGATCTGGATGGTCAAAGTTGTGTTGTGTTTGGTTCAAGGGGCAAAAATAAGACGTGTTCTTCCTCATGCTCTCATGTGTTACATTTACGTTCTTTTATGGTGTTCGTTTATTGTGGATCATGGAGGCACATGAGAGAAAGAAATACATGAAATTAAATTAAATTTGGTTGAAATACCCAATTTCACATTAGGATTCAATCCTGGAGCTTTAATCCAATAGGATTACAATCGAAATACAAACATGTTTTCTCAAACTAAGATGATTTTGCTATTGAATAACTTTCTTGTTTGACAAAAAAATAAAAGACAGTTTTTTTTTTTACTTTCTTAAGATTGAGTCTTTGTCAGTATTTTTACCGTCTTTGTTTGACTGTGTGAAGATACTGGAGCTTCATACCTTTGGTCTGGAATTCAACCTGAAACAGCCTGAAATATTCAGTACCATAAGGAACTCAAAAAAAAGGTCTGGATTGCCTTTTTAGGTCAGCTATCTCTCTGGGCTTGTTATATGATCCCTGTAAGAGTTTCAAAATAACTCTTTGAAGTTTCACCCAGGACCAATTTGTGAGACAGACCCAGAGCTCAACTCCTCTCAGCGTCAGGCTCCTTAAAATTACTGATGCATGTCAAAATTGCACAAAAACAAGTTGCAGTAAAAATAAAAACAATCAAAATATTACAAAGTAAAAGCAAATTTTGATGATTTTTTTTCTCTCCATGGATCTTCTTTCTGTGCCTTTAATATGAAGTTGTTTTCCATAAATCAATAGAATATCCTGATTCGCATTGAACTATTGGTTTAAAGTCCCATTCTTATTATATTTTGATCTACTCTAAAATCATTCCTAGTGTTTTTTTAATTATTATTAGTGTGCTGTTTTTAGCCAAAAAGAATTGGTTTTAGGACATATTGCAGAGTTGTGGGCGGGAACATTGGCACAGAGCAACTCCGCCCCCTTTCCTTTTATTGCAATTTCCCCATTGTGGGACAAATAAAGGTTTTCTTAATCTTTCTCCTCCCTGTCACTAAGAGCTCAGAGCGTATTTTCTACATCACAAATACACTTATACACTTTTTTAAATTGTTTGGTCCAGATTCACAATGATTTGCATAAGTTCATACTCAGAAATGCAATTTTGATGTAAATATTATTTATAAATGTCAGAAAAATGCCACAAGATCATGTTACGACACCAAAATCACCATTTTTAACGGTAAGTTGTCACATTATTAATATTGTTACCCTTTAGTTTAAACATTATCTGAAACATTTAAAAAATACAGTCACCAGATATCTTTTTATGTTGGATATGGGCAAAAAAAATAAAAATAAATCCTGCTCTGCGGTTACGGCAGTAAAATGACTGCAGTTCTTTGCAGTGTGAGCTTTTCAATAGAGAATGAATGGGGTGCAGGGTGGGGGGGGTGTATTGAAGGGAAGAAAGTGATAGCAAAGAGCAACAAATAGAAAAGGGAACAGCTCTGAAATAACAAATGTTTACTCCCGATTGTAAAAATATATTGTGAGAGTAATTTACCGCACTGTTGGTGGTCTTCCTAAAGCCCACCACTGTGCTATTCATGCTGCAGCCTTGTGAAGACTAAATGCATAAAATGCTTTTTGCTTTTTTTTTAAGCTAAAAGATATTTTGCTAAAACTATAAAAGTTTCCTTTTTAGCACATGAGTCAAAATCAGAACTTGAAATTGAAAATTGAATTTCTATAAATGTGTATCATTTGCGAAGTAAGTGTAGCAATTTTTTAACTAAAAAGTGTACCAACAAAGTAAGTTTATTTTTCATGACATGACCCCGTAGTGATTCATGTTTGCTTGAACCCCTTTGGTATTTCCTTAATCCCATTTGTGAGGAGCAGAAGGCAGAGTTTATCGAAGGTTTACAAGTGTGAACGGCTTTTTCTTGTTAAGGAAAACCCCCTTTTGTTTCAATCTGCAAAAGCCATTAAATCTTCTCTTGCAGTGACTCATATGTTACAGTGGGGGATCAAAGACCACACAGTAATCGGCGGGCAGATTGTGGGCTCACAGCTTTGCTCTTGTTAGTCAAAAATGAAGGACGTTTGAGGAGACGGCGATCCACAACAAGAGAATAAAAGGAAACAAGACACATTGAGGAGCCAACGTGTCAGACTGCAATAACAAGTTAGACATCGTGACCAGAGAAATCAAAGAGCAGCGCTGGAAGGAATGAAAAGCAGTGAAATACATTTCACACTTCCAGAGCAATTTTGATTTTTAATAAAAATTTAGGCTTTGAAAAAAAGAAATCACTTAGCACTTTCACCTCAGGCTTGATGTAAAAAAGGCCAAAGGGGAAATAAATGATTAAAGCCGGCAAACCAACTCCTCTAATCGGTATCAGGCTTAATAGGAAAGGGACTACTCTATATGAAGCACGTCAGTCTGTAAAGGCAGTGTCGCACAGACACTACACACATTTGATGCATTTTTCACATCTAAAATTTTGCTTTTTCGTGCATACATATACATCAGGGGTGTCAAACTCAATATCACACAAGGGGGCAAAATCCCAAACACACTTTAGGATGCGGGTCAAACAGGATAAACATTTATTGAACACTAAAAAAATACAATTTTAAAACTTTAAAAACATAACTTTTTAATATAATTATGAACTAGATATATAGTGTTACCCGAAATAATACTAGTGTAAATGCTGTAAGCTGAATTTGGCCACTGAAGATGCTGAAATTGATAGCTGAAAATGTTGAAGCTGATAGCTGAAAATGAAAGCTAAAAACCCTGAAGCTGATATCTTAAAATGCTTAAGTTGATAGCTGAAAACACTGAAGCTGATAGCTAAAAATGTTGAAGCTGATAGCCAGCTAAAATATTAGCTAAATACCAAATTAACCTAAAAAAAACTTAGATTAGCAAAAACAGCTAGCATGTAGCTGAAATATTAGCCCAACTCCAAATTAGCCTAAAAACATAAAAAGAAAAGCCTAAATTAGCCAAAACAGCTAGCATGCAGCTAAATATTAGCTCAACTCCAAGTTAGCCTAAAAAATCTTAGTAAATGTCAAAATAGTGCAAAAAGCTAGCACAATGCCAATTTTTTAAAACTTTAAAACCTTAACTTTTTAACATAATTTTGAATAATAAAAAGGCAGGAATATTATTTCAGAATAAATCAACTTAAATATTAAATAACTTTGAAAATTTTACCCTTAATAAAAACATATTTTGTCAAAACTATACAAGTTAGAAATAAGCGCAAGATAACGTTGGGGCCTTAATAACCAATGGAAATAAAAAAAATTTAAAAAATTACACTCTCCCATCTAGAGGGCCGGATAGAATTACTTGGAGGGCCGGATCTGGCCCCCGGGCCTTGACTTTGACACTTGTGATATACATTCATGAGTGTTTCTCTCATTCGTCAATGTGCGCAGAGATGTCTATCGAGGATTTTGGCTAACATTTAAGATTTTGGATTGGTTGAGAATTTCACAGTATATGCCTATTTAATGTAGTTTATACTAATATACATAAATCTTTTGCACCTGTGCGTGATTTTCACAAGATGCATACGCAAATTTGTGGCTCTCCACAACAGAATTTCCACAAAAGCTGGGTTGATAAAATTGATTAATCAATTTGAAAAAGCCTGTTAGATCAATACTTGATCCATAACTAGCACATAATGCTAAAGTTGTAGCTTAATGCTAACGCTTAATGTAATTTCCCAAAGAATGCTAATGCTAACGGTCGGTTGACGTAAACATACATTGCTGACTAAATAAACATCTTTACATACTCACTTTTTAAAGTAAATTATATTAGTTTTATGGAGAGTTCTTTTTTTAATTAAAACAAGACAAAAACATCTTGTTTTCTATACTTTTTAACTTCTTTTGACAAGTCAATTTATATGAAAAACTTCATTGTGTAGTAATAAAAAAAAGATGCTGCAACAAAACCTTGACTTTTAAATAAAGTTTGTCACATTCAAAGACTTAAGTGTTCCTTTTTTTGTTCAAATCAGTCATTCAGCTTTTTTGTTCCCTATAAATACTAGAACTAAATTAAAAGTGTTAACATTTTTTTGTCGATAACCGATGCCTCAAAGAAAATAATTACATTTCAGAAAATGTCAACGGTTTCTGCTGCTCATTTCCTGTATAAACACAGTCCAAACAAAACCACACACTCATTCAAACAGAAGACATCCAATAAATACCAGACATTTTTCCCAGGTTTGCATAAACCACAATTAAGCAGAACAGTTGAACACTGTCATTCACCCGAAGAATGTGGAAAAAGGAATGTAGGTGTGTTCCTGTGTCTGTGTGTGGCCGTGACAAGGTGTCTCCCACCTTCTCCTACTTTTTTATTATTTAAATTGCAGTAACACATGTGGTTTTAATCACAGGAGCTCTGTAAACCCGTTTGCTTTCTCCTACCGCAGCTCCAGCAACACAATGCAGCACAGTGAGCCACTCTCCCGGGAGGCGAGTCAAGGTCGTGGACATGATAACACCTCCCGACTGCGGCACCCAGATGTTCAGGGCGAGATATGAGCTGAGTGAAAATGTAAGCAGCAGGAATGTGCTCACTAGCTTACTTACCACGGGCTCTGGAATTGATTTTACCTGATGCAGAATAACAAGTGTTTCTATTATTGATTTGTTTATTTCTTTATGAATGAAATATGAATGTCAAGTTTGGAGCCCTAAAGCTGCTTTTCCCCCCAAGAAGCTCCTATATGGGTTGATTTGATGATTTTATGAAGCCCCTATGTAAAAGTTATATATATATATATATATAAGTATGGTATTAAAAAATGAAGCTCATTGGGTTGCTATTTGTTGAACAAAAAGGGTAACAAGTGATTCATTCCTCAGGGCACACTAGAACCAGAACATCTCTAGTGCTTGATAAACATCTTGGCCAAGTAGGTCACCAGGACATTTGAACTGGAGAGTAAATCAGGCGGCGTGTCTGCAGTACACGGGAGAGGATGCACATTTTGCAACCTTTAGCTTAGATTCCTGCAGCCGAAATGCACTTGAGAACTTTGTGTTTTGCTGTATGTACACACAAGGTATTGAGACTGAGAGGCATAATGTTCACACTGGACAAACAGGGAGGGGCTTCTTCTTTTTCTTTTTTTTTTTACTAGCCCTTGGGCTAACCTAGGTATGTTTAAATTAAAAGTGGGGTCATCTAGACCAGTGGTCCCCAGGCACCGGGCCACGGAAGACCTAGTAAATGATGCCAGTTTTTTTTTTTTTTTTTTTTTTGAGTCAGAAATCTTTTATTTTGAAAATCAACCGGATTCTCTCGATTTGACTGAGCGCTAAAAGCAGTCCAGCGGTGTGTAACCATTGACATGAATATCTTTTTCTTATTAAACGGTCTATGCATGTAACACGAGAATAGTTGTATGTGGAACCTTACTTTGCAAATGGATGGGATTAGTGCAGCAACAGAGGGACAGACAGAAGAACAGGTGATTCCCACACACTGTGCCTGTTTACATAGAGATGTGCCTTTCACAAACGAATCTAATCTTTTGAACTGTCACAAAAATGCTCAAACAAGGTCATCCATTCAGATGCACATTTCAGAGAAGTTGTGAACACGATTCATGCAAAAACTTTTGCAAGTAAGCGTGTACAAGAGGAGGGGGGCTCAGTCTTAGTCAGGAGTTTAAAAAAATGTGTTTGTGTTAAAATGTTTCACTTTTGCATGAAGCTTCAAAGTATTCTGATTTGTTTCCTATTGAGCATCAATTATTGATTTGTTGTACATGTTGTGAATGTATAGAAGTTGTTTTTTTTTTAAACTTGATTTGAACCACTTCTGACATGACTGTTCCGTTATGACCCAAGGGTATAATGCCATTCAAAGTGTGCATTATCAGAAATGAACGCACTTCACTGAAGCAAGGCTGTCACGGCGAGCATTAATTTCTGATAATGCACACTTTTCGGGCATTAACTTGGGATCCTGATCATGTCGGAGTGTTATTTTCATGAAGTCTATTAATTTCTGATAATGCACACTTTGTCACGCATTATCCCTCACTTAAAGGACAACTCGGGCCTGATCACGTCAAAGTGTTACTTTCATGAAGTCCATTTATTTCTGATAATGCCCACCTCAAAAGGCATTGATTCTACGACACTCCCAGTATATCCATTCAGCTGCTTTTCACTAGTAATCACTTTGCTGTCTTAGGGGCGACCATGGTGCAGAGGTAGATCGCAGGTTGGATTCCCACCGTGCCCATCCATGTGTTGAAGTGTCCTTGAGCAAAGCACTGAACCCCCACATTGGTCCTGGTGGCTATAAGTTGGCACCAGTGTTTGGCAGTGGAGCCACCATCAGTGTGTGAAGCACTTTGGGCCTTCAAGAAAGGTTTTAGAGTTCTTTACAACTATATGCCATTTACCATTTGTCATGTCAAACCTGTGGTTAAAAAGTGTGGTTTTTTTTTTTTTTACTTTTAAACTCTGAATAAGTAAGCTGTGCTGGATGACAGTCAGCTGCTAAAACCCATCGTTGTCTGCAAAAAGAGGCACCTGGCTGGAAAGCACAAGTGTCTAAGAAAGCCAGCGGCCCTTCTCAAAGGCTTACTCTCACTCCATTAAACGTTCAGCGGTAAGTAAAGTGGCTGTATAGGACATTGATTATCACTCAGGCAGAGCTTGAGTGAAACTTTCCGTGAGCATAGCAGACACTGGATTTGCACAGAGATGGTTTGTTATTCTTAAGGAAAAGAAAAATCCACATAGAATTGATTGAATTTAAACCGTCGGCTACATAAAATTGCATGTGACAGTTTCAGACGAGGTGTTACGCCTTATTACGTTAACATAGATGTTAGTTGTCTATGCACTTTCTTTTTTTAGTTTGTGTAAATCTCAGTTTCTTTTGCTGTTTTTGCTTAAGATTTGAATAAAAGGTAAAATCCTACAAAAATAAACAAACCAGTAAATGTTTTAAACTCATTATGGTTCATCAAATATTAAACATTTTCCAATAAAATTGGAACTAAAATATATATATATATATATATATAAACAGAGTACATAACATGCTGCAAAAAGTTACCCTAAAATAATAAATATTAGTAATAGCTAAGCCCAAAAACCAGTAAGTCGATGACAATGTGTTGTATATTACATAGGATTAATTAGTCACTTTGAGATTGCTTATTGTTGTAGCATTAAAACTCCATAACTACAACTTTTAAATGATTTGCTAAACTTTTTCCTTTTACTATTCACGCTTTTCAACTCATATGTCAATCTTTCACAGTTAACAAATGTCTACTATTTTATTTTTTGTTCTTTTGGATTTATAAATACAAAGATGTTTGTAAAAAAATGTTTGAAAACTACAAATCACATGCATGCTTCATTTACTAAGTCAAAGCAGTGTAGCTATAAGCTAATCAACTAACTAGTCTGTCTTTTCCTGGTTTTTTGTCTGTCTTATGCACCTTTTCTCCCCAGATAGAAACTTTCTCTTCATCTTGACCTCTCTTTCTTGTTTGTTTATGCTTTCTGCAATAATGATTGCAACTATGATTGCAAAGGATTCTGGGAAAACAGAAGAGAGGTATGTGCCTTGTTAAATCAGAAATGCAACCATTTTAGATACAAAATAATACGATAGTAAGTATGATTAATTTGGCCCATTTACATTAAAATATCATGATCTGTTCTGGTAAAAATATATAAATATATAAATATTTAGTAGAAATACTACACAAATCAATTAAGCTAAATGATGAGGGCTGTACAGGAGAGATGTATTCTACAAAATGATATCAAAACACTCATCTTTATTCTCTAGCAGAAAGCTAGAAGCTGATTGCTAAATGAAAGGAAACAGCTGATGTGAAAGTACCTGATTTTAAGATAGAAAAATATACAGAAAAAAATACATGGTTCTGTTCTGAATTAATACTCAGCCTTAAAATTACACCCACGCTGTATCTCAGCTTCTCTGTATTTCATATGCATCTCTTCATGCTACCTGCCACTCGCCTGTGTGCCCATTATGCGCATATTTTAAACACTAAGATCAAGAACTATGGAGAAATAGCTCACTGCTTCAGCGGTAACTCAATATGTTTGCAAATATGAAGACTCTTCTTCCATAGCAACAGATATGAGGGTGAGAGGGAAGGACTCAATAGAAACGAAAGTCCTTATGTACTACTAGTAATGCTCAGTGACTCTGAAATACTTTTGTGATCAATGAAGCTATTGATCAAAACAAAGTATTCACCTTCAACACTGTGAAACTGATCAAAGTACAGTATTAAAAAGCAGATAATACATTAAACTAAA
The DNA here is from genome assembly GCF_002922805.2 of Oryzias melastigma. NCBI lineage: Eukaryota > Metazoa > Chordata > Actinopteri > Beloniformes > Adrianichthyidae > Oryzias > Oryzias melastigma. The sequence goes on from NC_050525.1 coordinate 10,377,776, forward strand.
AAATATGTTTTAACTGATAAAAAAAGTTTAGCAACATTCTAGCCATTCTGACCACAAACAGAACTTTCTTCTGGATTGGTTGTGGCCTGGGTTAACAATGGCCACTAGTGTGCTGGTGGTATTTGACTACTGTTGGTCAACAATGAAGAAGAAGATGACATGTTTGTAGGAAGACTTTGAAATTGAAGGACTTTAACAGAGAAGCCTAGACGGTTGGCCATCATGCATGAGAGAAGAAAGGTGAATAACGTGTGTTCAAAAGACCAGAAAGAAAAGGAGCAAAGGTTGTAGATTGGGCATCGATTCAAGCTGTTTTATTGAAGTATGGGTTGACAGAAAACCATAGAAGAAGTGATCCTGAAGGATGAGTTTGGAAGAGAAGTACTACAGGGTAAGAGGTTTCATGATTTCATGAAAAAACTCAAAATTAACCAGACATACCACTATCCTTACCAAAAATAAGTATACTCAAATTTATTTTTAGTATACTTTATTAAAACTAAAATTAAGATTGCATACTTTTAGTTTACTTTTTAGGTACTTATTAGAGATCAACTTTACAAGTTCATAAATTCATGTTGGATCATTCCTAGAAATATACAAGTCTAAACATTTTTAGCTTATATTTTCCACTTTCCTTTAACATTTTCTTCCACAGCATTAAAAGTGGAGTAGATGTATACTCAGGATATTTCCAGTATATTAAAAATGTATTTTAATTCACTAATCAGTAGAAATGTATTACTTGGAAACTAAAAGCAAACCTTAAAAGCTACATTAGATATACTTCAAAGTGTACTTTCATAAACTTAGAGTAAACTTAAAGTTTTAAACTAATATTATACCAGAAAAGTTACTTTAGTATAATTCTAAATATACTTTTTATAAACTAAAAGTGAGCCACTTTAGTCCCAAGTACTATACTTGTTAGTAAATACTCTCTAAGTATGCTTGGTATACGTTGGGAAAAAAATACTTTTTTGTATACTAAAACATATACTTGAAGTATACTTATTGGTAAGGGAAAGCTGGTTCTGGAAGAAAGAGGTGTTTTAATACCAACTATTTAACAAAAAGTGTCTGTATTGTTTGCTTTGATACAGAATACCGTTCTGTATCAAGCTAGCTAGGTTTTGCTAGCTTGGGCCTCTTGTAAAGAGAAACACTTCTCGCACTGAACAAAGTCTAGGATTTAGGTGTTAAAAACAAATTTGTCGCACTCCTACTTTGGTAGCTACAGCCTTCAAGCAGAATTTGCAGTTTGTTGCTCCAAATCTAAAGTTGCAAAAACCACACCAGTTCCATAGAACTGAAGAAACAGTTCCTGTTTTGGAAACAAGCTCCTCTTTGCTAGCTACTACTTTAACGTATTTGTCTAACGAGAAACATACAGGCTGGCCTTACTCTGAACAACGGAAGCTTAAGAAAGCAAGTCACTGGGTAAAAAAAAAAAATAAATCAGATCCAGATTTTCACTGCAGTTGTAACTAGTTGGCATGAAACAACATGGATGGATGCTTCATTAATCCCTATGGAAATTACGGGGCAGTCTACTGCTTCATACACAATTTAATCCAACACTTTAGGAGAGTAAATAAGTAAAGAACATATTAAACCACGAAGATCCACTAAAAACAATAAAAAAGAGTCAGTCACAGTTATTCTGGCTTTACTTCCCTAACAAGAAAATCTTCACCATTAATACAGCTTTTTTCCCCACATTTTCAATTCAAACACCACCTTAAATGTCTAAACGATTCATAGATTTCTGTTTTTAGTATTCTAACTTTGCAAACCAAACATTAATTGTGTTTGAAGCAGAAACAAGAATTGGATTGTGATTTATGAGCTTTTTAAAATTTCAACAGCAGTTTAAAAGTACAAAGGATTCGGACAAGTTTTGAATATTTAAAAAGATTATCTATCCACTTAGACTTCTACACTGGATGGTCCCTTTGTACAGTTAGATTAAACCGAGTCGGGTTTGCTGTGGGTTTAAAAAAGAGGTTTAATTATGTTTTTACTGTTCCAAAAAAAACTTCAAATATTCATTCAAAAGAAAAAAGAAAAGTAGCTACATCTTTCATATTCAAAGCAGACTGGAGCACGATAAATCCAGATGTTTCAATGTTTTGCTGGACGAGAGTTTTTTGTTTAATTTAGTAACATCTGTGTATATTCTAGTTGTAACACAGGATAAATATATTTTACAAATCTATGAAAAACCAAAGCAAACCAAACCAAAAGACTTTATCTTTTCAAATAGCTTTGAGGACGGAATATCACAAAGTTAAGATAGATTTTGGTTTGTTTTTTAAATACTCACAAATGGAAATTAAATAAATAGATATTTTCAGTGGAGCTTTTCTGTTTTTGTTTAACTTGGATTTAGATTTATGTAACAACCAGAGAATCCAGCTATTCAGCAAAGCTTAGGTGAATTATATCCTCTTGTGATTTTTGCCTTTTAAATTCTTTAATTTGTTCAAAATATTATGGTAGTATCTTAACTTAAGCAGACACGAGGGATCTCCTAGCACTCTCAGATGCAAATCTTACCAAAACACAGCTGTTCAGGCTCTGTTTTGGTAAGATTTGCAGTTCATGCTGCTCTTAAAGTTTCATCATCAAGTTTTTTTTTGTTAAAGATTCACTCTAAACATAATTTAATCTATTGTCATAACTTTCCCGGTGTTTTATTATGATGATTATGGCTTTTTTAAGCAAAATCAAATGCAGTGGCAGAAATTCATAGAAGACATAGAACATAGAAGGCTGCTAGAAGTTAGAAGCTGGGGAAAGTATGGTGCACTGGGGCTCTGTCCTCTTTTCCATCTACTTCTCCTCTCCTCTACTTTTTTATTTACTTCTAATTGTATGCCTTTGTTGGTGGTGCAGTATAATTCACATGTTTTTCCTTCTTTCCGACTCCCCTGTGGGAGACCGGGAGAGATTGCAGTTTCCGGGAGACTTGCTGGTGATCCTGACGAAGCCCCGCCCATCTGGATGAAGCCCCGACACCATCCTGCATCTCTGAGTGGGAGTGATTCCTGGTGGGTCGTCTGTCCTCCTGCTCCTGGTCGTGGACTGCAGTTCTGCTTCATCTGGACTATGGACTTAATCATCACTCGTCCCTCAGCTCTATATGAATGAACTCTACTCATATATGCAGTTTTAGCAGCTAACTTTTCTTTAACCGTTCTGGTATCGCCTGTCCGTCCTGGGATGGGATCTCTCCCTCATGTGGGAATCCCTAAGGTTTCTTCTTTTTTTCCTGACTCAGGTTTTTTTAGGAGTTTTTCCTTACCGCGAGGGAGGGTCTAAGGACAGGGATGACCGTTCTTTATAGTCTGTTTAGTTTTTACCTATTGTGCATATTTTATGACTCCATCTGTGCATCTGTAAAAACTACAGGCATGAAGCCCAATGAGGCAAATTGAATTTGTGATATTGGGCTATATAAATAAAAAATTGAAATTCATAAGAAAATTGCCTCTAAGTTGTGGGCAAGACTTTTGGTGCAGAGTAAGCCCTCCCACACTACCCGTCATCCATCAGTTTACGTTCTCTCCAGCTATCTTACAACCTCAAGCTCATTTTAGCAGTGCAACAAAAAGAACGAGCAATATTGGAGCTTTCCAGCTGTACAGTATTGAGATAAATACCAGCTAAACAAGGAAAAAAGGCATAAATGGAGCTATTTGTCTACATGCATCACATTGTAGCAAAGCAAGGTGCTTTTTGCGCGCCGACTGTAGCTTCAACGTAACAAAAACAATCTTCTGATTCACAGTGATGTAAATAAAGAAATACTCAGAAAAGAAATTTTAAGCCTATGTCCTCCATCATCAGAAAATGGCTACAAAAATATGTTAAAAACAAAATTTTCATCAAAGTGGGTCTTTATTTTTGAAAACTCAGTAAAATAGTAGAATCTAAAAAAGTCTTTGAATAAATCAGAAAAGGTCAAACATGAAAGTAGTGTGGCAGATTGCTTGATTTAAAAATAGAAATAAAACTTGTATTCATGGATTATAGTTGATTTTCTCCATTCTAAAATGTTTTTTTCAAGTAGTGGACGAGTTAGCCGAAAAGCTACTAAATCAAGGAATCAATCTACTACACATTTAAAAAAGGGTTTAGTTTGAATAAATAGGAAAATTGTTGCTGCAGATCGTCAAAACAAAAGCGTGAAAAGGTGTTATCAAAAGTGAGCTCAACAGTAAGCCTCATAAAAGTCGATTTTATCACTTTTTTCCCCTCATGTTCTCTGACAAATTAGCTGTACTTTTCCCTGAAAGTCTCCCTTCCTATGTCAAACTCTGCATAATGAAGGGAACAGCATGCGGCTTGCTCACCGCACTAACAAGATCAGCTCTGAGGGTGAAAAGCTCATAACCATCACCTGTACTCTTCATCACTGAACGAAAACTTGCATGTATTAAATTTTTGAAGAATTGTTGGCAATTTAAGCAAATAATGCAAAAAGTGATATAAAACTGTATCAACGTAGAATTTTTCAAAAGCGTGTTTTTGCCTCCCTACATCATTGTTGTTCTGGACTCCGGGGTACGACTGGTGAATTATTTAAGCTTGTACGTTTTTGCTGTCCTTGCAATCTAATCAAAATCTTGCATCTGATCACTGTCAGGATTCTTCATTTTATTATGTGCATAATTTTTATGCATCCAAAATTTACAAAGCCTGAGGAATGTTTTTCCCACTGAGCTGCAGATTGGAGAGACATCATTAGAGAAAAGGCTGTGAAATTGAGAGAAATTTTCCCTTTAATCACATTAGAGTTGTACTTCATGAGTGCTTCACAAACGTTTGTGATTTTATGATTCATCCTCCACATTACAATATTGTTTGGTTGCCAACTGCTAACAGGTTATCTCATATTTCCCAAACCTCCTAATTCAGAGTGTAAATCCTAAACTGGATGAACAAAAAGCACCTGTGCTAACTTTGAACATTTTGAGAAAAAAATCTGTCAAACAAGTTTACTCACTTGACTTAAGAACACCTTCTGCAAAATGTTTAAAGACCCACACCGATTAAAATTGTGTTTTTGATCAAAATGGATATACCGCCCAGACCTAGACAGACAGATCCTGGGTTCTGCTGCCAAGGGTCGAGGCCGCTAGTGAGCTCTGCTGAACTCTGGGGGCCGCAACCGCGAGCTCTGCTAGACCTTGGGTTGAGGCGCTTGCTGGCTTTGCTGGACTGGGTGGAGGCGCTCGATAGCTCTACTAGACCTTGGGTGGAGACTCTCGCTAGGTTTGCTAGACCTTGGGTTCAGGCGCTCGCTAACTCTTCTAGACCTTGGGTGGAGGTGCTCGATAACTCTACTAGACCTTGGGTTGAGGCGCTCGCTAGCTCTACTAGACCTTGGGTGGAGGTGCTCGATAACTCTGCCGGACCCTGAGTAATGGAGCTTTGCTACGCTGTCCACCAGGCGGCTGGCTGGCACAGCGGGCTCCATCCCTCTAGCTCCATGGCTCTGCGACAGGCTGGTGATCTGTCCAGAGTGTATACCGCCTTTGCCCAATAGTGGCCAGGACAATCTCTGGTGTCCCAGCAGCTTAAGGAGATGTATGGAAATTCAGGGTGAAAACCATCGCATCAAGCAGCCATTTTGGATTATTTTTCCTACCCGCTACTGAAATCTACCCAAATAGTCACATGCCCAAAGCTGAGTCCTGATTGGGTAATGCACCATGTCAATCTCGACAAACTTCCAATTTTTGAAGTCTTAACGCGCTGCATCTGCCACCCAAAGTGCACTGTGCCCGATGCCCAAATCACACCTCAGGACCTCAGATTGCATCTGTACCATTGAATTAATATTGAAACTTGGGTGTGAATGCACCTTTATAATTTTCCTATCGTCACTTCTCACTGTTTTTACAGCCTGTTACCCCAGGAGCCTTCCTTTGCATTGTGCACACTTCCATTTACCAAAAATGACTAGACAAAGAATGAATAGACACTGAGAGCATGCCGAGCACCTAAAGACCAAAGTAACAAGTGTGTAACAAAAACCGCCAGGTATGCTGGAAGTGTTTACCTTAAAATACAATTAATATTTCAGAGGCATTCTTGCCTTATTACAGGCTCATTTCTGCATTCCACCATGCAGCACAGCATCCAAATGCTGCCTAATTATACACGGGCTAATTAAAGCAGTTTGTGCATGTTTCAGTCTCTTCTGGGAAACTGCTCTTCGTGCGGCAGTCTTCACGCAGTGCTTTGAACCCCGTCAGTAATGACAGGAGACAAATGAAGGAGAAAGATGAGAAGGATGGAGGAAGCAGCAAAGGTATAATGTGCACTTCTGATGCGTCCTTTCACTAACGCTGGCAGTTTCTTTTTTTTTTTATAGCCTTTTTAATGTTAGTCAGGCTTTTTTTTATTATCAAGAGAAAGGACGCCTAGTGTGAATGCAGAAAGATTGCAAGAGGGACACTTTGATTCAAATGATTGCTAACTCTCTCACTGGAGAGGAAATGACTCAGAAAGATAAGCCTGAGACGTCACCTTAATGTGACATTATCTCAATATTAATTTTACTCAAAACATAAAAGAGTAAAGTGGTGCTTAGATCCAGCTAAAAATGATAAATGTTAAAGAGGTTTGCACAAATTCAAGCTTTTTAACATGTTCTGTTTTGTCAGTGTATTTTTAAAAAATCAACGTCTTTAAGGCTGGTTTTAATTCATTCACATATACTTCAAAAGCAAAATGTAAAGCTACAATCACATGTGACGCACATTCAAGAACACATTTAGCCCATGGTGTTCACACTTTTTTATAATATATATAAACATCAATCATGATACAATGTGTGACTTAGTAAAAAATATTGCTCAGGGGAAAAAAGCACCTTATTTAGCCATTGTCTCACATTTTTAACATGATGGAACTGGCTTATAAATAATTAATTATCAACACATTTAGCAGTTTTTCAATACAGAAAGTTGTCATTTAGAAAACTGAATAACAATCGATAAGCTAATCTTAACCTAAAGTGTTGAAAATTAGCTAAACATTTTCCCGCCAAAAGTGTTTTTGAGATGACATGGGGGCAGCCATTTTGAAATGAGCAGGAAAATCCCTTCTACTGCCCCTAGTGGAATAATAAAGCACTGCAGAGCAGAAAACATGTAGCAAGTCATATACAATGGGTTTTTTTAAGGAAAGCTTTGATAATGCAAATGAGACAAGGGTCTCAGAATTACATGTATCAAATATGATACAAATGGCTTTAATTTAGAGATTGTTTCTTTTGAATGAGGAGAGTACTTCTAGTGCAGAACTTTGAGGAAATGTTAGGAAGCCACATTGAAAGGAGTCAAAAAAGTTTGAGGAAATAGCAAATATTCCTGCCTGTTAACGATGTGGCAATCACATCTATAAATAAGTACCTGCTTGTGCACATTTGGCTTCCCCTGAATGAACACACACCATCAAGTGTGTGCTATCCATGGGCTACTCTTCGTGAGGATGCAATGACCTGCGAACTATGAGCCGCAGGCACTAGTAGAGTTCTTAATTCACCCAAGGTCAGCAACCGCACACCCAGCTCCAGAGGAACCAGCGAGTAAACAAGGGAGGCAAAAATGAATTTCAGCAGACAATGGAAAAGAAAAAACATTAAACATTAAAACCCAAACTTATGCTAACACCATTACATATGCATTCATGCACGTTCAGGCAGACAACTGCAGCAACATCTGCAGGGGTTTGGGACCAGCAGGCTCTGGCTTAGTTATTCTGCTAAAGCTCTTCCTTTTGGGCAAAGCGCTCAGGAGCAAACATGTGAACCGTGTCGGCTTCATTTTTAGCTTTTTAGACACTTAGAGAAAGCTTTAAAACGCCATATTAGGAAGACTATCTCTGCAAAATGCAGGAAGCTCCATAAGGATCCATTTGTGCACATGCACAAATGCATCCTTATGGAGCTTCCTGCATTTTGTTTGACAAAACATCTGGAGTTGGTACATGTGATCCTCTAACCTGCACACATCTGGCAGGCAAGCCAGATGTGTCAGTAAACGTGTTCGCCATGGGGCGTCTGAGTACACCTGTGAACGAACGGGGATGAATTCCTCCCATCTCTACGAAAGCAGAGGAGAAACGAGCCTTAGAAGACTGAAGGAGAATGAGGCTGGGTGGTTAGAAGATTTCAAACCTCCACCCGGTCTGGAGTTCCTTTAACTTATCTTTGCTCTACAACTTTCACACATTTTCTCAAAATCAGGATCCAGAAAATTGTGTGAATGCTTTTCTGCATGTAAAAACTCAATCACACCTTAAGAGATTTCAGCAATCTTGGTATCAAAACGTTCAGCTTGTTGAGGAAATTACTGCTTAAATTTTTGGTATTCATAAACTTGATAGTTTTTGAAATATTGAGTAAATTATGTCTCAAAGGACATAAATGAGAAAGTCTTCAAATTTCAAAATGTAAAGAAGATTACCACCAAACCTTTAAATATATTCATGGACTATGTTTTAAAATTTTCACATAAAAAAAAAAAAAATGAGTTTAGCTAATACTTTAGCAACATGCTAACGTTTTTGGCTAATTTTGTAAAGGCTAAATTAGAGTTTAGCTTCTATTTAGCAACATGCTAACGTTTTTGGCTAATTTGTTATCTACTGGGGTTCTTAGGCTAATTTAGAGTTTAGCTTCTATTTTAGCAACAGGCTAATGTTTTTGACTAGTTTACTGAGGAATTTTGAGCTATTTTAAAGTTTAGCTACTATTTAAGCAATGTGCTAGCTTTTTGGGCTAATCTGGCATCTACAAAGGTTTTGCTGAAAATGCAAAAACTGTTTGCAAAATGTTATCTGATAGTTTGTTTGTGGGGCCGGGCCAAATGTGGAGGCGGGCTAGATCTGGCCCACGGGCCGTGGAGACCCCTGCTCTAGAGAATAGAAAAACTTGATTTAAGACTAAAAAAATTACATTTCACAGTAATGTTTGTACAGTTTAAGGATTTTATTCCAAATTTGCTAGTTTGTGATTTTATGAGGGTTTATAATGATGAACCAACTTGTACTGTCATCATTTTGTTCTTATTTTTTTCTAAAATGAGTCATTTGAACTTAATACACTTGTTTTTCATCACTTTCATAAAAATAAACTACAAATAGATTCATAAAAGCTCTTATTATTGGGCTGTATAACTTGGGCTGTATAATTTGAAGTCATTCTCTAACAAATGACTATTTGGATTATTTTATTCTTTGGATTTCTAGATTTTAATATCGTATTGTAAAATAAAAAAGTAGAAATTATTTTCTGTTTAGATCATTTTACTACTTTCTAGTGATTTTATTTCAAAGATTAGTGTTCTTTACCTATTTTTAGGCTGGTGAATGAGTCAAGAGTTCCCCATTTTTTTTTTCTGTTTTTTTTTTGTTTCAGTGTCTAGTTGAACTTTTTTCTTCGTGCACTGTCAAGTCAAATTATGTTATTCTACTTATTTAAAAAGTAAAATGATTTAAGAAAAGGAACTAATTGGATTTAAAACCTGTTAAAAATGTCCAAAAAAGCAAAAGTTACGCACTACAAACATTAAAAATCCACCAGTTTGGGTGTTTTTTAACCCAACTCTGAGGCTAAATTAGGACATTTATTTTACATAAATTAAACATAAATTGATTTAAAATGAAAACACAATTATAAAAAAACACTATTGCTCCAGAAAATAATCCTCAAATCATTCCCAACATGAATAATCCAAGATTTGGACTGAAGAAATAACCAAATCCTTTCATTAAATGAATGTTTTTCTATCCACATCTAATTTAATTTGACTATTTTAATGTTACTTTTCAAAGTCTTGGACTCCAACTGCATGACAGCCTAGTGAGATGATTTTTTTCCCCCAGCAAAGCATCACTACTTTGTGCTGGCTTCACTATAAGGTTACCTGCCAGGTGTTCAGACTGCAGAAAATGCCTCACCATGAGGCTTATCTGTTGGTTTACTTGTTGCATGAAAGCACAGAACCTCAATCCGCTGCGAAATGTGAAGGAAAAGCGGCTCCTACCTGAACAAATCCGGAGAAGAGCCAGCAGAAAGTAAAGTCCTCTGTGACAGGCAGGCATCTCTGCTGGAAACGCTCTGAATCCAGTCTGCAGTTGGAAGTCTCACATCTAAATGAGGAACTTTTTAGACCGCCGCGCGGCAATCCAGGTGGATGGGGAGTTCTTGAACTCCGCGAATGACAGAAGAATTCCGCTCAGATCTCAGTCCAAGTTTAGATCAGTTGTTGGAGGCATCGCTGCTGGTTTCTCGATCCTCCAGAAAAACGCACGTGTCCGTTCCTTTACCGAAAAAAGCAGCGCGTTCACAGGATTCATCCGCTGGCTTTGACTTCAGGAGGAGGATGGGAAGGGAGAAAAGTATTTCAGTCACTTCAGCGGCATAATAGATAGAGGCTGGCGGCGCGCGGGGCTGGCGCAGCTTGGATGAGGCGCCGCGCGTCTTTACGCAGTCTTTACGCAGAGCTGCTTCCCAGTCTGAGGCTTTTTCTGTTGTGCTGAGGAGATTCCTGCGGGTCAGGCACCATTTCACCGCATAAGAACGCACTCACTGGGAGCAGCCCAGCAAAGATTACTCTTTCAAAATCAAAGCTGAAAATACTCATCTGGATAGATTGGATAGCCTTTATGGTCAAAGTTTAAACCTTTAAAGAACCTCCACAAGCCTGGTTTGGAATATGAATTAAGATCCAAATTAAGCGCGTTTTCAAGATCCATCATAATCAATGTGAGCCTTTCATGAAATGCTAATTTTTTTCCCAACTAAAACTTGGCCTGCTTAATATTTTAAAGCGCGTCTCCTGCTGAAAGTGAGCGCGCCGTGACCTTGATGAATGATTTATTCTGTTATTCCTGCGCTATGAACGGGGGACGTGTGCTGCGTCGTTATGAGGGCCAAAAGTGAGAAGCTGAAGAGCAAAGTGGTCCTAATGAGTCATTAAAATGCGCCTTTATCCCGAGTCAAATCCTGATCGATGCCTTTTCATCAGTCAAAGACGAGCATCGATCAGGATTCACCCTCTGACCTGCGCTCACCTGGAGAAATTCACATTTTGTTTGTTTTCACTAAAAAACAATGATCCGATATATCCATACATCACGTTTAGATGATAATGGAGTTATTAAAGTTACTTTTGACTTCTTTTATTAGAGAAAAACTATTTTAAAAAACTTAATATCCTCATTTCGAACTTGTAAGGCTCGTTTTTGAGTAGAGAAGTGCGCTCTCTGCTGGCTGCAACGCGATATTACAGCAATATTTTGCAAACGCATATATATAATGCAAAATGTCAGATTTTAAATCGTTTTTAATAATTCTGAGATGATCCTTACTTTAAAATTAAAGAAATATCTACTATTTTATCATTGTAAAGATTGAAAAACTTTCGTTAAAACATTTAAGATGTTTTCCAGGTTTTAACTTCTATTTGCTCTACATCTTTCAAAGCTTTTCTCAAAATCAATATTTTATTTCTCCTGTTAAGAGATAGGATCTTGAAATAGGGAAATTATTAATTAAATGAGTCAAAATCCTTTCAAAAATCCTGTCAAAGAACTTAATTTTTACTGGAATTTTTGGTTAAATTTTAAGGACGTTATTTTAAAGTTAGAAGTTTTTCATTTTCAGTATTTTAAAACAAAAATCTAGATTTATGCTCTAAGAAAAGGTTTAGATTTTATAAAGTTATCATGATGTGCCAACTTGTAATAAGATCAATTTCTAAAGTTTCTTTGTCACTTTCATTCATTCATCTTCTTGACCGCTTCTTCCCTTTCGGGGTCACATCACCTTGCACTACTTGTGTGGAAGTCCTTTTTTTCAAGAATTCAATATTTTATGAAAAGATTTTTTATTAATTAAAAGGACAGATATTTTTACTACTTTCTAGTAGTTTTCTTCTTAAGAATACTGTGTTTTACTACTATTTTAGGGCTGCCTCTTTTTACGGTGGGATATTTTAGACAAACTTTTAATAAAACCTTCATAAATGAAAGTTTTAAAAAAGTTTTTGGGACCTTTTTGAGCAAAAACATCGCAAATTCTTCAACTATTTTCTCTTTAAGACCTTATTTTAGTTTCTCCATTCATTCTATTTCCTTTAATAAGTAAACATAAATTATCTTTTTTCAACCTTTATGACCAAGAAGACAAACCGAGGCATTATAAATATCACAAATTTGTGTTTGTTTTGCTGGTTTTTGTCCATTTCTGCTGCTTTTAATTTAGGATAATTGGTTAAATAGTACATAAACCGTAAATGAATGAGGAGCCCATTCTGACTCATCTTTAATAATCTAAATCCTCTCCAACTTAAATTTCCAAGAGCAGATGGTGAAAAGTTGGACTCCAAACCGAGTGTGTGTTCATGGAAGCAAAGGAAATCAAATGGCAAGGATTTCAGGGAGACGGTGCCAAGCTCTTCCAGCTATTTATATTTATTCATGTCATTCCAAAGCAGCATTCCAGTTTGGTTCTTTGCCAGGAGTTAAAAAAAAAAGAACAAAGCCAAATCCCCCTAAAAATATTTATGAAAAAGAAATAATTTGGAATCTCCTCACAGCAACAAACTCGGCCCTCGCTTGTTTTTTACATTTCTGCTCTGAGAAAACAGGGATTCTTAAAGTTTCATATCTGAGCTGGAAATAGGTATTGATTGGAGCCGAACACCTCGCCGTCATTAGCGTCAAATTATTTACTCCCTTTCTTTATCGCGGGGCTGATTATCCAGCCGACAGCTCTTTAGCTTTTCCTTCCACTCCCTGCCTTTACCCCCACTCATTTGTCTGCACCTCCCCCTGCACATGCTCAGAAACCAAAAGGGGGGAGGAAAAAATGCCAAACAAGCTTCCTTTTGCAGCACAGACAGAGAAAGCCTCATGCAGTAGTCATTCCTTCTGTTCCTCGCCGTCTCCTTCAATAACGGTGAGCTTGCAGGAACAAGCCTGACTGTCAATCATTCAGTCTTGTTTTAGTGAACTATTTTATCCCTTCTGTGTTCTATATGGCAGCAATTTAAAAAAAAATAGTCAAATGTATTTTTTTAAGACAAAATGAGACCCACTTCATATGAAAATCGTGTTTTTGGTGGCATTTTTCTGAAGATGGACGATGTATATCAAGAAAATTAAACGTAAAATTGTGTTTCTGAGTATTTTTTTTTTTTAAAAATAAAAAAATCCATGTATGTCTTAGGGCAGGAGTGGGAAAACTCTGCCCAATGGGGCCCGTTAAACCATTTAATCTGGAATAAATTATATGTAGATAACCCACATTAATGTTTTATTTTCTCTCTTTCCCCTTAGGTCACATGTCAAAGTCAAGGCTCGGGGGGCCAAATCCGGCCCTCCAGATCATTTTACTTTATTGTTATCAATAGTCCGATGTTATCTTGCACTTACTACTAACTTGCATAATTTTGACAAAAAATATTTTTAAGGAAGTTGTTTAAGGTTTACGTTATTTTATTCAGGAATAATCCTGTTTTTATACATAGTCATGATAAAAAGATGTTTTTAAAGTTTTAAAACTGTAGTTTTAGTGTTTTCAATAAATGTTTATCCTGTTTAGCTCGTGACTTTAAGGTGTGTTTTGGATTTTGTCCCCCTGTGCGATTGAGTTTGACACCCCTGCATTAGATGGTGCATCAAAAATAAACCGATTTGTGTTTAGATGTGGAAAGCTAGTTTGCATTCATGTGTTGTTGGAAGATTTGTTGTTTCTCTGACGCACAAATGTGTTTTTGAAGTCAGAGCATTTTTCTTTGTGTGTGTTTTTCCCTGAAAGACATCAACCGATTGGTGCAATTAGCACCAAAATAGGAACAAAAAACACAGTTTTAAAAAATAAAAAGAAGGTGTTTTTGTCCAGATTCCATGTTGAGGTCTCTTACCAGAACACTTCAAGCATCTGCTCCTGGTCCGGTACCACCTTTTAAAACCGTTTGTGTCCCACCAGTCAAAAAGTTTCCCTACTCCTGGACTAATCCAGACTGGAGTCAGACATTTCTGAACTAGAGCTTGTAAATAAAACCATGTGACTAAAGATCTCTTCAGTCATTGGACAGGAATTTTGAGGATGAGGCAAAACAACAAGAGAAAGAATAAAAGAAGTCATTTTTACGTATACTTTGTTATGGCGAATGACGTATAGATTGTTGGGAAAACAGTGTGAGAAGCAATGTGTGTCATGTTAAGTTGTTTCAGTGAGCCTACATTCATCCGACCACATTTCAGTGAGTTGCCATGTCTCATTGTTGCTCCACTATTCTGTATAGATCCCATAATGGAGGCCATTTTGGTCCATGGAGCCTATTCAGACTGAGGAAATTCAGACCAAAGGATCCACATGGGTGCATTCAGACTGAAAATGTGTTCTAGATTATCATGGGAAACGAACTAAAGTTCATTTTTAGTGAACCAAATGTGAAAGCTCAGATATTTTAGCACAGGTAACGTTAGCTTGTGAGGGGCTGTAAGCTAGCAGGAGAAAGTGCAGATGAAGGGATGATGGGAAGTCAAGGAAGGCTTACGCTAGTACTGCCCTCAACTCAGAGGTGAATTTCTAATGAACTCCTGTCGCTCTGCAGAAACTATGTCCTAGAAAAAGACCACACAGTAGGACTTTAAATCAGCTTAGTTGTAAAAGCTATGAAAACATGTTTCAGAAAAAGAAAAACTCTACACCCAGAGAAAAATTATGTGGCTTTAGGAGAGAATCAGTATTGTGTGACACATCCGTTATTGTCGACACAAAGAAAAGAGAGATTTTTTAGGCTCAAGGTTGTATTTTGTGTGGACAAACGCACAAACAGACACCAGCACCTCCTTTTTGAGGGAAAAGTGAACCGTTTTTCAAATGATGAGACTGAACTGACCTTAAACTAAACTACAAATATTGGGATAGAAAGAAATAATCTGAATAAATTCAAGAACGTATCATCACTACCAGTTTTGTTGCTGCAACGTATTATATTAAACCACAGCAGAACCTTTTATTTATGAGTTTATTACAAATAATAAAAGGTTTTTCTTCACCTGAGCCACAAAAAATATCAAATTGATGAAGTGTGTGAGTTAAGACTGCAGCAGAAATAACCAAACATGTTACATCATTTGAGGTGACATTCGAGGGTGATGTACCTTTGTAACCAAGGTTGCCGTCTTGATCCGGTTCTGTTTTGGATTCAGGCGATTTGGTGGACACCTCCTGGCTTCCTCGATGTTTCTCTGCATCTGTTTGCATCACACGATGGAGAGAAGGTTAGAACAAATCCAACCAGAAAAATAGAATCTATTTTGGTCCAATGCTGAATGATGAGAAATGAAGGAATAAAAATATGAAGTGCACTGTCAGCACAAATGTTGTGTTTATGCAGATTTAATTCCCTGGATGCGTTCCTTCTCTAGCATTGCTAATGTTGTAATCAGACTGATTGAGTCACAGGCTGGTGTTTGAGGGTGAATTTGGGAACATAACATATAGTGTGGGCTTTTGAACAAATGAATTAGATTAAAGTGGAAAGTCACATGCAGGAGTCATATAGATTCTGATCACTTAGCCAGGATTTATGACGGCTGGAGCCATTTGATTTATGCTGTCTACAGTTGTACCACTAGAGGGCAGGGTAGCCTTTCATGACTGCAGTGCAATAAGCAGAAATGTATGTTTGTATTTGTGTGTTTTAATTCACTCAAGCTACATCTTGCTGCTATGCTCCCTCCTTTCCCCGTGTTCTCTGACATTCTGCTCACCTGACAGGTGTGGAACAGTGAGCCTGATGCACCTGGAGGTTAAATTGTAGTCTTAAGTTTAGAGGTTTAATTGGATTGGATAAAGATGCCTGTAGCAATGAACTGTTGACTTTATTGGTCTGAATATTTTCTGTTTTGTTTTATTTTATTCTTATTTTTTAAGTGGTACAACATTTATTTGTTTTTTTTATGTCACAATATTTATTATTTTTTTAACTGGCAAAAAATAATTATTTATGCTAGCACAATAATTAATTATTTTATTTTATTTTTTAACTGGCACAATAATTTATTTTAAACTGGCAAAATATTTTTTTCAACTGGCACCATAACTAATAATTTTATTGTTTTTTTTTAACCATCACAATAATTATTTTTTTAAACTGGCCAAATTATAAATTATTTTATGTTATTTTTTTACTGTCACAATAATTGTTTTTAAACTGGCAGAAAAAAATAATATTTTATATTATTTTTCAACTGGCTCAATAACTAATTGTTTTATTTATTTATTTTTTAAACTGGCAAAATAATATTTTTTTTCAACTGGCACAATAATTAATTGTTTTTTGTTTTATTTTATTTGTTTTATTCTTTTTATTTTTTAACTGCTACAACAATTAACTATTTTATTTTAACTATTTTTTTAACTGGCACATGAATTAACTATTTTGTTTTACTTGTTTAACTGTCATAATAAAGTTTTTTTAATTGGCTCAGTAATTAATTTCTTATTTAATGTAATTTAACATTAATTTAATTTAATTTAATTGTATTGCAGGACAACAGTTTTTATATTCAAATTCAACTTTATTTATATTGCGCTTTTCCTACTAAAGACCACCCTAAAGTGCTTGATGATAATAAAAATTAGTGGTTAAAAAATGTCAAAATCAAAACTTTTAGCCTTAAAGTCAAAAGTTTTAGGTCATGGGCATATTTTAAGTCAGTCTAAAGACGGAGGGAAAAATTTAGCTGAAATGTGTCATTCATTTTAGCTTGAAATTTAGATATGGCCATTACCAATCATTCAAAGTTTTAAAATCATTACTGTTCTTAAACGTGAATATATAATATTTACTCAAAAATTGGTGGGGAAGTGGCCCCCTCTTGCCCTCTGTAACTCCAACCCTGTATATATGAAATAACTTTTTTCCTTACCGGGAGGGAGGGTCTAAGGGCAGGGATGAACACTTTTATTCAGTCTGTTTAGTCATTAGCTATTTTTTCATATTTTATGACAAACTTCTGCATCTGCAAAATTACCTGAAACCATGAAAACCAATGAGGCAAATTTTCTTTCTGATTTTGGGCTATATTAATAAAATTGAATTGAATGGAACTTAATTTATAAACTTTTAGCAGTTTTAATAATCCCCTATTAACCAATTCCCTTTGTTATACTGAACTACTTTGATCATGTATAAATATATGTATTGGTTCAGTGTTTAATTAACTGAATTAAAGATATATATCACCTTTTTCTTAATTGTTTTCCACTTACTAATAAATGGAAAAAAATACTACTTTTTTGGGTATTGATTAATCTTTTTTCAATCTTCCAAAATAAAAAATGCAACTTTATTAATATTGTTACATTATGGTGTTTATTTTTGTGTGGAATTTGACTATTATTGCTCTTATTTCTTTATATTGTTTCTGTTAAGCACTTTAGAGCCCGCTTTAAAAAAAAAAAAAAGTAAACTGCAGACGTAGCTCATAATAGACTGCAAGTTTTCATATTATGGTTTTCCTAAATTTTGTGCATTCATTGAGACTGAATTCATTGAGTAAGATTCCAAGGAAGTCATTTGCCAAATTAAGTATTCGAACGTTTTCCTCCACAAGAGGACAGTGTAGCAAAAGCTGAAAGGTTTGGATATTCACCAGAAAAAGCCATTAGGATAACAAGGTAGATTCTCACCTGAGGAGACGATCACGCTCCGGCTCTGCTCCGTCTCGCTGGCGCTGAGCAGGCTGATGACCACGACAACATGAAGAGCCAGCATCTTCTCAAAAGATCCAGTTTCCTCTCAAGAAACTCTTAAAACCAGAGAAAAAGACATTTATTGATAGTGTTATTGCATCGTGACTTCCTCTACTGTCTTTTTCTTAATCACAGTTTATTATTTCTCCAAATTCGGATAAAAGGACAGAAGGCAAAACACTTATGGAGCTGCTGACAAATGTTTAGAAACATGTTCTTTCTATAGAAAAGAAAGTGTCTAACAGATGGAATATATCAGCTGCTCACCAAGACATTCTACGATTGTATAGCACGGATGTCAAAGCAGTGAAAGAAAAACAGTAAACAGCATGTGATCAGCTGCTATCCAAGTTACACACTTTTGCAGGGATATTTACCTGCCTCCCGTCCAAAGCCTCTGAGCGCTTTGGCTCCACATCTTGCGCACAAACAAGATGGAATACACCCGTGCTCTCAAGAGAGGGAACAGTGATGAGACATGATGACAGTGCCAGGCAAGAAAAAAAAGGGAAGTCAGTTCTACTGATCAACCATCTGTGGTACAAACAGCTCTGCAGCTCGTCCAGGCTGTCTGATGGACGGCCAGATTCATGGGATGTCTTGGCACCCTGTGGCCACTGACTCCATGAAATAGTTTAATTGTTCTCGGAAATGTGGAGCAACAGCCTTCACCAAGCTGCCAAAGAAACTTGAACAAAATAGCAAATAAATCCAAAGCGTAAAGAACAAACACAAATATCTGCTTATCAGATAAAAAATGCATGTTTAGTGGCTTAGTTTTTCCTGACTTGAAAATTAAAATGCATTATCTGTGATTTTTAAATGAGATTCAATGCTATTTAAATGCTGATTAGCCCTGAGTAATAATGCAAATTGATGGGTAGATTCATACTCACAAAGGTGGCAAAAAAGTTGCAGATTAAAACTTCTAATCCCCCTATGACTATTTTTTTATTAAAAAAAAAACATTCCCAGAAGCGTTTTAATTATTTTATTTTTAACCAAAATTCCACAACCTAAATATCTAAAAAAAGAACAAACAAATTTTTCATGTTGATCTGAAGCTTCTGTTTCCACAATCTACTTTGAGGGGGCGTGGCTTTTGGAGCTGAGCTGAGCAGCTCCGCCCCTGAAATAATCTGATTTCTTTGTTATGTTGTTTTGGTTTGCAAAATAAATCATAATCTGTGGAATAATAGGATTTCAGGGTTTTTTTGTGTTTGTTTTTTCAATACGTATCGAACCGTGAGCAAACGGTATCATTGCATTCCTAGTGTTCACACTAGACAAGCAGGAAGGGGCTTCTTCTTCTACTTCGTGTTCTACTGTGCAAAATGTTAAAGCGGTGCATATTTTGTGAATCTTGTTTTTTGTTTCACATCTCTATTTCGATAAATGACTGATGCCACGTTCACACCGGATTTGGCAATGTACATTCAAGCAACCACTTTTGATATAAAGTCAATGCGCGTTTCAGAGTTCAGAACTCTCAAGGTATGTTCACACCAGCCGCATCGACTGCATGGGGGTGCAAACTTTCTAATTCGTGGACCATAAATGATTCCTAAGTTTGTCAGAGGCGCTGGACCAGGAGCAGATTCACGGCATGTTTTGGTGATTCACCTCATGAAAGAAAGAAAAGATGAAATCTGAACAAAAACATGCTTTAATCCTGATTGAAAATGACTTAAAAACAGAGCATTTTGGAGTTTTTCATTTCAAAACTGTTCTCATTTTAGTGACCTTTTCACCAATGGATTGATGTCCCTCAGTGAAAACTCTAACTCAGGGAAATGTTGCATTCATGTGGAAATGTGATTGCCCAACTAAGAAATCACACACAAATATTGGAAAAACTACAAAGTTTACCCACCACTGCTCCACAGGCTTCTCTATTTAGGACTCTTGTTAGTCCTAATCTTAGCATAAATCGGGCATTCATCCATTCCGCGCTGGAATTCTGAAGTTCTGAAGTTCTACCAGTTAAACTTTTGACTGCGAAATCGCGAAAAAACTGAACTTTCACCAATCAGGGACTAGGATTTGGTTGCGACATGAAGGTTGTGTCCTTTTCAAAAGACGGAAGTACTAACCGTGGTAAACATGATCACAGAGGAGAAACTAATGATTGCGGTTCGTGTGCAGCTGGAGTTAAATGACACCAAGAAATATATTTATAGGAACAGAGCTGAGAAAGAAAAAACCTGGAGCAAGATTAGTAGGATTTTGCATCGTGGCTCTACCAGAATAGTCTGGCGAGGTAAGTGAGGCTGTGCCTCACCGTCAAAATATAGGTTAAAAAAATACATAAATTAAAGAAAATTAATATACTATATACTTTTTCTTTACTTTTCATTTCTTTTTAGACATATCTATTTATATCTATTATATATATATTACAGTTTTTGTGATTTTTTATTGTTTTTTCAATTGTTACACTTTGTAAACAGAATAAAAATTTTAAATGGAAAATTTAAACAACACACTTCAATCAAACGGTTAATACGCTACTCTGTAGGGTTCATATGTTCATAAATCTGACCGATGACGTCAGTGCCTCACCAGCTGTAAACCTCACCGCACGTCACTGGCCTCTACCAATTGTAGGTGGCGGACAAGGACTAGTAAATAGTTAAAAAAACAAAACAAGAAGAATCCCTTCCCTGCTGCTCTCTTGTATGAACACCACCGACTGTTCATGAAATGGCATACATGAATTCTTGAACGTGCAATAGATGCCAAATGTGAATGTAGCTTCACACGCAGCCATCCAAATTTAAAACCTGCTTTCAGGCTCTACGTACAAAACGTATTGAAACTTTCAATCAGTTGAATTTTGACCTATCAGTGGCTCAGATGTGGCAGTGATGCATGGATGGTATCCATTTCAATTCACAGAAGTACCAACCATCTAAAATTGATCTAAAATTGTGGTTAGTGCCTGACAGGAATTATATAACACAAAATCCTTCATGTATCGGAATAGAGCTGTGAAAGAAAAAGCCTGGAGCAAAGATTCACCAGATTTGTACCGCTTTGACATTTCGCACCAAACTTCTTCCACCTGTAGGTACATGCTCTAGTATTGGTTAGCAACATTCCCATGTGAACTAGTGCTCCCAAAAACAATTATTTTAATAGTCGACTAATTACCGATTATCTATTCCAATTAGTCGACTAATCGGGTCATGTGCAACCTGGATGTAAAGCACACATCTTAGCCATTATTAGCTTTAAACTAACTACAAACTAGATATATAGCATTACCTGTGTTAATGCTAGAGTTAATGCTGTAAGCTGAATTTGGCCACTGAAGATGCTGAAATTGATAGCTAAAAACGCTGAAGCTGATAGCTGAAAACACTGAAGCTAATAGCTGAAAACATTGAAGCTAATAGCTGAAAACACTGAAGCTAATAGCTGAAACCGCTGAGGTTAATAGCTGAAAACACTGAAGCTAATGGCCAGCTAAAATATTAGCTAAATCCCATATTAGTCTACAAACCTGAAAAAAGTTTAAGTTAGCCAAAACAGCTAGCATACAGCTGAAATATTAGCAAAATTCCAAAGTAACCTAAAAAACAAAAAACAAAAATAGCTTAAATTATCCAACATAGCTAGCATGCAGCTGAATTAGCCAAATTAGCCTAAAAAACCTTAATAAATGCCAAAATAGTCCAAAAAGACAGCATAATACTATCATAGCTTTCAACTTGACTCCATATAATATAAAGTAGCGACTATTAAATTAGTCGCCGACTATTTTAACTCCATAAGCAGCCAAAAACGTACATATACGTTCATAGACTTTTTACTGGAAGTGGTCACCATTTATTCACTGACAGAATATTAAAAATAGGCCTATTAGTCTTTAAATAAACCCTTTTTGGAGATCAAACTTTAACTAGTTTATTATTTTCTCTTTTTGATTTAACTTCAAATGAATTTTAAATCCTATGTCAGCGTGCGCCTGATGCTTCTGTAAGAAATAAGTAAACTATTCTCTAGTAATTGATACAGCTGTTCTGCAAATCTTGTAAATATGCTGATGTGTCCAAAGCTTAGAGCCAAAAGCAATACATTCCATAGTAATAGAATATTCACTCTGAATAACATTCAGTTGGAGATCTTGTCTTATAAACACATTACAGACACACAGAGCGAGGAAGATTGCATTTTTGCACATCACTGAATTGAAAATGTGGGTGATGATGACTGCATTGCGCTTTTCAGTTTTTTATCTCACATCATTTGAGAAAGGATAGAAATTAGGATGCCACAAAGGGAGAAGAAATAAATAAGTCAAATCACAACATGATTTAAAAACATGCCTGTGGAAGAGAAAAAATTGGTCAATCCAGGGGTGCACGTAAAGCAGGGCGAGTATTATGCTAATAAGTCTAGCGGCTTCTCTTATTAATGCTTTCATTTTTTTAGATATTCTACAAGAAAATCTTCAACAAAAAAATTGAGATATCCAGGTGTGGCCCTGTAATAAATAAATTTGAGTTTGAACAGAAGAGAATTTGCGTCAAACTCTTGAACACATTTGAATCCAGGATGTGCAAAGTTTCTCAAAAAAATAAAAAAGGGAAACATCTACTGAGGAGAAGAGCTTGCAGTTCAAATCAAACGAGGCTCCTGATGTCCCTTTTCCTCTCCTGTCTGCTGGGGAATAATCAGAGCTTACAATCTAACGCGTCATCAATAAGAAGCTGCAGACAGCAGACAGATTACATACTGTAGGGAGCAGTGGACCGTGAACAGAAGCCACCTTCCCCCCTATTATCACCCTTCCATCTTTTCCTCTTCTTAAATTTAATCCTGCGTACTCGAGGAGACAGACATGCTCTGTGTAACGTCAAAAAACAGCTGCGATCGCACGTCAAGAAACTTCTTCATCCCTCCCTGCATCCCTGCAAAGAGCGGCGTATGAATGCACCTGTTGTAAAACGATTGTCGTACTTCAATGGAAGTAGATTTTACACTTTCGAGTGCTCAAACTATCATTCAGGAGCAGATCTGTAGAACCACATCAAACTGGAGCGAAAGCAGGGGGGCATCGGCGGGAAGCACGATTCACTGACAATTCCGGAGCTCAAATCAAGCCCACAGTGGGAGGGAGACGGAACATGTTTGATGTACACGAAACACGCAACCCATCTGCATACATCACTGTCATTCAGGTAGAGTCATGCATCACATGTTTGTGTGTTGTTCTGAGCTGAAGGAGATCCATGCAGGTCTTCTCTGACATGTGACATGTGTGTCTTTTGGGGGTAAAATAAATCACTTTATGGGAACCGTAACGGCGAGACAAAAGGAAATTAAGTGTAGAAGAGGGGGGATCTGTGACAGATCATTGTGACAAGTGCTGACTGGACACTGTGGAGCAGATAAACTGTCCACGACAAGAGGGAAGCACATGGATCAGCCACAAGGGATATTGACCTGGTGCCCCGGAGCCTCCGTGACATTATAGACATTTGAAAGCGTTGCTTTATTCATTCATGAAGGCATGCAAAAGCGCAAGGATTTCAGGGATGCAACAAATGTTGCACCAACTCATTGCTTCTTTTTCCTCTTACAGGAAGTGTACATGTATTTTGAATTGCATACAATCAGTTTATATAGTTTTAATAGCAATCCATACCTATTTTATTCTTTTCAAGTGTAAAAACTGGTCAACATAAGAGTTAATGTTGACATCTTGCAAAGGAAATGTAATAAAACACAAACAAATTAGCTAGAATTTTCAAGATTATCCAGTTTTTAGGTTTAAATCAGTCAGCAATGTCACCGATTTAACTCCAAATAATTAAAAACAGTTCAAATTCACACGTGCATTGCAGTCTGTGGCACCAAACTTCAATAAAAGTGCTGCATTGTAGAAAAAATAAAGCAGCAATTACAAAAAAGAGCCAAAAGGCGAGATCTGTTTCCTCCCAGAAGGTTTAACTGTGAACCCAACATGTCATCAGTAACAACGCCACACTAGTAGAAAGGAGCACAGATTTGTAACTCACCGGTACCGGTTACTCCTCATCCATTTTCCTCCAGAAAAGTCAAATATCTGCAAACGTGTGCTTTAGAAGCATCCAACGATTACAGCAGGAAGAGAAGCAGAAAAAAACCCAAAAGGACAGGTTGTGGACCTGTAGAAAAAGGAACGGAGGGGAGGGGGGGTCAAAAGAAAGAGCCTATGGAGGAGCAAGAGCCTAAATAATCCATCTGTGATCCAGGAGGCACTATCAGATGGGGTGCATACAAATCACAAACCTTCCTCTGCAGCAACCCAGGTCCAATATCCTCAGGGTCCTAAGGCTACACTCAGACAGTTCCATCTTACAGCCTGACTGACGTGGCCAAAAGCAGTGTAATTTCAGTAATAGTTTTATTTTTTTCAAATGATTAAAAAGAAAAATAATATTCACATTTTTTTGCACAGTGAATTTTAAGTGCTGATTTTAAACTATTTCTTGAGCTTTTGCTGCCACTAGTTCTACACAGTTTAGAGACAAAAGTCTGTGTGTACATCTGATTTTTTCTTTTAAATTAAAAAATAACTGCAGTGTGTTGTCCCAGTATGGGGAAATATCCTTCTGCTGTTGCTCACAATCAGGAGAGCATCCCAGAGGAGCCACGATTACCTGCAGCAAAGCCTTGCCGGCTCTCCCAGTTAAACTGAAAATGGTTTTCATCTCCGTTCTTTGTTATTCTCCTCTTTTCTGTTCAGTTACCGCGTGCAACAGGGAAATGGAGTCGACGCATCGACATCAAGAACAGACTACAATTCCATCTTTGTTGAACTTTTGTCATTTTTAAGCCACACTTGTGCTCACGTGCAATCTTTTTTTTCTCTCTCTTCGATAATCATTGATTTTGTTTAGCTTAAATGAAAATAGTCTCCACCAAACCGGTATTGATCTATCATCTTCTGTGTAATGATGTGTGTAGCAAACAAAGAATTGATCCACGATGTTGCTCTGCAGCTATTTATTCAGTTCAGTCTACAGGGGTGTAATGGGTTCTGCATATTACACAAATCAGCCAATAACAATTAGTTTCTTTTGTTTTGCATTCAGCCAAAGAACTCAAATATGTCGTCCAATTAGGAAATGTATTTTTACAGACAGAGATTTTTACAATTGAAAACTGCTGTGTTGCACTGTAGACTCCGGCGCACATACAGAGGTTTATTAGATTGACTTTTGGGGCATTCTTACTTTAAAATGATTGAGCACTACAGCAACATCAGGTTATACTTCCAAGACAATTTTCTCTACTGTTGCACCCTTATGGTCAAAGCCTTTATCGAGATCCTTCATCTAACTCAGCAGCGAGGTTTTGAATTAACCCCAAGTCAATATCATGGTCATCGATCACGCTGACAGCGGCGCACTTGTACATGTGACATTGGGAAAATAATCATCTGAAGAGGCAACATGTTGTCCGAGAGCAAGGATGTCACTTCGCTGATTGGAGTGACCCAGACACACTTGTGGTTTAAGCCCGTAGTGAGTATGGAAAAAAAAAAAACACAAGACAACATATGACAGCCTTTCAACAAAAAAGCATTTTTCACCTGGAAACTACAGTGAAACCTTTTTTCTTTAGTGAAAGGAAACAATATTTCAAGCGGATCACAAGGTTTGTGATCCTCTAAGGTAAGATTTTGTCACTGTCACGTAAGAGATGTTGTCAATGATTCTAGATAACAAATTGACATAAATTTGAATGAAACAGACCTTTATACACATACACCCCCCCCCACACACACACACACACACTTATATATATATATATATATATATATAAGAAATAAAAAAGAAAAAATTGAGTTTGAAAAACATCGTTTTTGTGATGTAGAAAAAACGCTGGGCGGGCCGCTCCCCGTTCCATATGTCTTCGTTGTCCTCATCCAAGCTGGCATTTGAATTAAAGAGAAAAAAAGACTAATATAACCGGCGATCCTAAAAGCTTTTCACTCTAATTTTTTTGTTTTTTGTTTTAAGCTTTAAACTGAAAACCTACAATCCCCTTTGAGATACTCTTAATATGATCAACTAGAATTAGCTGAACTGTTGGTGAATGCGTTAACTCCATTTCCCTGTTGTGCGGTAAAAGCTGTTTTTCATCAATATGTGACACATTACTAATATAAAGTAATATATTCTTTTCTCCGCAAAAGTCAGTTAACTGCAGACAAACATAAACACTGGTCTGAAGCTAAGTTTCCAATGTAAAAGTCTTAACATTTTTTACAAATCTGAACACGTTTTGTAAGCGTTTCATTATTCCCGGTTTCACGTATTTGCTGATTTTTTTCAGTCACATGACTTTTCCGATTCGTCACAAAAACTCAGACAACTCAAAATGCTTTTATGAAACTTTCGTGTCCGAAGGAGGTGTCGCGCTGCTGAGATGTATGTCTACTAGCGGGTTAGTCCGTCTCTCCATGCCCCTGCATGGAAAAATGGCATCAGCTGACTCTGAACGAAGTGGCTGAAAAACAAAATCCTAAAATGCTGAAGAAGATAATCGCGGAAGGAAATTGTCATCCGGAGCAGGTATTTATTGTGGATGAAACCAGCCTCCTTAAGGCACGTTGAGACAGAGTGACACACCTCATGTGCGTCATAAAATACGCTGCTGTTCTGAATAAAAATGTTAAAAAACTCTTTATATTGAGCAATACTCCAATGTTCTTTAATGTTTTACAAATCATGATTAGAAGTGTTTTGGATGAGTGTGGTAACAGAGATTCTTTGTCCAAAGAGGTGAGAAGGGGACTGGGGGAGGGGGGGGGTCTACATTTTCGCCAATATTTGCAGTTTTAGAGAAGTTGCAGATGTCTCCAGTCCCTAAATCCTGCAAATAAGGGTAGAATACTGTAAGAGAGCATTTGCCTTCTTTTGACACATTTTAAGCTAATCCTAAACACTAAACCGTTTATTCCTATTACAAAGTTTTAATAAAAATGGCTGCAAATCTGAAATCTTGTGTAATTTCCACTTCCTGCAAAGGATTTTCAGCTGCCATCTTTTCTGCAATCAGGTCGTCCAGATTTTCTCTGGCATCATGGGATTGGGGTTATGAAAGGCTGTAAAGAGCAAGAGACAGGATAAACAGAGAGCTCTCAGAAATGGGAAGGGGGGTGGGGTTGCTCTAGGTCCTGCCCACAGCATTTCTAATAAAAAAAGACATTTTTGTTTTTTTTTTAGCTAAAAACAGTATAATATTAATTTAAAAACTACTGGAAACGCTTTTGAAATAGCTAAAAATGTAATTGGAGTGGCTCTGTAAGAATTAATTCCACAAGTATTAAAGAAAATGTGTTTTTTTTACTTGAATTGCCCCAAAACTTTGAAAAAAAAAAACTAGCTTATTTAACTTCTGACTTTTTAACATGGAGTCTATATCAGTTCACGCTTTCCTAGTTTTGCATGTAATAATGTGGCTATTGAAAGAAGTGATGTTTTAATCAAATCTTATATTCACAACACTGCACTGATGAGAAAAACAATTTCCTTGACAAAGTCTTGACTCGCACCGACACATAGTTTCAAGATAAATTTAAAAAGTGCCGTGCTCTTATATAGAAAAGGAAATTACCTGTGATTATATTAGCATACATTTATATGTAAACACCTGAGTCCCTTTCTCTTTGAGGTCTTTGGTTTAGGCTGACTGACAGTGGAGCATCTTCAGAGTCAGGAAGCCAAACAAAGCTGTTTTCATGGATGGACCATTATGCAAGCGCTGCACAGGGAATCTGTGAGAATGCAGTCCAGGTGTCATTGCCCCATGGTAATCTCTCTCGTCTTCAGGAATTCATTTTCTCAAAAGCTTCACTTGAAAATGACATTCTGACACTATTTACATGGAAATCACTCTGCTTCCTTGCCTGCAATAGTAGTCGGTGTGCAGACAGGACCTCTCTGAGGGCACGACTATTAATGGACATTAGGCAAAGAGAGATTGAGTGAGAAGGAGGAAAAAGAGAGGATGAAAAAGAAAGAAAAGAGGTGGATTCTGAAATACAAGTCAAGGGTAGAAATGAAGGGATTAAAGGATAAAGAGGGAGAAACTGAAGGGTGTGGCGGCCCTCTTTTTCTCCACTTTACAATGTATTCCCTTCTTCAAAAGCGAACGCTTTCATTCGAAGTCTTGAAACGCACCCAGATGTACACGTAACCTTAAAAAAAAAAGATTTTCTTCAAAGGAGGCAATAAATCCTATAGCTGAGATCAGAGCCGGGTGCTAGTGCAAGGGGGATGATGTATAATGTATAGTTTTAGAGGTTGCAGGGTCACAAAAAGAAGTACTAAATGTGAATGCAAGAACAGCTGTTTCATTCTATAGTATAATTATTGCTATTCAAAGAAACAATTTAAAAAGATGCAGGTCTGTCATGTAGAAACATTGAATTTGATGTAATTTATTTGGTGCTTATAGACAAACTCATGTGCTTGTATATGCTGAATATTCATCTAAATGGGTCCAAATTCTGATATTAATTCATTATTTTTAGGACTTTTGTGTCCTTTTTGGCTGCTGCATTGCTCCTATTTTTGTATTTTTATGACATGTTTTCATCTTAAAGTCAAGAAAAACACATTATAAGCCAAAAATATGCTAAATCTCAAACCAGTATGTGCTACATGTGCTAGCATAAATGTGAAAGCACTTTTCATTTCATATATCTCGATTCTAAAGCTACACTGCACAAACTGAATCTTATGAAAGTAAAAAGATCAATTTTTCAAGATAAAATTTCATGTTCTGTCATGAAAAAAAAAAAAATGTCATGACGTTTATTTATGACTCCACGGTGTTCTGATGGTGTATATGCAGATGGTCTATTCAAATAATACATTTAATCATGTTTTTCGTTCGAAATTGTTCGACCGCTATGCATTGTGGTCTATATTCGCTAATCTAGTTAGCATCGATGCAAGACTTGTGAGAAATTTCAAGTGCACTCGATTTTGGAATTAGTAGATTTGGACAGCACTAGAAAATGGCGAACTCACTACAAAGTGAGTAGGGGGGGGAATTCGGACACAGCCTAGGTCTCATCTGGGACTGGAAAACTGACTACCTGGACTACAATCATTGGCAGAACAGAGAGTTGTGAGGGGAAGATAACACTGTATTTTATCCTTGGACGTTCAAGGGTGGCATCTAAATGGCCACTTTTGTTTCCTAAATTAGAGCTCTCCACATCTCTTGTCGCAGCACAGCTAGCAAACGTCCAAAGGTAGAGTTGATTGTGCCTGTGGCACACTTTATCTGAGTTCTCGGTCTTGCTGCTACAAGATATTTTTAGGGAGTAGGTTTGTACAAGAGTTATTTGAGGATTGAGTCCAGAAATATGTAGGCTCCATAGGTAATTTGGCAGACAATCGGACAAGAGGAAAGACTGAACAAATGCATGGAGTCCAAGAGATGTTCAGAAGAACCATGCTTTGGTCACTTTGGCCAAACATATGGCCAGAGATACCAAATTCCAAACTATCTGGGGACAAATCTGAGCTTGTAAGAAATGATTCTGAGTGGCCACTGTGACCTCTCTGCACTTGTGTGCCAATTTATCCAAGAGTATCACTCTTGGCAGGCACTTCTGGATGGCAAGGCACTAGAGATTCATAACCAGACCCCTTCCTCTTCTCCTTTGAATGCTGATGAATATCATCAGAAGACATTTTAGTTCTTCAACAAGCACATGAGGAATGGCTTCCTGAAACTGCAGGCAGCGGGAAGCATGTTTCAGGTAGGATCTACTTACCCTTACCACAGTACTGAAAAAGTCAATACAACTTAAAGAAGTGGGTGGTCACCTATAGCACTTTGAAAGTGTTGATGGCTTTACATTGTACCACCACTGTGTTGAATGCTCCACATCTTGTTAGTTGTTTCCCCTTCCAGAAGTGTGAAAGGGACTTTAGGTATCCAGTGTTGGAGCTATTTTTCTAAGAGTTTTGGTGATTATAAGACAAAAAAGGCCATTTCATCAACAGCATTTGTGCACAAAGTGGCACCATTGGAGAGCTCCACTAGACATGCTGCATGACTCATTTTGTTTAAACTCCTCTCCACCGATATGGATTGTTTTGGTCCTAAATGTTTAACTACATAGGCAGTGGATCTAGATTACCCTGGCTACATAGAAACCAAGGCTTTCCCAATGGTTCTTAGGCCATTTGGAATTTCCCACTGACTTGTGATCAGGCCAAGGAACCCATGTTAAAGAGGGTGTAAAAAGGCTTAAATTGCGTGACACTCCCCTTGCAGGAGCAAGAATTCTCCTGCTACCACATATTTTGGAGGAGTACTGGAGAGAGATGTCTGTTCTGTGAAGTCTGCTTCTCAAGATGTGTGTGCACACAAAAAACTGTGTGCACACACAAATACGCATGTTCACACATGATTGAGTGGACATTTTTGACATTTCAGAGGATGCTCTTTTATAGTGTTATTGGAAGTGGAATTAATACTCAACTCAATGCCATTACGGTACGTTTCTACTCATGTTTCTGACACTGATGCAGTAACTCTTCTTGTAGGCTGGACTGACGATCTCTACCCTAAGAGGTTCAACTGAATTACCATTGGGGAGTTCAGATTCCCAAGTTCTTGATCACTTCAGAGGCAGATTTATCTGCTAAGCTTGCAGGTAAGACAGCAATGGCAATAAATCAAAATCCTAGTAATGATGGACGCATCAAATTGGCTCATCACATGGTCATGAACGGACAGTTGTACACCAAATCCGATCCTCAGTTATTGAAGGTGCTTTCTTTTATATTGAACCAAAAATTCTACAGCATTCTTCACTCTCATCATGGACAATTAAATCTTTTCCTCAAGCCGAGGTTGCTGACACATTCGGGGTTGGGCTGTTCATGCATGTTGTCATGCATGGTGACGTCTAATGCCATGCATCTGATATACATTACAAGCAAAGTGTATTGGGATTATTGAACCATTGTCTCTTAAGTTCTTAGTACTTTATTTTGACACTCATGAATAAATGGTGATAACAATTTGAAGAAGATCAAAAGTATTCAACATTTTACCCACAAAACATAAAACCGCACTCACACTTCCTTAACTATTGAACTCAAGTCGACTTCAACCCAAATTAGGCGATAAGTCATAACTTTGTGTTTTTATTACTCAAACATGGATGGATGGTTCTACATTTCTTAGTTTATGAACAAGATCCATTGTTATTATTTAAAACCATTTGACTTTTCTTTTTATTTCAATTATATGTATTGTATGCATTTTTAATACTCATCTTTAATTTAATAAAAATGTTTTCTCAGTTATAGAGACTTTAATGTTTTTTCAATGCTGGTGACTATTGAGACTTAATGCCAAGAACAAGAGAATTTACAATTAGCAACTAGTCATATAAAAATACAAATATATCCATAAAAATATTATTATCAATGCTGAAACATAGCACCGGTGTTCACAATTCCTTCAGTGAGTATGTCAATAATTTTAAAATTAATTAATTATTTACATAAATAAGACTTCAAGGCACTCTCGAGAACCAGTAATTTGCATTTAAAACATAGCATAAATACTCACAAAAATAAAAATATATGCGACTGCATGCTCATTTTTTATTTTTTTTTAAATATACCCGACAATCCGAGGAAACACAAAATTCAAAAAAATAATTATTTCTTATTTTTGTTCTCATGAAAATATTATAACATTATGAAGGTTATTTGTACATGTTGCCACTTATTAATGACCAAAATCAATGAATGTGTACGTTTTTGTGTGTTAAATGAAAAAGTTAAGAACAAAAAAGGATTAAAATGAGAAGATGCTAAAGCCAAATACCAAGATGAACTCCTAAAACATTGTTACACAGATTCTGTCCACTAAGAGGCAGCAGAACAACCTTTCCAAACGGACTGTAGATTGTAGAGTAAATCTGTTTCAATGTTTTTTATGGAAGTTTTTTAGTTCCATCAGACTCTGAATTTTTTTTCACCTCTGAATTTTTTTTCTGATTGTTTTTAACCTCTGAATTTTTATCCTGAATTTTTTTAACCCTTGCTTTTTAAATAGCAAAATGTTATCCTCCCAAAAATATTTTCTGTCTTAAAAAAATATGTGTTTCTAATTTTAAGTTTTGAAATTTTACCCTACTCTTATGTGAAATCAGTACAAGTAGTATTTAAGTATTTTGTTATTCTCACGTTCACCTAAGTATAATGATGTTTTACAGTCTAAGATCAGAATACTTAAAACCACACATATTTATGTTTGCTTTAAGTTTTTTATGTTTTTTTTTTTTACTATAAATATTTCTTGTGTATTTCTTTCTAAGCAGACTACACCCTGTAATGCAGAATCAACCCACGTCTCTCATTCCTGGAGCGGTTTATTAACAGTGAAGATCCAGGACCAGAATCAGAGTGAACAGGAACTCTCCTGCAGTCCTCCTGAACCTCCATTGGTGACGTCTGTGGGGTGATGTAACTGAGATCCTGGTGTTTCTCTTCTGGTTGGCGAGCGGAGTATCCTACAGGATGATCTCAAGAGTGTTTGGATCTCTCGTTCCACTGTCCACTGCATCATCCACAGTCACTGAGGAGGTGGTGGCCATTCGCCATAAGGACCTTCACCTTCCAAAAACCCCTGAGGACCTGGAGGTGGAGTCCCGTGGGTTTGCAGGGCTGGCACAGCACAGAGTTTTTCCTTAAAGCTGCAGGTACCATCGATGGATGCCACATCAGGATCAAACCTCCTGGTGACCCTGATGGTCACTGCATCATTCCAAGAGCGCCCTCAATTATAGAGCGTGCTTTTGGAATGACGAAGACAAGATTCAGAGGCATCTTCCTGCAAGTGCTGGAGGTGCATCACACCTTTGTACCTCACGGAAGTGAACACATAGCAGCATTTTATATTCCTTGGAATATATTTCTATTAATTTATATATTTAATTTATATATTGCAGGTTGTCACAGCTTGTGCCATCCTCCACAATATCTGCTCCTGTGCTGACAACACCGAGGCCCCAGAGGACAATGTGGAGGTGATGATGAGGAGGAGGCTGGTTTGAAGGTCACCAGTGGTGCTCTCTGGCAGGACCAACTACCTACTGAGGTTTCTGCCCTGCGGGAGGTACCACCTGACCTTGATTACTTTTATCAGGTAATTAATTAATCAAGTGATTTTTAACTATTCAATAATTCAATCATTTAATTAATTGAGTTTTTGTTAAAAACGTTTTAGGACAGTGCATGCATTATCTTATATTTATGGATCATTTTTGGTCATGCAGCATCCGTCCACAGCCAACCCTGTAAACCCTGAAAATGGACGATGCAGTCTACAGTGAAGATGCATCCTGAAACTCTGCAGACCATCCTGCAAGATGTTCCAATCACCACCCAGAAAGTTCCATCCCCGCGTCTCAGTTGAAGCATCTCATCCATGTCGACCATCTTTGTAAATAGTGTTACAATGAAAGTCGATTACTGTGTTGGAGTTATACCTTTATTTATATTAAAAAAGCAAACATTTTAATACATCAAATAGAAACTTCATTTATTCTCAGAAATCAAATGTGGTTATTTGTTGGCATTTCTTTCCAGGAGACTATAAAGTTGGTCAAAAGTCTCCCTCCTCTCTCGTTCGCTCTGCTCTTCTGTCTCATGTTCTCTCTGATCAGGTCTAGAAGCTCATCACTAGTCGCGTTTCCAATAACTCTGAAATTTTGCAAATTAGAATTTTGATACATTCTCCTAATGGAAACCACAATTCCGAAAAAAAACAAAACATTTTTGCCCTTAGAGGGGGTGGTCTTTGGGGAGTTTCGAAACAGACATTTTTCGCAAAACTTTAATGGAAACACTTTTTGAAATAGATACGCCTCTTTGTATGAAGTGTCTGTTCTGAGCGCAGCACAGCAGGCGGCAGGAGAGATCCAACAGCTTCACAGCTCTTTTTAAGTTGAGCGTCATACGGAATTGTGCTGCTCCTCCATAATAAAATCACCAAGATTCTCATCGCTTCATCTGCAGCTACACTTCTGCAGCTTGGAGCCTAAAGATGCTTGTTTGAGGAAAAGCGCAAGTGCAGGTACAGAAACTTAAATGGATCTCGTTGTGTTTTTAAACAGAAAAAGGTCCAGCAGCTTACTTGTTAGAATGGTTATTCATTAAAAAACCGCTGAACAGGTTTCTCACGTGCACCTGAGACTGTCAATAGACTCTGCGCGGCACACGCCCTCCAGACAGAGCTGTGACGTCACTGCAATCTCTTTTTTTAGTGAGTCAAATAATAATAATAATAAAAGATCTCATTCATTGTCGTGTTTTTAATGACTTATCGTGTGAGTTGGTTTGTGCTTTATTGCAAAATGATGATTTAATGGAAACAGTGTCATTTCGAAACTGTATTTTTCCAAATTCCTAGAATTTAGATACAATTTTAGGCAAATGTGCAATGGAAATGCAGCTAGTGGTTCTTTTTCTTCTTCCACCTGGTGGGTCACTCCTTCCTTCCTCTCTTTCTTCACTCTTCTCTCTTTCACCCACTGCTGTAGTTTACCCCCAGATAGAAGAAATCAGGAGGACTGGTGGAAGGTGTCTGTCCTGATGCCTCATCCATGAAGTCAAATCAACAGTAGCAGCAGTGAACTCCCACTAACCTTCTCCTGATGCTGGACACTCACAATCCTGAACACAAAGGATAACAGTAGACAGCAGAAAAAAGAAGATACAAACCTTTTTATAACATACATATTCAATATGTATCAAACATGTTATATTATTAAATAGACAGGGTCAATAAATGACAAAATAGCAATGTGGGAGGTGTTTGTTTTGATTTTGGTACTTTTAAAGGGTAATGAAATAGTGCAGTTGGTCCATAGACTGTATCCACGGAGCTGTGTGACATACTTCCGTTTTCTAGATGGCCTAGCGGTTAAAGTCACGCGCTGGCAATACAGAGGTTCCAGGTTCAAACCTAACTCAGGCCTAAATTGTTGGTTTCTTTTTTTTAATCCCAAAACTGTCAATTCTGGTAAATAAAATATTTTTTAAAAATAGACAGGGTCAATAAATGACAAAATAGCAATGGGGGGGTTTGTTTAGATTTTGGTACTTTTAAAGGGTATTCAAATAGTGCAGTTGATTGCTTTATCCATAGAGTGTATTCACGGAGCTGTGTGACGTACTTCCGGTTCCTAGATGGCTTAGCGGTTAAAGTCACGCGCTGGCAATCAAGAGGTACCCGGTTCAAACCCAACTCCGGGCTTGTCTGTTTGTTTCTTTTTTTTTTTATCCCAAAACTGTTCAATTCAGGTAAATACATTTTCTTTTTTAAATAGACATTGGCAATAAATGACAAAAAAGCAATGTGGGGATGTTTGTTTTGATACTTTTAAAGGCTAATCAAATAGTAGAATTTCTGACCTATCGAAATTTTAAGTCTCGAAATTAAAAACACATCTTTTTTTAAGATAGAAAATATTTTTGGGAGGATAACATTTTGCTGTTTAAGAAGCAAGGGTTAAAAAAAATTCAGAATTAAAATTCAGAGGTTAAAAAAAATCAGAAAAAATCAGAGGTTTAAAAATTTCAGAATAAGAATTCAGATGTTAAAAAAATCAGAATAAAAATCCAGAAGTTAAAAAAATTCATAGGTTTAAAAAATTCAGAATAAAAAGTCAGGGGGAAAAAAATTCAGAGTGTGATGGAACTACAAAACTTTTATATATTTTTTCTCAGATAATCACATTGTAGTGTTTTTTTTTAGAAGTTTTTTTTAAATGATATTTTTCACAAAACCTTTCTCCATGGTAATCTGCACTTACTATGCAAATGTAAATTAACTAGGTATTATAATGAAATAGTTAAAGACAAATATGACTTAAAACATATATTAGGAGAATACCTCAAAAGATTAAGCTTGCTAAGTTGCAAATATATATCTAAAAATTACATAAAAAGTTAAATTTAAAAAAGACCCTTCACACAACCTCTAATATCTACTAATTTGTTGACCATCTCTGTAATAATTTAATGGAAAAAAAGTAAACATTATTTGATTTAATGCAGACAATTAAGTTTTAAGTAGCAAATGTTTCTCCACAGTTCTTTGTTTGCTATTTAAGGTAGATGTCGTTTCAGTTAAGGTGTAGTTAAAAAAGGCTCCTATGAAGTCCTTTTCACCTTTATTCATGAACTTTTAGAAAGTTAATTATTTTATATATTTATTTATTTTTAAATTATTATTTTGTCAAACTGGATTCCTTCAGTAGTGGAACCAGTGGAACAGTCCGCGTGGTAAAAGTCCTCAGCTGATTGGTGGCGAAAGCGTGACGTCATCACGTACAGCGGGACGGCTCGAAGAGGATAAACAAAAAGGAAGGAAGCCTGAGGTAAACAATCGCGGCAAAATTGGTTCCAAACTGCCATAAAGGCTACAGTTAGCCACCCTATGAACCTTGTATTCGCTGCTTAAGTGTTTTCCGCTTTGCGAACACAATCATGGAAGAGTCGTTGATGTTTCGTATGAGTGCTTTTTCCGAGCAAGGAGGGAGAAAATACATGGAGGATGTTGTCGAAATAAGAATCGAGTACGAGCCCACGGCGTCATCCGTGGAAGATTATCCAAAGTCGCAGAGGGATGGAGGGATGGGGGGCGCGGAGGACGAACCCGCAAAGCAGCCCGTGTTGGAAGCGCGCGGTCACGCCGAACCCGGCGGTCCCGCGGCGGTGGCGTGGGTGCAGAGTTTATCCACCGAGGACAGCTGCAGCATCAGCTCCCCGGCATCCAAGCAGCAGTGCGCGGAGCAGGTTGTTGACACTCGGAAGTCTGTGGCTTTCTTCGCCGTCTTCGACGGTCACGGGGGCCGCGAGGCGGCACATTTCGCCAGCGAGCATCTGTGGGATTTGTTGAAGAGACAGCGGGGCTTCTGGTCGAAGGATCCCGGCGAGGTGTGCGCTGCTCTCAGGAAAGGATTCATCGCCTGCCACCACGCAATGTGGAAGGAGCTACGTAAGTCTGCACGACTCCTCCAGGAAATCACTTTAATGCAACAAATCTGATGACGTAAAAGCTGCCCGTGTTAGACATCTAGTTGTGATGAAAATGTGAATTTATGATCATGGAGACATAACTCAATTAAGTCAGTTTTATGCTACAAATAGGCAAATTGTTTAGGTTAAACTCAATTTTAAGCCGAATTTTCTGCTAAACAGAAGTTTTGGGCGGGGCCATTGGTGCTGGAAGTAAGCCTCAGCTGAAATCCCATCATCTCTTTGCTTTTATCCTCTCCCGCTTTCTTGCAGGCCCTCCCAACTCCAATGCCAGCAATTTCGGGGCCATCCAGTCGTATAGTTTTGAGTCAGATGGCAGCTCAGACAAGGAAAATGAAGACGTTAAAATATTGGATGCATCAGAATGGAGCAGAGCAGGGAAACTTTGGCCCGCCCACTTCAGTTGCAGCCTCACAACTGAGAGCTTTTCAAACTGCATTGATCTTGTCTGCTCCTGATTCACCACTATAGATGCTTTTCACTCAAGTGAAGCAGAGTGATGGTTTAGAACGGCAAAGCTGACAGCTGAACGCTGTTTAAAGCAATTTTACCTAAATAATGAAAGGTAACCAAACCAACTGTAAACAAATGTTTATAATATTAATTTTCTAAATGTCCTACCTGGTTGTTTTTGTTTTCCCTCTTAGATCAAATGTTGGTAGTCCCACCTGCAGAATGCATGACTGCTTCTCCAAAATTTTATGGATAATTTCAAACCAGCTGTGGATTATTTTTCTCTAACAACCCGATCATAGTTAGACGAAGGTTACAGATACTTCACTGAATGCTGCATGTCTGATTTATGAAGGTATTTAAGATTTTCTTCTTCTAGTTCATGCTAATGCTATCAATATTTTCAACAAATCATACAATATTAGAGGATAATTCAAATTTGTATTTAGATTTGTGAACGATCTAAGAAAGGAAATGAAAATAAAGTTCATAAAACAAATAATGTACATTTTTATTTTGAAATTGGTAAGGTTACCCTTTATTATTTATGTAAAATGGTGTTAACAGCGTTCAGCTGTTAGCTTTGCCGTTCTAAATCCGAACACTGGAAGTCACTATTCGCATTTCTGGGCCTGTCGCCATTTTGCCTGACGTCACCATGAAAAGGTTCTATTTTAATAATGAAATAATCAGAAAAGCTATTTTAAATGTAAGTTTTTATACATATATATTCCCCCTCATGAGAATTTTAATTGTGTTGCTTCAAATGTTTTGCTCTTTGCCCTTTTCCTTTTTGGACTGTCAGAGTTTCCATAGCTCTCCTTAGGTGTCCAGGCTTTTTTTTTTTTTTAA
>NC_050525.1:10415980-10419324 GCF_002922805.2 Oryzias melastigma
AAGTTGTTATCTTATCATTTTTTCTAAACTCTACTCTCTTGTTTTGCCCACTGTTGTGTCCTAAAATTTTCCGTCCACTTTTAAAAAGCTCATTTTGCCTCACCACGTATCAGTATGTACGGTGGCCCTGAAGTACAAATCACATCAACAAATCACTCACTGAAAAAACATATTAAAGATCACAATGATAATTAAAAAAGCAAAATAAACGAGGAAAAACATGGACTTCAGGGCCACCATACAAAATAGATATTTTAAAGGAAGTTGAGTAAAACATATACTTTTTATATCATGAGGATTTTGGGATGTCGTCACTGAGCCAGCATCAATACCACAGCTTTATTACAGAAATGCATGGTCAGCAATTTGTCCTCAATGTCTAAATGTCAAATGGGAATAAATATACATTTGTGTTAGTAAATCCAGTTTTGTATGGGTTTTATTAATAGAAAGAAAATGTTTTAGGATCAAATGGGTTTTTTTTTTGTTTTAAAAAAAATCTACCAAAAAAGGTAGAGCTACTTTTGTCAATTTCAACAGTTGTTGTTCTTAAAAGGACTTTAGGGCACCAAAAGAGTCACCTACCTGTTTAATTTCCTCTCTTGTTCCTTCCACAGCGGCGTGGCCGAAGACTATTACCGGCCTGCCCAGCACGTCAGGGACCACGGCGAGCGTCGTTGTGATTCGTGGAGCTCACATGTACATCGCTCATGTGGGAGATTCGGCCGTCGTGGTCGGAGTGAAAGAGAATGACTCTGATATTACCCTACAAGCCCTTGAAATAACACAAGATCATAAACCCGAGCTCCCTAAAGAGAAAGAGAGGATAGAGCGACTGGGCGGCAGGTTGGTGGTGAAACCGCATTAAACACTATTTCCTCTGATTGAAGTTTTTTTGGGTTGCATTTGTGGTTGTGTTTTATCTGCAGTGTGATGAAGAAGTCTGGGGTGAATCGTGTGGTCTGGAAGAGGCCCAGACTGACCCATAACGGCCCGGTGAGGAGGAGCACCGTCATAGACCAGATCCCATTCCTGGCTGTTGCTCGATCTCTAGGTAACCCACAAACTTTTGTATTATTTTTTTTAACTCCAATCATCCTTCATGAAATAGTAATGGGTAAACATAAAGGAACTACACTTTCTTCTCTGTTCACAGGAGATTTATGGAGCTATGACTTCTACAGCGGGGAGTTTGTCGTTTCTCCAGAACCCGATACCACTGTGATGACCCTCGATCCCAAACGCCACCGCTACATCATCCTGGGCAGTGACGGCTTATGGAATATGATGCCGCCCACGAATGCTGTCAACATGTGCTACAGTCACGACAAAATGGTGGTATGTACGGGGCGACATGGTTTAGATTTGTTCTAGTACCCTGGTTTCTATGGTGTCAGTGTAGAGGTTTACATGCACCGCTTTAACCATACGGAGAGAAAATAGACTCACACCAATTTGTGCGTGCAGTTGTGCATAATGTTGGGTTTGTGCGTGTGTAATTCTTGATTTTCAACACATACAATGCATTTTGTGTACAAGTACAAAAAATTACAAAAATATAAAATATAATTTACTGATGCAGAAGTTAAAATTACAACAGCTAATTTATGCACAAGTCGCTTGTTACGCACAAACAAAACCACATTTACACACAAATCTGTGGTGAGACTAAAAGAAATCCTCATATCTTTGATTCTGAGTTCTCAGTCAGCAGCACTTTGCATAAAAATATTCACTTGAAGGAAGTTTATTTTTCTAAAATGTTGACTTCCCGTCTGAAGCTGTCTCTGACTTAGGGAGGAGTTGGACAAACTACGGCCCGGGGTCCACATGCAACCCTTTCTCTTAAGAGGTGGAATTACTAAAACATGGCACGGATTTGCTCCTGCTTTACAACCCACCTCTGTTCTAAGGGCTCATCAGCAAGTCAATCATACACCCGTTTCAAAATAAAAGTCCCTCTTCATTATGGATATGTGATTCAATTTAATTGATCGATACCCTTTTATTTTCTATCACAATATAAAATAGTTAAATAAATATGATAAACGGAAAGTGATAAATCGAAATTTTTAGAAAAATCCACGAAAAATGTTATTGACATACTTTTATACCTATTTTTTTCTTTCAAAATCAAATTACTCCAAAATAAATGTGTTTTTCATTGATTATTTGTTGAAATAGCTGAGATAAAAAAATCTCTTTTAAAAATGTGTCCTTCCTAAGATCGCCAAACATTAATATTAGTCAAGCGAAAATAAAAAACACTATATAATAAATCTGAAACCAAACCAATACAGCAAAAAATGTGAGTGAAATTGAATAAAACTGGCTTCAAATCATCCAGACACAAAGTAATGGATGATGTCACACACCCCGTGTTTTTCATACAGTCAGATTGGAAAATATCTCCTTCAGGAAACAAAGTTTCCTCCATAATTCCCTTTAAGTCTAGACACATTTCCTGAATCAGCAACTCTGATTACTAAACCAGATTTAATACACTATACTTGACATTTAGGAGTCACAAAAATTGAATTATAATCATGTCAAATCAAATAAATAAATTCATTGTTTTGAGTCTGAGTTTTTTTATTATTATTATTATTTTGAGCTCTATTTTGGGCAGTAATTTGCCGTTGTTCGGCGTATCATTTCAGCTGCTTCCTTTATCTCTTCAGGGACCCAAGGGGATGTCTTGCGCGCGGAGACTGGGCTGCACGGCTCTGCTGTTCTGGAAGGAGCGCATGCTCCGCGCCGATAACACCACCGTCATCGTCCTGGCCTTGCAGGAGCGTGACGCTGCACCCATCCCCATGCATCGAGATGAGATTCTCGTGGACATGGCTACGGGAATCGACCAGATTCCTTTCCCTGGAACGACTTACAACACCTGCGAAGTCCAGAAGGTCAGAGCCGATTTCGTCGTATATCGGAACGGGATAGAGAGCTGTGAAAATATCTTGTGCTTGTTTGCCTTTCATTGTTTTGTCTTTTACATATTTCAGTCCATTCTTTGTTGTCATATTTAACACAACTGGTTTTACATTGAAAAAAACAAAAATCACAGCAACTGTGCAGTCAGCCATTGATTCACCAAAGGACTCTTTTTTTTCGGGGTCAACAGGAGGAGCATGAGGATGGCATGTTTTATGAAGAGGATGAGATATTTGGAGAAGAACATGAGGGATGGACATGCCTGGAGTGGTAGTGAGGTGACTGCTTAGTGAGGACAATGTACTGCATTTCCAGGTTGTTTATCAGCTATCAAACCTGTTTGGGGATTCTGGTTACAGGCTGGCCTTGTCGCATCCGGGACTGGAATGCAGCGGGTTGGACATTAA
>NC_050525.1:10419451-10420587 GCF_002922805.2 Oryzias melastigma
CAGAATAGTGAAGCTACTTTCACACCTCCCTCAACATTGAACGTTCAAGCGGCAAAATGGGCGTTTGGGGCTTCCGCGTTCAAAATTCTTAAAACATTTTTAAATCTTGAAAACTGTAACTTTTTAACATAATAAATGTTCAACAATAACAACTGAATTTGATTACATGATTAAAGTTAAGTCTCATTAGCTGTCACGCATCTAGGTGTGTGAAATCTGTTCTCTGCATTTGACCCATCCCTTCATGGAGCAGTGAGCTGCAGACACAGCTGCGCTCAGAAACCGTTTACTGGTTTATCCCCCTCCCCCATCTAACCCATTAACCCATTTAATCTCACAGTCATAACTGTGTAAAAAACATGTTTCATTTTTAAGGCGATAAAAATGTTGCTGAATGATCCATCTATGCATTTTCAGCACATATTGAAATAATACAAAATCTCAATGAAATAAATGCAGTGTCACATGTGTACTGTGAAATGTCACATGACCAGAGCTGTTCACTTCCTGTTTGTACGAAGAGAAGACGATGTTAGTGAGAAAGCTCTTAAAGAAAAGGTTAAAAAAGTATGTTGACATCAAGAAAGGACATTGATTTTTGGTATACATCATTTTTAATGTGTCTATTGTTGATATTTGCATTTGTGAATACTCAACTTTGTTTAAAGTGGTCATAGAACTCACAAAAATAGCACTGGTAACAATACTGATCGGTGGGATTAGCCATTGTATCTACATTTAAACTTTTTTTTTTTTTTTTTTTTACATGGTGGGTTTTTCTAAAGGGTTTAACTATGCACTGACTTTATAATAAAGACATTACAAAAGTAACAATGGCTTTTAAATACTCAACTCAGCTTTATTTATACAGCCCTTTAAAAAATCAAGCTGCTAAAACAAAGGGCAGAACTCAAAATATAAAAGACAGCAACACTAAAACATGGTAAAAATTGACAAATAAAAGACAATAAAATAACAAAAGCAATGAAATAACAATAAGGAGTCTCATGTACTAAAGACCAGCGCATAAAAGTGAGTCTTTAGACAGTTTTTTCCTAATTTATGTTAGAACATCAAAGATTTTGAACTACTTATACTCTTATTGATGCTATTCATAAACCTGTTTTGATTCTTTG
>NC_050525.1:10420742-10435336 GCF_002922805.2 Oryzias melastigma
ATGGTAAAAAATGGCAAATAAAAGACAATAAAATAATAAAAGCAATGAAATAACAATAAGGAGTCTCATGTACTAAAGACCAGCACATAAAAGTGAGTCTTTAGACAGTTTTTTCCTAATTTATGTTAGAACATCAAAGATTTTGAACTACTTATACTCTCATTGATGCTATTCATAAACCTGTTTTGATTCTTTGTATGTTCCTTTTTTATAGTGTTTTTTTTCATTACACCTATATATCTGATGGGATGTTGAACCCTAAGGTAGTATTGTGTTGGATTTTATTTTTCATTTAACTCAGTTTGGTCCTTGTTCATTAGTTCCCACATTCATCACTGTGAATCATTTGGGTGTTAAGGCTGTAAACTGTGTCTTTAATTCAAATGCCAGACTAGGGGGTTTGTTCTTGCTCTAAAATAATAATTTTTTAATTTTTTCCTTTCAGATAAGCGACCCTGTGACTGCTCCATCCATGTATAATGAAAGCTCAGGAACTCTGCTCCAGGCGTTTGGTTTATACGAGGCAGCTTTCAGTGCCACCACACAGCTCTTACCCGATGCGGACTCTGTGAGGGCCTCCCTGCCCCCTCCGGAGGGCGCGCACGACGTCTTTGAAAAGCAGGACGAAACGACCATGGCGGACTGCGCCCTTATTGCGCCGCCTTTCAAGCGGCCCCGCCGCTCCTCACACAGAACCTCTGAACCCAAAGCTCCTCACCATAAACCCGTCAAGGGTTTTCCTCCGACGTCACTTCCTGAACCGGTGCTTCCGTCTGCTGATCAAACCGCAGAGACGAGCTCACCCGACGAAGACGACATCCTCACGCAGCACCAAAGCTCCGCTCTGTGCGTGTGCTGAATGTCGCCCGGAGTTCTAAAGCCACAGGCTCCTTATTACATGTATACTTTTTTATATAGTCTTTGTAACTATGTGAGACATGGGTATTGTAAAAATGTGTTGCTGTGTTTTCTTTTTTGTTCCTTCTTCTATCTTTGAGTATACATTTTTAAATCTTGGAATTGCCAATTTCAGTCTATTTTCCTAAGTATTTATGGTATATCCAAAGGTGTATTTTCATGTATTCATTAACTTTGGTTAAACTGAAGTAGGATTCATGCATCGAATAAGCTTTTTGTAGATTAATTTTACTTTGCTAAGGAGAGATTCTATGTACAGCCTCTCTTTGGTATGGCTATTTTCCTAAGATCTTGGAAAAAAAATGTGCATCCATACCATTGTTTTTTGTTTTTTTTTTATGTCATAAGAAGTTTAAACCACACATTCTGCATCCTGGGTAGTAGATGCTATCTACGGGTAAAGGCGTTGTTTATTAAACGATTTGAATTTTAAATTGTGCTTTCCCAAGCGCCTTCGCTAAGTTATTGATTTTTCTAAATGAATAAATATTAATTAATTCTGTAATAACATTCATTATACAATAACTTTTTGGCCTTATTGGACGTCAGCACCTTAAAATCCAACTGTTACCAGTTCAATGCTTCAGCGTGTCTTCCATTACAGGTTCTAATGGTTCATACTTGTGCTTTAATCTGGCCTTCAAAGTGTGTCTCACTTAAAAGTGGTCAAAAGTTGTGTTCATATGGCAGCTCAGTTCTATAGTTTTTTTTTTTTTTTTAATATCATCTTTGCCTTAACACAAATCAGTGTGAGGTACTGTTCATATGCAGGACCCAAAGGATGACGACGGGGAGTTATCCCAATGTTGGAATAATTATGGTGGACTCATGCCCCTTTGGTTTGTTCTGTTTTGTGAGTTTTACTACAGGGCACAGACCCTTCTGTGTACTCCATATACTTATGTTTGTCTGGACAGTTTTTTTTTTTTGTATATTTTGTCTATATGCAATTAAAGTTTGTACAGTACCAAATTATGCAAATAATGGGAGATTCAGAATAAACATAAGGAAGAACTTTGGTCCGACTTTATATCCACTGCATCCAGTTTTCAAGTCTTACTGTCAATGTTGCAGTCTTCAAGTGGCTTGACCTGTTACGTATGTCTTGCAATAAAATTCCTATTTTGGAAACAGTGTCTTGTGTGTGGTGTGTAAACCTAACTTTGAGTCCATGGCAAATATTTGATTGTTTCCTCATTTGTTGAAATCATCAT
The DNA here is from genome assembly GCF_002922805.2 of Oryzias melastigma. Taxonomy (NCBI): domain Eukaryota; kingdom Metazoa; phylum Chordata; class Actinopteri; order Beloniformes; family Adrianichthyidae; genus Oryzias; species Oryzias melastigma. The sequence goes on from NC_050525.1 coordinate 10,422,875, forward strand.
TATGCAGTTTGCAATAAACATCAGAAGATGGCAGCATTTTAAAGACCCAAAGCAGCTGCTTTTAATGTTTTTTTAACTACAATATTTTTATTATCTATCTATGTTTTATATATATATATATATTTCAATAAGAAAGATCTGTTAGCCTCCCTAAATTCCCCGTCTTTTTTCATTCATACTTCTGCTTTTAAACTCATGGTGTTTATCTCTCTACTTTCTGGATCTTTTTGCCAGCCGTCCTCTGCCCTGTTCGCCTTGACCGCCCCTTAACCACCTTCCTTCCTTCCTTGTCTAGGCTCCAGACCAAGCTTTTTTCACCAGAATAAAGATGTCATCTGCTCCACACACATAACCACCAAAAGAACTATTTCATGGACATTTTGTTTCACAAATAAATCTTTAGTAATCATATTCATAAGATCTCTATTTGGTGAAACCAGTTTGAGATTTTGCATTATTGGGACCCCAAAAAATCACCACATAAAAATCAAGTAAAAAATAAAAGGTGCTTTCTTAATGTGGTCTTATGTGTTGGATCTCAACTTTTTTTGTTTTTTAAACTAGCAATATTTTTGTTTTTCTACACAGTGTCACTTTCTTCCATTAATGAAGCACAAAAAAAATAGGTTCCAACGTGATCTTGTGGCACCCCATATACCTGTATATATATATATATATATATATATCATATATATAAGGTGTGAGAGGGGTGATATATATATATAAATATATATAGATATATAGATATATATCTATATATATACATATATAGATATATATCGCCCCTTTCACGCTAGGTTCACACTAGATGGCGAAGAGCCGCAAAGCGGGGCATCCACTTCCTCTTGCAATTCACACCAGACACAACAGGCGCTTTTGCTAGAGCTTTTTTATGCTTTTCCCATCATGGGTAAGTTATTAATATAACTTCTGCTAAGAAGAACTGCTCTCTTGTTCTCTCGTGTTGTTTTTTTATACCCAAAACCCACCCCATTCCCCTGTCGAGAGTTGGCCCACTACATTGATCTGTGTGTGTGTTTTGTGATTGTTTATTTTAATCTACACAATCTGTTTAGATACAAAAGCATGATCGCATTTGTCAATTGCTGTGTTTTTTTTTTTGAAAAATTGGTTATATTTTGAAAATAAACAGGACTTTCTCATGTCTTGATGTACCTTCCTGCCAGAATTGATGCGGATCGCTCGAGGCTCGCGCACAAAATAGACCAGATGCCAAAACGATTCGCTGCATGGCGCGAGCCCTGCGCAGAGGACCGTGGCACTCCGTGCTTGGTGTGAACCACAGCATAGGTTAACAAGAGTGCCGTTGTGTTCTAATGAAGCCACTAGGGGGCAATGTGAGACAAAAAAGCGAGAGAAGAAGGAAGGAGAAGTGTATTGCGTGTGCTATGGATTATTCTAGAAAGAAGCTGGCTGAATAAAGTTCATGAGAAAGATACGCTGTGTGATCTGTACTACCATACAGCATAACAAGTGGCGACGAGGATTGATGAGGATCTACATGAATGCGAAATGGCTTTTGCTGCAACACCATCTTCACCTCCTTTTCTCCCATGTCCAGGTGAGCCTAGCATACCGCTAAAAAAGTGGGAGAAAATGTTCCAAAATTACCTGCTGGTGCTTGAAGAGTCAGGAGATGAATGCCCAGAGGAGAGAAAAAGGGTGTTTCTTCTACATTCACTGGGGACAGAAGGTCAGCAGCTGTTTTACACACTTCCAGGGCAAGGTACTACTATGGAGGATACCATGAAGGCTTTGAAAGTTCACTTCAATCCAAAAAGGAATGCCGTTGCTGAGCGCCATGTTTTCAGAAAGTGTGCGCAAACTCCGACTGAATCCATTTTGCAGTAAGTGGCTGCTTTAAGAAATTTATCTGCGACGTGAGGCTTTGATGAGAAGCAGGATGAAATGATCCGGGACCAGCTGGTTGAATATGTATGTAGTTATCGCATATGTGAGCAACTTCTGCTGGAAGCTGACTTGACATTGGATAAAGCTGTTACACTGGCCACTCAAATATAAGCAGCTACGGAGCAAGCCAGGTCGATTTCTACTTCCAACCCAAAGGCTCCTGTTGCCTCTATTTGAACAATTCCGACTCATCTCACAGGATCCGTTGCACAGCTATTATTAAAACTGCATCTACCTCAGCGCCAATCCAGTTTACTTTGGACTCATCTGTTATATCCAGAATTGAGTATAAGACCCATTTCAGCAGTGATGCTCTGCAGTCTCCAGATGTTACTCTGATTACATACTCTGCTCCCCTGTGCTGGGATGTCTTCCTGTAACTGTGTCACACGATGATGCATGTTACTCAACTAAGCTGTCCGTGGTGGACTCTGGTACAACTTTACTAGGCATGGATCTTATCAAAGGCCTGAGACTGTGTTTTACATGTACTTCTGTCAAAAGTAAGTGCCCACATTCACCAGGTGCTCCTGTGATGTGTCTGTCATCTCAGCCTCAACTGTCCACTCTCAGATGTGTGACTAAGTTAAAGTCTCCACAAGTGTTACTCCAGTCAGACAGAGGCTACAATGTCTACCTCTGCCAGTGTGAGAGTCTGAGTATAGAACTGGAAAACCTTTTGCAGACTGGGGTAATAGAAAAGACTGATGCATCTCCATGGGTTTCCCCCATTGTTGTCATTCAAAAGAAATCAGGAAACATCAGGATGTGTGTGGACTTACAAGAACCAAACAAAAAGCTGTTGTCATAGGTAGCTACCCACTTCCACACATTGATGAAATGCTGTCCAAGCTCAGAGATGCAACTGTTTTCTCCACTCTTGATTTAGTCAGCTTATTTCCAGCTACATTTGCATGAAGAAAGCAGAGACCTGACTGCATTTATCAGCCATGATGGTTTGTTCAGATTTTGCAAGGTGTCATACAGGTTGGCTTCAGCAGCATCTGCTTTCCAAAAAATGCTAGCTACAGTGTTGGCTGGGATACCAAATGTTGCTCATTATCTAGATGACATCATTCTGTGGGGGGCAACTCAACGCGATCATGATGCTACTCTTGCTGCAGGGCTGCAACAGTTAAAAGAGACAGGGTGTACAAAGGCTGAACAAAGAAAAATGTCAGTTTAACAAATCCACTGCGGTTTTTAGGTCACACAGTTGCACCCCAGGGTATTCAACCTACGCACGATCACCTCTTTGCTATCCTCGATGTACCACCTCCCTCTGATGTAGCCACACTGCGTTCTTTTCTGGGACTGGTGTTCGAGACAGTAAAAAAGAGCTCTGTTGACAGTCCAGCCTTGGCTTTGTATGATCCTGCTGTGCCTACTTCCGGCTTAGGTGCTGTTCTCGCTCAGCTACATGGGGGCACAGAGTGCGTGGTTGCATTTGTTTCAAGGACCTTGTCTGCTGTGGAGCGTAAATGCTCCCCCATTGAAAACGAAGCTCTAACATGAGTCTGGGCTGTGGAATGCTGGCGAACCTATTTGTGGGGTCGTAGATTCACACTGCGCACGGATCACCAGGCTCTAACCACACTACTCACCTCAAAGGGAACTGATTGTGCAGGCATGCGTATGGCACGCTGGTCTGCTCGCCTGCTGTGTTATAACTATGATGTAGTGCACCGGCCAGGTTCTGAGAATTGCATTGTTGATTGCTTGTCACGTTTGCCTCTTTCTGCAGATCAGGATGCTTGTGCTGACCCAGTGCCGGAATTTGTTGCAATGCTGTCTGCTGCTCTGACTGCGATACCGCTTGCAGACTTTGCCTCTGCATCTACTGCATGCCTTGAGCTGTCTGGCTTACGGTTGCATCTCATGGAAGGTTTTCCTCCTTCATCTGCTGCATTGCCTAAAAATTTGTGTCCATACTTCGGGTTGAGGGAGGAGTTTTCTGTGCAACATGACTATGTGTTCAGAAGTTCTCGGCTTGTTGTTCAAGTCAGTTTACCTCATCAACTGATCATCTTGGCACATGAAGGTCATCAAGGCATTGTCAGAACCAAGCAGAGGCTCCCGGATTTGTACGGGTTGCCTGGCATGGATGATCAAATGACACAACGCATTAAAGGGTGTCAACTATGTAAAAGTTGTGATAAAACTCCAATTCCTGCTGCAGCTCCACTTGTACCAGTGCCGTTTCCGTCTTTGCCATGGGACAAGGTGGCAATTGATGTTCTGGGTCCTTCTGAGACTGCTGTTTGGGACTGTAAGTATGCAATCACACTGGTGGATTATCCCAGTAAATGGCCAGAAGTGGGTTTTGCAGCTTCTGTTACAGCTGAGACGGTGATCTCTTTTCTTCGTTTTCTTTGCAGCAGGTTTGGAAATCTGCAGACTGTTGTTTCTGACAATGGAAGTCAGATTACTTCTGCAGAGTTTGCTGCATTTCTGCGCACCAGAGACATGAAGCCCATCAGAACTTCTGTCTACCACCCTGTGGCAAATGGGGCAGTTGAAAGGTTTCACAGAGTGCTCAAGAGTTGCATTCAATCTGCCATTCTTGAAAAAAAGTCTTGGCGTCAGACTATGAAAGATTTCGTGCAAGTTTATCTCTCCACACCTCATTCTACCACAGAGGTTTCTCCTTGTGAGCTACTTCTCGGGAGAAAAGTGCACACTTGCTTACCTGCTACCTGTTCCTAAGGACAGTGCTGTGACGCATTTGGCTGACTCAGTAGCTACTAAACAGAACAAGAGGAAACTTTACACAGATAAGAGACGTGGTGCACGTGTTCCTACCTTTCAAGAGGGAGAGTGTGTCCGTGTTCAGAAACCAGCACATGTTCCAAAATCACACCTGAGATTCTCTGAGCCATTACGAGTCATAAAACAGTTAGCTCAGGGAACTTATTTGTTAGAAGATGGATGGAAGTGGCAGGCTTCATTTTAGACTCATCCCAACATTCCTGTGAAATTTGTTTCTGAAGCTCCTGCATTGGATTTGCTTCATGTAGATCCACCTGTTGTGGTTTAGCCAAATACTCCTGCTGAAGCTCCTGTCACTGCAGGTCGTGTAAGGAGACCCCCATGTTGGCTGGAAGATTTTGTGAAATAATCTTGGTAGCATGTTATGTATAAAAAGTACTAGATAAGTAAAAGGTGTTCATGCAAGACATTTTCTCTCATTTTAAATCAAAGGTTATTATGTTAAAAGTTGAATGTTTTAATTGAAAATTTGATATGGACAAAAATTAATGAAAGATCCTCAGTTCATACATCAAAACAAAAGAATGTATTCATTGTAACAGTTATGTATGTTGCATTCTTCTTTGAGTAAAAAGGGAATATGTTGTGTTCTAATGTAGCCACTAGGGGGCAATGTGAGACAAAAAAAAGAGAGAAGAAGGAAGGAGAAGTGCATTGCGTGTGCTGTGGATTATTCTGGAAAGAAACTGAATGAATAAAGTTTATCTGAAGATCTGTACTACCTTACAACATAACAGGTGCCGAATGGAAGTCGCCTCTGTTCCGTGGCGCTTAGGCGTCCAGTGTGAACTAGGCGTCACCCTCTGCCGGTGGTTTCTCCTCTTAGCTCAGGTCCTCTACCAGAGGCCTGGGAGCTTGAGGGCTCTGTGTAGTATCTTAGATGTTCCTAGCACTGCACTCTTCTGGACTGAGATGTCTAAAATCTTTCCAGGGATCTGCTGTAGCCACTCCTCCAGTTTGGAGGTTACACCCCTGAGTGCTCCAATTACCACAGGCACTACTGTCAACTTCAGTTTCTCATATTCTTTCTTCTTTATCCACCACTACAATGTCTGGTTGGTTCGTCATTACCACCCTGTCCATTTGCATCTGGAAGTCCCACACGATCTTTTCTCTCTCATTCTCTACCACTTTCGAAAGTGTTTCCTATTTTGACTTTGGGGTCTCCAGTCCATATTCTGTACACATGTTCCTGTACATTATTCCGCCTCTTTGCACAGCCTACACCTTGGGTCTTGTCTGGTGTGGTAGATCTGAGCCTCTATCGCTCTGGTGCTGGTGGGCTTGTTCCTGTGCTGCCAGGATAAGTGCTTCTGTGCAGTCTTGCAGGCCAACCCTCCCTAGTCATTGGTAGGACTTCTTGATATCAGCCACTTCAGTTATGGATCGGTGGTAGAACTTTGACGTGGATGTACCTCAAGATCCCCCTTTTAGAAAAGCATGTTAGCAACGTAAAAAATCTGAAATGGTGGCCATTTGTGAAGATGGTGGCTATAGGCTACACCTCATTGCTACAAAACTATTAAATGTCTGTTTGTCCCAGACTCATCAATATGGGCAGTTCATGCACAAAATGCAGTCTTCAGAATACTATCCTGTGTATGATATGTGTAAAATCTTGGATTTCTCTGAAAGAAGGAAAGCCAAATTTGATGCTTATATCTCAAAATATACGATTATTTTAATAACCAGCTCCACTAGGATCAGCAAATAATTTAGTAAAAATTATATATTTTTTGATAGTGATCCTCAAGTGCTTACGGTTCAGAGCACCATGATAGACCAATGATTGGAATTCATATTTGGGGTTATTCAAAAGTTTTGACCTAACACTTATTTCTTTATTTAAATGTTAATTATGGTTAATAGTTAAAAGTTGTCTATGAAACCATGTCTTAGATCTGTTTTTTTCTGTCGATAACTGGTCCCTTTTAAGTTGTTATGCTCATTCTCATTGGGTGTTAACTCCATCGCAGCAACAACAGAACTCTTTGGGGAAACACAAGTCGTAGGTTCATCATTAATCCGTTTAACCTTTAGCCTGGTGTCTTGCTTGGATGTTCATAATACTGCAAATAAAGCAACTATGACTGTACCAGCTTCAGCTGAGCTTAAAGAAACAGGGTAGAGCAATAAATCCTGAGTTCATACTTTTTCAAAAACCACCTTTCAAAAAGTCGTAATTTTTTGGAGAACTTTGGAGAAATATAAAACACAACTGTTTTAATTTTTAAACAAGTTTTCACTTTTATTTGCATAGGTAATTTAAAACAGGGATATTTTCATGTGATATGTCTCGTGGAAAAAAAACAGCTTATACTACTGTCATATCACACATTTAAACCGTGACCCAAGATTGTATGTTCTCGATGGGGAGTTGGATTTAAAGGTATGGTGAGGTTAAGATTCTTAGCTGCCGTTAAGTCCTGCAGTTCTTTCCTTCTAAAACCTATTTCCCCTCACACCCAAGAGGTTGAAGGTAGGTTTGTATAATTCACCACCATCTGGAGAATGTTTGATTGTTAAAGTACCCAGTGTTTGTTCTGTTGTGTCTCTGTTGTCACAAGGACAACCAGAGACCCAATTTACTCCTAAAATACCAAACAGTTGTTTTTTTTCGACAGTTAGCATGATGTTGCACACTTTTATGTCAAAATATATGTACATTGAATGCACAAATGAGAGAAAATATGTTTAATTCAAACATTACAATATTTTACAATTTTTTTTAGGAACAGTAGGTAGGTGTTTCCATACAAGAATACCGTTCTCTGACGAGAATATTTTTGTTTGTGCGGTTTTGTCACTGCTTATAACCACACATGAGGACTGTTTTTAATCCACACTAATGTGTCCTTGTAGGCCTTTCTTACTTTAAGACTTCCATCTGACCTCCCATACCTCATAAGACTCTTACTCTGATCAAATCTCTGAAGCTTGGATTTTAACGCTATCGACGGTCAACAGAGTGCAGCGAAGGCGGGAAGACCCGACACTTACTGTGAGAACCTGTGCAAAGATACTGCCTAGTAATCCATCTGACCTGATGAAGGGGGCTTTTGACACTCCAAATAGTCCCTGCCCACAATGCAGACAGAACAAATTCACGCGCGCACACACATATATACAGTGCGTTCCAAATTATAATGCAAAATGTATTAGAGTCAAAAAGATGAAATTCTTAGTTTTTTAATGAAACTCATGGATGATATTGTGTCTATGGGCTTTTTGGATCACTGAAATCAATCTCAGACACCTGTGATAATTAGTTTAGCTCAATTAAAGTAAAAACTACAAAAGAAGGATGCTCCACATTTCAAGGAGACCAACATTTTCATGCAGTATGGGAAAGAAAAATGATCTCTGCTGCTAAAAGTGAACTAGTTCAGTGTCTAGGACAAGGTATGATAACTGTATATATCATGGAAACTTAACCATGATCGACGCATTATTAAGAGATTTGTGGCTGATTTAGACACACACGGGTTGATGCAGATAAAAGCAGAATAAGAAAAAGTTTCTGTCAGACAAATACATCGGATTAAGAGAGCGGCTGCTAAAATACCATCACAAGCACATATTCGAAGCTGCTGGTGTCTCTGGAGTCCCACCAACATCAAGGTGAAGGATCCTCCAAAGGCTTGCAGGTCTAAGTAAACCTTCTATTCGCCCCTTAAACAGCACTCACAAGTTGAATCAGCTGCAGTGGGCTCAGAAATACATGAAGACTCATTTTCGCTAACAGTCTTGTTCACTGATGAGTGCCATGCAGCCCTGGATGTTCCAGATGGATGGAGTAGTGGGTGCTTGTTGGATGGCCACCATCTCCCAACAAGGCTGTGACGTCAGTAAGGAGGTGGTGGACTCGTGCGTGGTTTGGGCCAGAATCCTGGGAAGAGAGCTTGTCGGCCCCTTTAGGGTCCCTGAGGGTTTGAAAATGACCTCTGAAAAGTATGTGGAGTTCCTGACTTACTATTTTTTCCCATGGCATAAAAAGAAGAACTGTAAAAAAAATCATCTTCATGCATGACGATGCATGCACCATGTCATGCAGCAAGGACTACGTCTACATCACTGGCTGCTATGGTTAAAAAAGGAGGCAAACTGATGATGTGGCCCCCGTCCTTCCCTGACCCTATTGAGAACCTTTGGAGAATCTTCAGGCAAAATATCTATGAAGATGGGAGGCAGTTCACATCAAACAGCAGCTCTGGGAGGCTATTCTGACATTCTGCAAAAAAAAATTCAAACAGAAACTCCAAAAACTCACAAGTTCAATGGATGGTATTTTGAGCGTTTCTATTATAAAATGGACCCATTAAGCTGGACCAAACCATACCGCACCATTGGTTGTAGGTCCACAAAAAAATGTAACAGACAATTTGGGCATAGTTACTGACGACACACAATGAAACCCATTGACTGGCAAAAGTCATTACAAAAGTGCCATTAAACAACGTTCCTAAATGACAGGTCTTTGTAACATTTTGAGCTATTACAAAATAAATGGTTTGTATTTTCCACTGCTGTTTCTTTTTTAGTTAACAACCCATTTGTCAATTTATGTTCATGGTTTGCAGTTGATAAACTGTTTTTGTTCTTGTTTTCTTGTTTTTTCAGACATCTTCTATTTTTCTTTAATAAACATAACATTTTTTCATTTAAATTTACATTTCTTGGCTGACAAACAATACATTTCAATGGTATGCCCATAGGACAAGTTGTCTCATGCCTTAGTTAAAACTGCCCTTTTGGGTGGAGACGGGCTGGTGAAAAATGGTCAAACCTGTACGGAGCGCACAGGTGGCCCACACAAAATATCAAAGCCGTAAACTGCTTGGTGAACCCATAGAGTGAAAAGGTCAATGCATTTTTTTTTTCCAGGGATGTTTTGGGTCATAGAGAATACTTAAAGAACACGTTACAGTGAAGTAGGGAAGATACACGCTAGCCATATGATTTTTTGTTTTTTCAATCCCCTAAATCCTGCACACGGCTCAAGAGAGTACATTAGTGTTGTTCAAGACTCAAGTGTACGTGCAGCCTGACTATTTGAAATTAGGATAGTAGACACATCATCTGCACACCCTGTGAGTGCAGGATTTGTGCATGGTCAACAAGGAGCCAGTACATGCACTTCACTAATGACTGCGTAAAGGGCACCCATACATCATAAGCTTACATCATGCTTACAAATACTTCAGAACACATTAACAACCAACCGTTTGTTCCATTTTTATGACATCTCTTGAGGTGGCTGCTGTGAGGAAGCCCCTGCTAACCTCTGGTGTGTTTGTTGATGGGGAAAAGGTGAAAAAAAAAACAATGTATAAACTTAGTCCTTCTGATAAAAAAGTTAGATCAGAGTCCTCTGGATCTCTGCCTTGCAAAGGCAACACAAATATAGTCTTCGAGGTGGGTCATGTGGGCCTCCAAGCCAATGTTTGTAAGGACAGGAGACCCCCCCCCCCCCATGGTCTTTAATACATTAAATGGTCATCTTCACGAAACCTACATCTTGAGTAGTCAATGTCTATGTTAGTGCCCCTGCCAGCATGGACATTTATGGCTTTATTTTTCAGTGGAAAAGTACTGATCCGGCCCTTAAAACTTTGCCTAATTGGTGTCAGCTGGTCTGGAGCTTCATGTGGGTTAAAGCACTATGCAGTCATCAATTAGTTAATAATAGGGTAAAAAATTGGAACATATTATAAAAGTATTAAAACACCTTCATGCAACATAATATAAAAGTATAAAAAAGCCTCTGTTTAGTATAAAAACTTCTCACTGCACGAGTCTCAATAGATCTGCAAGACAAGCCTGTGCTCCCCTTAAGTTGCAACCATTCCTCTCTACGACTGTCCACAGATCAACCCAAAAATCCAAGGGCATCTAAACAAATCAGTCCCTACTTTTATCGTGTACTCCCCCCCCCCCCAAAATATAGATTAGATAGAAAGTCAGCTTTGTATTCTAGAAGCATGTCACACTTCAATGGACTAGTGAACTGTCCAAGGTTTCTCTTCAGTTGCTGGGAAGGCTCCAGCGTTTCTAAGACCCCTATCAACAATAAAGCGAGATTATAGAAAGGATGATTAGACATTACAGTATAGTTTTTGCTTTGTTATGTTGTATTTTCTGGCAAAAATATAGATGTCATGAGAAAGTATGAACTAGACAAGTGCACCATTTTCTCTGGTGAGTATACATCAGCAACATTTAGTATCTTTCTTTATAAAGTAAAAGGTTTAGATCACCAAGTCTTTCACTGCAATATTTAACTAAAGAGCAATTCATCCCATACAGTTAAAAACAAGTATTTACAATTTGCGATGAAGGCAATTGTGATAAAGTTTAAAAATGCCATCAGAAAGAGATTAAAATGACATTTCCAAATGATTCATTCATCTTCTAACACCTCTTGATCTCTTTAGGGGTCAAAGAGTTGCTGGAGCCTATCCAAGGTACTGTTAGATGAAGTTGGAGTACACCCTGGACAGGTCACCACTACAGCCACAGAACTGCATTCACACCTGGGATAATGATATGAAGCATAACTGTTGGAGGAAGCTGGAGTCCCCATAGAAAACCCACAAATTCACAAAGAGAACATGAAAATTCCCCACAGAAAGGTTGCATCCGGGATTTGCTTTGAAGTGAGAATGCTAACCACTACTACACCCTCCAGCTTTAAAGACTAATTAATTCACCACTTGAAAAATTTCATTGAAGACTGTGAGAAACATGGAAGTCAAGAATAACAGTTGTCACAGAAAAGTATAATTTAATCATTCAACAATATGGACAAACTTTGTTAGAAAAAATTTGAATTAATCTAGTTAAAAGCAAAGACACTAACAGGTTTTTACAAATGATTTTGGTGCCATTTTAAGGGAACTACGTAACTCCAGATTAAGTCATGGAATTTGACCTGAGCCAGATAATAACTTTAATGAGACACAGGAAGTCAAGAAGTCTGGAGCATTTTAGATTAAAAAAAACAACAACAAAAAAACGAAAGCAATAGTGAAATGGGGATAATTTCCTGTAAGTTTCTTTCTGTAAACTGTCAGTAAACGGCTTTAACAAGGAAGAAAAAGACCAAAATGCCTTTATAAGCATTTTTGTTTCATGTTAATCTATGTGGACAGGAAAGATCTTCTCATACTTAAGCATTTTTGCAAAGAGAGTTTTCCTTCAATGTGCTAAAAGGTCCCATCGGTTTATTGAGCTCTTCATCCAATAAAAGTGGAGCTAAGGGCACCTAATAAAGACACCTAATTTTAACCACCTGCATCCGTGATCTTGTTATTTCTAATCCGAAATCAATTTGACTTGGAAAATTTAGGGCTTGAACTCTAACATTAGTCCTTATATTTGAACATTTCAGTTATTTTCTGTAAATAATTTCAAGTTTTAAACAGACTTGAATAAAGACAGAAGAATAAAATTACAAAGTGCTATTTTCCAATTATTCCTGCATTTTGATTATTTATGGATTCTGATGATGCATGTCATCTGAAACCTCAAGAAAAACGCAGATATGATGACGTACAGCAGGGAAGTCAAACTCAATGGGCCAAAATCCAAAACACACCTTAGGTCGCTGCCAAACAGGACAAACATTTATTGAACGCACTGAAACTAAATTTTTAAAACTTTAAAATCGTAATTTTTTACACAATTATGAACTAGATATATAGCATTACTTGCGATAATGCTAGTTCTATATAATAATAATAATAATGCTGATTCCTCAAT
>NC_050525.1:10435479-10447213 GCF_002922805.2 Oryzias melastigma
AGCCTAAAAAACGTTTAAAAAGCTTAAATTACCCAAAACAGCTAGCACGTAGCTGAAATATTAGCTAAACTCCATAACAGCCTAAAAAGTAAAACAAAAAAAAAGTCTAAATCAGCCAAAAGAGCCAAAGTGTAGCTGGATTATTAGGTAAACTCCAAAACAGCCTCAAAAGCTAAAAAAAAGAGAGCCTAAATTAGCCAAAAAAGCTAGCATGTAGCTCAAATATTAGCTAAACTCCAAAATAACCTAAAAAAATCTTAATAAATGCCTAAATTGTCCAAAAAGCTAGAACAATGCCAAATTTAAAATTTTAAAACCGTAACTTTTTTTAACATAATTATGAAAGATAAAAAGGCAGGAATATTATTCCAGAATAAATCAACTTAAACCTTATAACTTTCAATATTTTACTCTCCATAAAAATATATTTTGTCAAAATTATACAAGTTAGAAATGAGCACAAAATAAATTTTGGTCCATCAAAAACAATAAAATCAAATGTTCTGGAGGATCGACTAGAATAACCCGGTGGGCTGGATCGGGCCCCCGGGCCTTGACTTTGACACATGTGATGTACAGTGTCGATTTTTTTACTATCAGTTTCAAAATGCAAACTAAGCCACTCATTTGCTAATTATTAAAGCTAGGAAGCGTTAGTAAAAAAAAAAATGTCAGAAAAAGTGCAAATAGAGTATTAAAAAAACTAATAAAGCATAAAAATGTCTTTAAAGCTTCAAGAATTTGAGAAAAAAAAGGGCCAGTCAGTGAAGCAAAGCGAGGGTTTGACTGGATATCAGATTTTCTTGACCGCAAAGTAAAGTTTGATTCATTAAAATAGTATCATAGCTGACAAGACAGCAGACCAACGATTTATGTCCTCTCTGGCTGCTGGTTGCATTACGTCAACATGTACAAATATTTTTGGGTGGAAACAAGCAGGTGCCAACAGACATTTTCCAAATTATAAGTCAAAAGGCTGATGGGAGTCAGCTTCTATCTACTGTATTAAAGTGTATGCAATGGATCCAAGACCAATACTCCAAAGATAGGAGCTGTATGCCTCTGTAGTTTCCATAACTCTGCACATCTTCGATTTTCTTAAAAATGTGCACCAGAACATTCCTCTTCCGTTATTACTCTCCAAAGTATTGTCATTCACACCAGTCAGAAACTCCACTGCCACCTCTCCTGAATGCTGTTAGGACCAATTGCCTTTTTCACTTAACAATTTTCTCTCTTTATCCTTACTGGTCTTTTCTTCTTCCTTCTCCACAAGGGGCAACCTCTTATCCGCTGTGATCTCTAACATTGTCCTCATTCATCAGCTCTTCAGAGTGTTTCTTAAACTTAAAAAAGACTCGCTGCACATCTTTCCTAACTCTGTTCCTCTGTCTTGCCAATCTTTACAGATCTACCTTTCCTTCCTTTGTGTCCAACCTGTCATACAGATCATTACCTTGTTTCATCTTTGCCACTTCCATTTTCAACTTGTGGAACATCCCCGTACCCCTGTTTGGTGCAGTGCGATTCATGTGTTGTTCCTCTTTCTCACTTCCCTCTGGGGGGAAAGCGGGATAGATTTCACATTCCAGGTGGAACGTCTCTGCTCCTGTTCTTGGCCATGGACTACACCTCTAACTTGTCATCTCACATCTCGGGGTGGGCGAGATTCCAGGTGGATCGTTTGTGCTCCTGTTTTTGGCTGTGGACCTCACCTCTGGCTCGTCTTCTCTGCAGACCTCACCTCCAGCTGTCCCCCAGTACTATCTGGATGAACACTATTCAAACATGTAGTTGTAGAGTTAAATAAGCTAATTCCTCTTTATCAGTCCTGGTACATCACCTGTCCATCCTGAGAGAGGATCCCTCTTTCATATGGGCATCCCTAAGGTTTCTTCTTTTTTCCCTGGAATCATAGTTTTTTTTTAGAAGTTTTTCCTTACAGAGAATGAGGTTCTAAGGGCAGTGACAATCTGTTTAGTTTAGTCTGTTTAGTTTAGCAATCAGCTATTATTTATTTTTATGAATGACTTTCTGCTTATGTACAATTACTGGTATGAAGCCCAATGAGACAATTGTTTTGTGCTATTGGACTATATAAATAAAATTAAATTGAATCCTATCTGCCCTCTCTTCTATCTATGTCAGTTTTTCTTAGCTCTAACTTTTCCCTCCTAAAACACTTGAACTTATTCCTCCCTCCTGTCTCCTTCTCTGCTTCTCTGACTCAAGAGGACTTTCTCTCCCTGATCCCTTTAGCTGACACCTCCTAGTTTCCAGATGCTTGTTTCAAGAGCTCCCTAAAAGCCATACAGCTATTGGTCGTCTGCTCTGTCATTTTTCTCTTCATCTTCAACACAAAACCATCCAATGATGTTTGGCTACACTCTCCTCAGCCAAAGATTTGCAATTACTGATGTCTTTCAGATCACAATATCAGCGCAAAATAGTATCATCTTGTGTACTCCTTCCTCCACTCTTATACTATATGTCACCCCCGGATGTCTTCTGTCTTTTCTGGACAAATCTGTTCATCACAGCCAATTCCATTGTTTTTGGCAAAGTCTACCACCATCTCTCTATCTGCATTCCTGTCCTCAACAACAAACTTACCCATCACTTCCTTGTCACCTCTGTTTCCCAAACTTACATGTTGGTTAAAGTCTACCTCAATCCCCACTGTCTTTTCTGGGAACGCCCTGGATCACCTCATCCATCTCCCTTCAGAATTTTGAGAATGATTCAGTTCTCCAGAATTATCTACACCACAGATGTCAAACTCTAGACCTCAAGGGCCAGTGTCCTAAATGTTTTCCAGAAATCCTGCCTTATTTGCTGCTGATTACCTGGATTAGATGTGTTCGGCCAATAAGGAGCTTCAACAGCAGGTTGGTTGGAAAACATATAGCACACTGGCCCTTGAGTCCTGGAGTTTGACACCCCTGACACTATAAAATAACATGAACCTGTGCCCAATCTATAAGCTTTCTGTTTTTTTGAACACACAGAATATCCACCTTCCTTGCATTATGGCCAACTTGATAGTATTCCCAGATTAAGTCTCTACAATCAAAGTTTGCGCTCCCCATTCTACACTCTTGATTTTCCTCTTCTCTCTTTGACTTCAAACACGCCTTTCCCGCTCTCCTTCTTTGACCAACAGTTGTCCAGTTGCCACCATGCTACCTGTGCTGTAGGTCATCAGCACAGGCAGCAGTCATAGTCAACCATAATTGATCAACAAATATAAAAGTTTTTACATAATTGATTTGGGTTTGGTTTTATGTTGGATGCTCTCTGACGCAACCTGACTATCTGTTCCCCCTAAAAGTTGTAATTTCCAGTGTTATGGATAAAATGGGTGGACCATTGTAAGAATTGTCCATTTTATTAAAAAAAGATTTAAAAAAAAGATCTTGAAAAAAAATGATCTGTAGCTTAACCAGAACATAAAACTGAACATGGATTTCTTATACTTTTAATACAGACTTCTACTCCTAATACTCCAAAAGTCCATAAAGTGTCATCATACAAATGTAGAACACAGGTTCTCATAAACTCTTATGGACCTACTTGCATTTTCAAGATTGTTTCAACCATTCTGTCTAACATACCAATGAGTTAACTGTTTCTGAAGCAACAAATTTTAGATAAATATAATACTATTAACCCTTTGTCTACTTTCGCTTAATAGCTACTGTGCTGTTTTAAAAAGTTTTGAACCAGTACAAAGCAAGTGATTGTATTATAGGATATTTCTTATTTCTTATTACATTCAGAATGGCATTTATGTTGACTCACGTGTACAATGAGTTCACCTTGACCTTATAATTAGCTGTCTCTGCTTGTGTCATTCCACGAGTAAAAGACACTCAATGTGTATCCTTAACACACTGTTGTAATCGAGTTACTGCTAAAAAAAATTATTACAATACTGAATTTATCATCTGAGTTTTGCTCCATATAAACATGCATCTGTTATTGCTGTGTCAGTTCCGCAGAGTAACTCAGGATCTCATGGGATAATTGCACAACAGCTATCAATACTATGAGGAGACAACACAACATTATGACTCCACTCAGGATAAAGTACTGACAATTTCACTGGCAAGTGTGGTGCAGCGGTAGGCGGTCGACTCCTGATTGGAGTTCGATTGGGATTGGGTTCAATTCCCGTCTTGCCCGCCCATATGTTGAAGTGTCTTTGGGCAAGACACTGAATCCCAAATTGTCTCTGGTGGAAGGTTGGTGCCAGTGTTCGGCAGCGGAGCCACCACCACTGTGTGAATGGGTCTGTGACTGTAAAGCGCTTTGGGGAAGGTAGAAAAGTGCTACACAAGTATACGCCTTTTACCATTTCACTGGCTGCTAATGGGAATGATAATGCTGATTAGTGCTACATTGATTGATTGATTGGTTTATTTCAAGCATAGATTGAAAAAAATACAGGACAAAACACAATTATTTCAAACTCATTACAGAAACAATTAAATGCATTGATTAGAAAATAGAAAACGAAAATAAAACAGACTTATGTCACATTTGGTTCATTCATTTTTTGTGATAATTAACTAAAGTCAGTAGAGTTTGATTGATTGCTTGAAAAGGAGTGGGAAGAAGCGAACTTATATAATCCCACCCCTACTTAATTACTTCATTTCACTGTTCAGCATAATTATGTAATCCGGTTGTTGTTGTTGTTTTTTTTGCAATTCCCAATAGTAAAGTGAAGTACTTGTTGATTATTGATTAATTTCATCACACATTATTTCAGTAAACAGTAACATCAACCATACTCATTGATTATCATCAGAACACAAATGCAGAAAAAATAATCATTACACATTGAGATCAAGTTTTAAAGTAACAATAGAGTTCTTATTGATCATTCTCTGAAAGAATTATTATATATTTTCAGTAAACATTATTGATTCACACAATTTATAATAATCATTGATTATCTTTAGAAAGCATAATTACAATAATCTTGTAATCATTGTTACATATTTTGGATCAAGTAAAGAAAATTAATACCATAGTGATTGTAAACTTTTCAGTAATCATCACAGCATATTACATGACATAAAACTCATTGATTGATTGCAAAAATCTTTGATTATTTCATCGCATTCAAGTTCAGACATCTGGAATTATTCAAACACCAGTTGATCTTTTCGTCTTATCTTCATATTGTGAAATTAGAGTTTCTTTATACATTTTCTTGAATGTATAAATGCTTGAACATTGTTTGAGCTCATTACTTAACTTGTTCCAAAGTTTGGTGCCACACACAGAAACACAGAAACTTTTCTTTGTGGTTCTTATCAATCGGACCTTAAAGTTCCTGCATCCTCTCAGTTCGTATCCTCCTTCATTTTCTAAGAACATGAGTAATCAAATAACTGTTGTAATCGAGTTATGCTAAAAAAATATATATTACAATACTGAATTTATATATATATATATGTATATATGTATATATGTATATATGTATATACATAAACATACAATCTCAAATTTTCAAAAAAAAAAAAAAAACAGCTTTTGTATCAGCTACAAATTGGGATTTATTTATGTTGACTTCAAATCCCTAGATTAGAGTGCCATTTGGAAGTTGCTTGAGAAAAAATGTTGGAATTAGAAGTTGTAGATTTTGAACAGCGTGGGCGTGGCAAGCTCACATCAGTGGCGTTTTCCTGTTAGTCACCCATTTTTTACCAGAATATTGTGAAAATTTAGTACATGAATACCTAGCTCAAGCTAAACGAAACGATATGACACACGATATAAACATATTAGGAATGTGGACGTGGTTAACAAAAACCTTTGTTGCCAAGGAAATCCAAACATTTTACTTTTGCCAATTCTTCTAAAAGTTACATAGATCTGTTCGTCACCCCCAGCCAACCAAAAAATAAAATGGTTGCTATGGAGATAAAACCAACGGAAAAGCTGCCATTTTGAAAAAAGTGTTTTTCTTTATGCTGTATACATGCAGCTCTGAGCAGGATGGCAAGGGCGAAGAGGGCAGGTAGCGTCTTAGGGCCTTACAACGCTGCTTGCAACTTTAATTTATAGAGCACATTACAACACCATCAGGGTATAAAAGTGCTTTACATAATAAAATCCTCCCAACACTCACAAAAAGCAAAGTTTACTGTCCCAAACGAAGGGTTATTGCTACTTTTATGCAGTTGGCATGTAGCCATGTGCCGTTCCCAAATCCCTGCTGTATTTTCGTGACTGTAGAAAGGATGAACTTTGTCCTAAGGGTCTCACACACAAGATTACAGTGATTGACACAAACAGGTTGCCACTAGAGAAGTTTAAACCTGACAGTTATCCTCAGCCGGTTTATTGGAAAATCGGAACACAAGTAAACATTCAGTCATTAACTGCTCTTACTGACCAGAACCAAGAGGTCATCTTTAACTGATACCAACACCAAGCCAACAACAAATGTCAACTTTCACTGAAGTCTTACAGTAAACATTTATTTCTGTTGCATTCGTAGTTGCTCGGCTTGTAATGTACAGAGAGGCTCTTCTAAGACTTGGACACCCTGAGTCACTGAGATGTGAATGTGCATTTTCAGTACAAAGATGCCTGATTAATTAATCAGAGTTAAGTGGATTAACAAACACATAAAAAGCCAAACAAACAAACAAACAAACAAAACACATTTCCATGAAAATGGAAATGGAGAAAAAAAATCAGCTCTTCAAAAACAGGAAGTCCTTTGGAAAGACAACTTTACATTTGCTGAGGACTCATTTAAAAGATTATGGCTCACTAATTGGCTCAGGAACTTTGCTTTTGCTCTGTACACACGCTCATAATTACAGACCAGCACTTAAAGTATTCCTTTAACTTTTTTTTTTTTTAATCTACAAAATATGTTCACATTGTATTTTTTTTCACTAGAAAGATTAAAACTTTTTTATTATTATTTCTTGCATATCCAGATAGAAATTATACTTCTTTTTGTGTCAATCCTGTTATTTCTTTTCTCAAACAAAGTATGAACCTTCTTAAAGAAGTATAGTAAAACCAAAAATTTGGAGTACAGCAGACGAGAGCTACCTCCATAGGTCTCCACTTACTTGTGAATGGTGTATACATTTCTAAATCTATTATTTACCTGACTGATTTTAAGTGTGCACAAACTGTTCTCAAATTTTTTCGACTTAAACTCATATTTAGATATACATTTTGAAGGTTTTGAGTATACAGCCTTAATGATTACATCCGTATATGTTAAGCATAGATATAAGTCAAGAACAATTGAATCAAAACTTTTAGCCCAAAAATGAAAGAGAAGGTGCTAATAGAGGGTGGGGGAAGCCACTGCATAGAGTTAAAGTTGAGTTTTGAAAGACTATGCAGGAGTGGGAAAACTAAGCCCATATGCAGTCTGTTAAACTATTTTATCTAGCCCACCAAAATGGAATAAATTATATTGATTAACCTGATTCATTTTTTTTTTGTGTTTGTAATTCTGGAATTGCGCTCAAGAAAAATGACTGAAAAAACACACATGAATGTCAGAAAAACAACAAAATCTTCCAATAGCTCATGAATGCAGAATAACTTTCTGCATTCAAAATAAAGTCAAAGTATTTGTATTTTCCCCTTAGAACCCGTTGGTGCAATGGTGCATATTTTTAGATTTAGCTTTCTTTCAAGCAGAAACAACAGAAAAAAAATTCTGTAAGTAAAAAAAAAGCGTCTAAAAAAGGATTTAAATAATATAATAATATATATAATAATATAATGGAAGTGAACTTAGTCATAAATAACTTTCTTTCTGTCTCTTAAATGAGAACAAATTCATAGTTTTGAAAAAATAACAACTCAAATGTGTTTTTTTCCCCAAACATATTTAATTTTCAGTCAAAGTTTAAGCACGTAGTGAATTATCAAAACACTCTGGTCCGGTCCTTGTGTCAAATTTTAGCACCCTTTGTCGCAATAGTCAAAAAGTTTGCCCACCCCTGGACTATGGTGTTTATGATTTAACATGGAAGAAAAAAAATATTTAAAACATTCATATTAAGACAGACCATTATTGAACTAATTTCCAGGTTAAGAAAGACGGTGAAATTCTAAAGAAAATGATGGGACACATTTTTTGGCCATTTTTATGTTGTAAAAACATAAATATGTCAGAGGTCACATATTTTTGATTATTTTTCATTTAATTAGTGTAAGTCACTTAACATTTCAAGTTTCACACGCATGCGCACATGCACTTTTTTGTCTTTGTGTGCCAAGTGCAAAGCAGGACAGACCCGTGGCTGCGCACTGAGGAAACGTAATCTCCATCATTCCTGGGGCGCACCATCTTTACGCACTGCTCCTGCGTGCGCATCCCTCTCACTGATGCCTCCACTTTTGGATCTTAGCGTTTGGAAATGAAGAGATTCAGTCACGGCAGCTATAAACCTTGCTGAAGACAAATCCACAGACTAAGAAAAAAGTGCAGCAAACCCACTGATAGGAATCGTCAGTGTGGGAAACTTTTGAAAAGTTTTTTTTTGGAGCATCCATGGCTTACCATCCTCTCCAGCTTCGTCCAGCGCATCCCCTGACCTCCCCAACTCTGGTTCGCGGCGCGCAGCCGTCATTTCTCTCCACAGCGACTCTCCCAGATGCCGCCTGGATCTCCGGGTCCCTGTCGGCGCACCCCGCGGGGCTCCCCGCAATCCACCCGCAAACATTGGAGAGCCCGCAGCGAGAAGAGTGGCTGGATGATGACCCGAAAGTGACCCTGGATTCCAGGAATTTATGGAGCCAGTTTCACAAAATGGGGACAGAGATGGTTATCACAAAATCAGGGAGGCAAGTTTGGCACGTCTAAGAGTATAATTTGACTATTTTTGTGACTTACTTTTTTACTCTGTCATCATAGGAGGATGTTTCCACCTTTCAAAGTGCGCGTAGAAGGACTGAATGAAAGAGCCAAATACATTTTGCTGATGGACATAGTGTCTGTTGATGACTACCGCTACAAGTTTCAGCACTCCCGCTGGACAGTGGCCGGGAAAGCGGATCCGGAGATGCCAAAGCGCATGTACATCCACCCGGACAGTCCATGCAGAGGCGAGCAGTGGATGAGTAAGCTGGTTGCTTTCCATAAACTCAAACTCACCAACAATGTCTCAGACAAGCATGGATTTGTAAGCAAACTGAGTGATTCATCCTCATTTGAATTCAAATTATGTATTTTAGGTAATAAATCATTTTTTATATGTTTTTTCCCTCCAGACAATTCTCAATTCAATGCACAAATATCAGCCCAGATTCCATTTAGTGAAAGCCAATGACATAAGGAAGCTTCCATACAGCACATTCCGGACATACGTTTTCCCAGAGACAGAGTTCATTGCTGTCACTGCCTATCAGAATGACAAGGTAAGCTTGTTCTCTTCTATAAAAATCCTGATGTTAGACTCCTCGACTGAAGTTTTTCTGAAAAGTGAGCCTTCTAAAATTGTCCTTTTTTCACCAGATTACAAAACTGAAAATCGACAACAACCCTTTTGCTAAAGGATTTAGGGACACGGGGAATGGGAGACGAGAAAAGAGGTGATTTGCAGCTTTTATTGGTGGCAAATTTTCAAAAAGCACATTTTTAATCTCCTACAATTGGTTTTCCTCAGGGGTTCCCAGTTGAACATGTCTTTGCTACAAGAGAACCAAAGTGATGCATATGACTGTGCTGATTCAGAGGATTCCTGTGAGCAGCCCGACACCAGTGAGGCTTTATATTCTCCTTTGGAGCTGTTGAGCAGCCCTCTCATCTCCACACCCACTCACCAAGGTGGATTAGCAGGTACCAGAATGCATGCTCCTCAGCAGCTTGCAGCTGTTTGCAATAGACATTGCACACATCATTTCATTAGATTACATAAAAAAGCAGACAATTGGATTTGGTTTTTCTTAGATTTTGCAAGCAAAAATTAAAATGTGTTAAGACAAAAGCAAAAAAAAAGGTAATGCATGCTCCATATTTATTCACTTTAAATACCCACTTTGATGAAAATTGAGTTTTTGGTGTTTTAACATATTCTTTTAGCATTTTTTCATGATGGAGGACCTAAAAACTAATGGGTTTTTTTTCCAAAAATTAAACTTAAGTAAGTATATCTTCATTCAAATGATTCTCAGTCAGGAGTAGATGATAAAATGTGGCTGGAAAAAGCTTGTAGATGCTATGTAGAAACTACAAAAGCAAGACACAACTTCCCTGCTCCATTTCAATGCATCCACTTGGAAACAATGTCTTCGTTTTCCTCGCCAAAGCGGCCATCTGGCTCTAAACTATACAGTTGAAATGCTCTGATATTGCTCGCCATTTTTTTTGCAACGTCAATAGGGGTGTTAGGGACTGTAAGCAAGTGGGAGAACGTGTCAACAGATAGATGATGGGAAGTAGGGGCAGGCTTACTGTCTCGCCCACGACAAAGGTGAATTTCTAATGAACTACTGTTTATGCAGAAGCTTTGACTCAAAAACTATTTTTTTTTTAATTTTACCAACAAATGGCATAAACCCAATTTTAAAAGCATTAGCAAAGGATAATAAAATTAATTGTTTTATATATATATATATATATATATATATATATATATATATATGTATTTCAGATTGATTTCATGAAGATCTGAACATATTTTATTTTTTTTTTTCCCATAGAAGAGAGCAACATCGAGACTGATTCAGAAACTGACTGTCCCGCTGAAGCCAGCTGTTCTGGTCCTGCACCTCCAAGTCTCAGCAGAAAAGAGAATAAGTCAGATCAGAGTAAATTCAGCAACTTTGGGGATTCGACAATGGACAGAAAAAGAATATCAGATGATCAGCACATCATGGATTCTTTAGAGAAGCGAATCAAAACTCAGGTCTTGCCTGAGATGATGCAGCCCTGGGGGTCATCATTGTTTATTGATGATCCCTGTCGAACTGTGGACCTGTCAAGTGTGGGGACTCAGCCTCTTCTAAGGCTTGAGAAACGTTTGCTTTTACAACCTGGACAAATGACAATGGGGCCAGTGGGTTTTTCCTCCCGAGGCTTTGGACCAGGAGTTTCTTCTTTTCCCAGAGTAAGTGACTTATCCAGTGCTGCTAAGAGATTTGTACTGAAGTCACACCTGTCACATCACTGCTCATTCTAAACAGAGCTATATGTAAAGTGCTTATCATTTAGAAAACAAAGTTAAGATGAAAGATGGCTAAGTTATTTATTTTCTGTAAGGATTTATGTTCACTCTAAGCAATATTGGTATTTATAACATTTGTTCAGCATTAATCAAAAAAAAGAGAAAAAATATCTGATCCATTGAACCAAGGAACCATATGCTAAAAAAATCCAAATACGTCTGCGTCCCGTTGTTCTGGCCTATATTAAAAAAATATGATAATAGGATTTATTGATTGTTGATTTATGATGCTCTGGAAGTTAATAAAGAAGTGTTAGCAAACAAATCCATCAAGAAACATGAAAAAAATGAAACTAAACAAACCACATTAATTCTTATTAAAACAATATGTTATTTTGCTCAGAAAATAGTTGTAATAATAAAAAAATTATTCTGAAAATATATTTTCAATTTTTTTGCAAAAATTACAGGATTCCTTTATTTAATTACTGAACGATTTTATTATGAAAAGGTTTATTGGTCTTTTTTATTCATCCATCCATCCATCTTCTTGACCGCTTCTTCCCTTTCGG
>NC_050525.1:10447301-10451499 GCF_002922805.2 Oryzias melastigma
TGATCCATTGAACCAAGGAACCATATGCTAAAAAAATCCAAATATATTTGCCTGCTGTTGTTCTGGCCTATATTCAAAAAAATATGATAATAGGATTTATTGATTGTTGATTTATGATGCTCTAGAAGTTAATAAAGAAGTGTTAGCAAACAAATCCATCAAGAAACATGAAAAAATGAAACTAAACAAACCACATTAATTCTTATTAAAACAATATGTTATTATGCTCAGAAAATAGTTGTAATAATAAAAAAAATATTCTGAAAATATATTTTCAATTTTTTTGCAAAAATTACAGGATTCCTTTATTTAATTACTGAACGCTTTTATTATGAAAAGGTTTATTGGTCTTTTTTATTCATTTCTATAATTTTATTAGATTTTTTTAAAAGAATGACTCAGTCAAAGTAGAAAAGATTGACTCAATATCATGACTGTTTACTCCTTTTAATCAAAAATGGGTAAGCATTTGAAAAATGTTGTAAAATTACGTAAAACAGCATCTACAGACACATTTGAGTAGAGCTGTGCAAAGATCACTTTATGACTTCTGCCTTCAGAAAATATAAAGGAGTCAAAGTCAGAAGATTGACCAATCTGTGTGCAGGTCCCGCCCATTTTCACAGAATGAACGACTGAGTCTATCTTATCTAACTTTAAATATATGAAATATTTGGGAAATCATTAAAATATTCTTGAAATTATATTTCAACATTTTCAAAATTGATTCTCTATAATTTATTTTTTTCTGTTATCCTGTCTGGGGTTTGGTTGTAAGTGTAGTTTTTGCGGGAATACTCAGACTTCCATCCCTCTGACTGACTGTCAGCTCTTCTGGTAGTGTACCATGTAGTTCTAAGGATATGATCTCCCCAGTGTTTCCTGGGTTAGCCTCCTTAGGCTCGGACATGTCAACTACACCTCAGTGTTGGGCATCCTGATAGCTCTGAGTAAATGTCCGACCACCTCAACTGCCTTTCTCACTGTGTACGGTGAACAGCTCCATGCTAAGAATGAGTTTTGCATCCAACCTTTAAAAATTCCCAGCTGCCCCACACAGGAGTTCCATCACTTCCATCCTTGTTTGTTCCATGTTACTGATAGGAACACATATTAATAGGTAAATGCAGAACTTTGTGTCTGATTAATCTCCCTCTTTACCGTAACCAACGCATCTAAGATCTGTATTTCTGCTGCATCTAAACGAATCTGTTTGTGAATAGAAGATCATGATACATTGAGGACGTTAAAAAACAGCCCTTATCTTTGGAGGGACTGACGATCATTACAAAAACTCTGCAGTGAGCTTTGAACAACTCTGGACTTAGCTGGAAGTCATAGAATGAGGAAACCTAAGAATCACGTCAACTGAAAGGTATAAAGACAGGGTTCTAAATTTACTCTAGGACCACCCTTGGCAATTTGGTTCTGGTGGCCACCTCCTACAAACGTGCGTAAACGCATGTTTCTGGCTTTCTCATTCAAAACTCTTGTATTCCCACATAGCTACACAAGTCTTTATGACAGTAGAAACGCATAGCCACTGTGCAATCGTCACCAGTACCGGTACAGGGTTAGGGTACTGGTAACGAGTCAGGTTCTCTCTGTGGCCCTCTGAGCGGTATCGGAATTCCTCGTCCGGGACCAGAAGTCCCCCCATATCCCTTGAAACAAACTTTACTTTAACTCTTGACCTTAACAAGTATGCTTTTTCATGTTTTAAGATTTAATGCAAGTCGTTGTTTTTTTTTCACAATTCTGGACACTTTTCGGTTAGGGGTTAGGTTTAGGGTAAGTTGTCCAATTTCCATTTGATGATGTCAGGCACCATCTTGTCTGCAGCCAGGTCACTCTCCAAATGAGTGGCACAGTCCTTTTTCAAGTCCACAGTTTCTCTTCTTCATCTACTTCTAAAAGTATTCCACTTTGTGACATTTCCACTCAAGGTCAACACCTCTCCACCCACCCTATACACAGTTTTAATGGGACACTGCTTTTCCTGCCTGAGCTATCTGACTGTTTGCCAGAATCGTTGTTGAGCCGATCAAAAGCCATCTCGCCAAACTCCTCCTACACTCGACTTTTAGCCTCAGTGACAGGTGAGGCCACAGTGTGTTTGACATGTCTGCCTCCGGACCTCTTTAGGACAACCAATCACTGAAGGCTGCATTCTACCGCTCGACACTCCCTCTCATCCAGTGTCCACCACCAAACCATCAGTTGATAACTATCTCTTTCTTAAGCCTGAGTGTCCAAAACACAAAAATGATAGAGCTTAACAGGTGTGAGATGGAAAAGAACATTAGAATGTGTTGAACTTGCCTTTCTAATTGTATTTTTGTTTTCATAGATATAATTTCACTTGTAAATTTTAAGGGAAGTATAGACCAGCAAAAATTGCACTTTGGCATCTGGCAGGATATTCTATATATATATATATATATATATATATATATATATATATATATATATATATATATATATATGTGTATTATTGTTCAAATAATTATGCATTCGGGCAGCAAAATTAGATTCTTCAGTTTATCAAGCCGAACTATATGAATAATTCTTACAAATTTACCAACAACTTCAGTATTTTATTTTAAATATTGTGAAAATGTCAAACTCTGCATGACGCCATGTCTCCCAACTTCTGTTTTTCCAACAGGAAGCGTCACCTTTCGGAGGAATGCTGCCATATCATTGTCGTGACACAGACTCTTCGAACATGACCTCTGCAGTTTTCTCCTCCTGTTCTGCCAATTCATCTCTCGTCAGAAACCAGCGTCACAGTTACTCCTGGCCTTGCTTGCGGTTCAGCCCTTATCAAACCCCGTTATCTTTCAGCTCTTGCCAAAACCCGCATAACGCCAGTCTACCTGAGTGGACCCACTTCAAGCCTGAGCTGTGCAAGCCTGAAAGAAGAGACCCAAGCCATGTGCTCGACCCTTACAATTACAAAACTAGTGCCAAACAGAGAACTGTTTCTCACTTAAGAGGTCCTTTGATGAATTGCGGCACTACGGTCAGATGGGTTGATACACGATTCCATCCATCTTAAACTCTTTTTTTATTGCTTCTTTTGCTCAGATTTGTTTGTACTCTTGATCTCCTCACAATCATACATTTACAGCTATTTAATTTGCTATAAATTAGCCATCAACTACTTTTTTATAGCCTTAATGTGTGCTGTTAATCATATTACTGATCAACACAAATCAGTCAAAATAAAGATGTTTTGGAGTTTTTGTCAAAAAGTATTCATTGACTTCTTGTCAGACCCCTTCCAGGTAAGATAAGATCATTAATTAGACAGCCATTTCCATCCTAAGAGTTTAAAAGGATTTGGGGGGTTGTATTCCGTTGTCCCGTACGGATCAGAGTATGTCTGGATTTTAGGGCTAATCCTTTAATTTAATTTCACTAAATGGGTCCGTTTCATTTGTGGACTCCCATATGCTTTTTTGGCAATGCCAGTGAACCTTTGAGGCTGTGCTTCCTGGCCTCTTCATCACCACGTCACTGTGAAGGCATTAACCGTCAAAGGCCTTTTAATTCAATGGCGTGCCCTTAACCCAACTGTTTTGTTTTGGATTTCTTGGAAATTAGATGTGGCAGTGGACATAAGACGTTTGTCAAACTAGAAAAAGCACTGGGCGATAAATTTAAGGCATTTAAAGACAATCATTTAAAGTGATTTCGACAGTAGGCTTGCTGCTCTTAAAACTTTGAATCCTTTTGAGATTTTATATATATATACATATATATATATATATGTATATATATATATATATATATAGTTTATTTTGTATATATAAATGCACTTTTTCATATATACACTGTTTATGCATATATATATATGTATATATATGTTTATGTATTTTTATATATATATATATATATACTGTACATATATCTTTTTGTATATATAGCACTTTATTATATAGTATGTATATTTATACATAGTGTTTATACACATACAAGGTGTATATATATATATATATATATATATATATATATACTCCATATACATGCGCTGTATATGTTTAAACATTATGCATAAATATACATACGATATAAAAGGTGTTCTTTTTTATATATATACAGTATTTACATATATAAAGATAGGTACTATATATATATGTGTGTGTGTGTGTGTGTATATTTACATGTATACTGTACATTCATCAATTTTTAT
>NC_050525.1:10451715-10475569 GCF_002922805.2 Oryzias melastigma
CATCCATCAATTTTATATATAGCACTTTATTATATTGTATGTATATTTATACTTAATGTTTATACACATACAGGGTATATATATGCTGTATACGTGTGTGTATATATATATATATATATATATATATATATATATATATATATATATACATTCCAATCAAAATGTTCTAAATGTTCTAAATAATGTTCAAAATAATTAGCAAAGTTAAGGTATTAGTACAATTTAACCTTTAGAATTTCAATTGAGCTCTCTAGTTTTTTTAGTTTACTGCTTGGTTTCAAGAATTCATGCTCCGTGATTATTCCTTTATTGCTAAAATTGTGTTCTGGTCCATAGACACGTTAATAAAAAATTACAAGCATATTACCAGTTCCTTCACAAAATAAAGGTTCTAAACTAAGAAGAAAGGATGAATGTGCTATGAATAAGACAACTTTTATTTGTCATACAATGGGGAAGTAGTCTAGTTGTAACAGCTAAGCATAAACAGTGAGGTGCTAAAGTGATGAAAGAAAAAGGAAAGAAAGAAAATGTACTCAGAATGTACGATACTTTAGATAAAATAAAATAAAGCCATTTACAATTTGAACATATGTTAAGAATTATGGGAATGAATTAAATGTGAAATAGACCAGTTACAGATGTGTACTGTAGAGTCAAAAAGCAGCAGGAAGAACAGACATGCAAAATGTTTCCTCTAAACAGTGACGGTAGATCAGTCTGTCACTGAAGCTCCTCCATGCCAAACAGGACGTCCTGCAGTGAGTGGGACATGTGGTCCAGGATACATGTAAGTTTAACCAGGACTCTGCTGTCTTCCACCTCCTGGACTCATTCTGGGGGCAACCAAGGACACCACTGGACTTCTTGATTACTTTTTTTTATATCTTTATTTTTATTATTAATTTTGTAGATCTTACAACAACAAAAAACATCACACTGAAAAGAAAAACAATTGAAAAGAAACAAAAAATTATATATATATATATATAAGTGTGTATCACGGAAAAAAAAGATTACACTACTGGTCGATGTTGGTCTGGAGTTTACCAAATTTATTTATTTACTATTGCAAATGTTTCACTTGGTTTTGTAGGTGTTGGTGGTGTTGTTCAAAAATTGCTTACAGTTCTTCCACTGCTCATCGTATTTACATCTCTTTAGTTTAGACATATATGTCCTTTTTTCCATACCTGATATTTCATCCACAATTTTTATCCCGTCTTGTTGTTGAAGAAGTTCTGGGACTTCTTGGCGACTTTGTCCAGCAGATGGCGCCATTCAGGATGTGGTGATTGACATATCCACAACAGCACAGTCACGCAATTAATCAGAAATAAAAATACAGATCGGGATGGATACCTTGATAAACATGGAATTAGGGATGAAACACCCCTCAGTTAAATACCAAACCATGTGTGACACCATCCACTTAATCATCATCATTTTCTGAACCCGCTTTATCCCTTTTGGGGTCACAGGGTTGCTGGAGCCTGTCCCAACTACTTTTAGGCAAAGACAGGGTACACAGTAGACAGGTCACTAAAAAGGTATCCCTGACTTTAAAAAACACGATAAGGCAACAAGATATATTGTCAATGATAAATAAGTCTCATAGATTTTTATTCAAATTTATGTCAGACATGGAAAAGCAGAAAACTATATTTCTCTAAGGAAACTGAAGAGTAAATGAGTAAATGCATGCGCACTCATCAACAACTCCAGACTGTTTTTTTAAGTCCTTTTTAAGAAATATTTTATATATTGCCTCTGCTTTAAAAAAAGAATTGTTACTGTTTTTGTGCCTAAAGAGGCTGTTTATAAAGCTTTTTTGTGAGCATCATGTTTCTTTTAGTAACAATATAAACCAAATGTTGGTAATGCAGTTACTTGGAAACATAATGTTCATTTGATAGGTTGAAACAAACTTCTGGTATTGTAAAAGCAGAGAAGTCCACAAAAGGGAAGTGATGTCAAAAACAATTATAATTATAAGAAACAAGAGGTTCAAAGAGCACATTTTTAATATGTTTCTGTTTCGTTGATGTCACAGTGGGTTCTTAAGGCGTAAAATGTCCAAATAAAGAAGGAAAGTTAAATATCGCCTTGTGATAAATTAGTAGACACACATAACAAAGAGAAATTATGGTATCTTATGACAATAAATACTTTTATCAGTTTGAAAACAGCTGGTAAGTTTGTAATCACTCCATGGAGTAATATATTGTATAACTAAAATTGTAGAATTAAAAATAACAAGTCTTTAATGCCATCTACTGGACTGTCAGTGTAAAAACACATTTGTATTCTTGTGTACTTAGTTTTTCCATGATCAGGAACAAATTTCCTACCAGGATTTATAAAGAAACATTTGACACTGGGAATATTTCTTGTCAAATGTGGCTGTTAAAGTGAGAATGTAGAAAAAAAAAAACATTAACCAAACAAACTAGAGCTATAGTACAGTACACAATGTAAAAAAAAAAACCCAATGATCCTTCTTCCCCTTGGGAGCGTATATGATAAGAGACATCACCTGTGATATTGACTGCAAGTTTTAGAGTCTAGAGTTGAACAGTTCTGTGAGAGATGGAAGGCTGCACCAGATCCTCTTCTCTGCAGAGTGGATGGCAGCTTATAGTTGGATGTTGGATTCTTGCTCAGGATTTGATGAGGAATTCACATGTGGATGTGATCGCCAAGATCTTCACAGAAAGGTGAAACCTATGTTGCTGTGTGAACTTCAGTCTCTGATGATTCAACCGAGTTGGAAAGACGATATTTTACTTCTGAGCACCTGGGTGGTGGAAGAGAAACAAAGTCACCAAAGTGTCAATATATATACATATATAATTTATTTTTAATGGCTGTTATTTGAAATGCAGGAAATTGCTGTTTACTGCCTTTCCCTGCTTGTTGATGATCTTTATTTGAACCCCTTTTACTTGTTGTCGACAAGCCCTTGGTAACTCTGGGGAGGAAAAATGGATAAATATGAAAACTTTAATGATCATGGTCCTTTTTTATTTATTTTAAGGTACTGTTTTAACCCATAAGAACCCAGACCCATTTTTTTTTTCTTAAAAATAAAATTATGTGAAATATCACAAACCAAGTGGACCTCATAATACATTTGTGATGTTTTTTCTATTACACTGATGTCACCATGGGTTATATTTTATTCAGTCTATTTAGCATAATAAAGGTCCCCCTAATCTTAACAGGTCCTTGCCATTTATTTTAAATCTATTCATTTGCATATTTAACCAGTTTTGTGAGACTGATCAGGCAGTTTTGGATCTCTCTTTCTGTCAATACAAAACTCTAATCCAGCACCAATATGACAAATTTCTATTTTTGCTTCAAGATTAACTGGATTACAGCTATTTGTTTAAAATACAGAACATTTTAGGTGACAAACATCACGGGAAATCCCACGTGTTCACCTGTTCACTACACCTGCTGTGCAAGAATAACGATTCACCTCTTCCGGGTCTTACCACGCCTACAATAGCTTAAAACCCCTCCCTCTGAACGACAGCCTCATTTGATTGGCCCGCTTTGACAGGCCGATCCTAGATCTAGATGTAGCAGAAAATATGTTGTAAACAACGATTGACGACACCACCAGAGGTACTGTCAAGTTTTTTTCTTCTTTACTAAAGATTTTTCTACCACAAAGACAAGATAATTATAAGAAATTACAAGAAAATGTAGCAAATTAAAAAAAGCATCACATTTTTAGAACATATTTGTACAAAAAAACATGTAATTTTAATGATTAAAAATAAAATCTAACAAGTATGAACATCATAACAGAAGACCTTTTTGCTGCAATTTTTCAACATAGTTTTACTTTTTTTTAATCATATGCCTGACTTAACCTTTTGATTTTTATCTACATGATCAAAACTATATTTTCTACAGCCTCAAAAAGCTATAACCACTTGATATGCTGCCGTAGACAGTAGAAACAGTCTATGGATGCAGCAGTGCAGCTTTTCTATTTGGTCTACTTCTATAGCGGAAGTTGCTCTGAGAGGTCATTGCCCAGGAGTAACCTGCCTGCGCATCATCACATCACACCACTCTGCTGTTGCAGTGTCCGTTGGAGCCGTGTGCGTGACCTCATCGTGATGTGATCTTTTTTTTCACCCCATCATCCCCGGGTGCATCCTCATATCTGATGGACTCGATTAAATTATCTGTTTAATTTTGTTGTGCAACCGTTCCAGGATTACGTGTCGGTTTATCTCCACCGGTAAGTCGCGTGCCTCTGTCTTTATCAGAGATTATACTTGAGCCGGTGACCCATTCATCAGAAAGAAAAGAGAATCATACTCATAAAAATGCAGCGCGTGACATCAGTCAGTAGTTACAGAGAGTGCATTGAAGCCACGATGCCGGTGTTAGCCTCTGCCCGGTGTTAGCATCTCCGTGTGCAGTAAAGTGCTAGCATCACTGGAACACCGGAGAGTGCTGCGTAAGCTGAAGTTGTGATTAATAACGGCAGAACTTCCACTCGACTGGGTTCGCTTGCTGGCGAACCCTAGCTAGCATTAGGTAATGCTGTCTTGGCTCACGTTTGCGGCGTGTGTGGCTGTCATGCTCGGCTTGTTTTTCTGGTCCCGCAAGCAGCAGTCGATAGGTAAGGTGTGCCTGATGTAGAAATGCTGTTCTGTTGGAGGAACGGGAGCTGCAGGTGGGCTAGCATGAGGAGAACTTTTACGACCGTCATAAGTGGGACACCTTTAGTGATTTAGCCTTTTCCTTGCTAAAATGTAAGTAACTAATTTTCACAAATAATTGTTAAGTTAACCAGTAAAGTGGAATATTAGTGTTAGCATTAGCTAGTCTTGTATCACAAGTTTATTGATGGTTAGCATAAACCAGAGGTTTGCACCCGTTTACGTTAAAAAGCAAATTATTTCAACAATAATATATAAAAATTAGCTTTATGTATATTTTTTATGACCATTAATTCTTAAACTAAATGTAAAAATATTAGCAATAATTAATTTATAACAGTGTTGTATGTTTCTATTGAACAATTTCAACTTTTACTATTGCTTTCCTTTCAAAATAAAACACTTCCTGTGTCAAACCTTTGAACTGCACTGCTGTTCATAATAAAAACATAAACATTAATACTAGTAATAATAAAAACATTTTCCATCATTTTACATTTAGTTATCTGACATGTTAAAAATCTAGACGTAAATGACAACTTTATTAATCAAAACTACAAAACTAATTTTTTATTCAAATCAACTGCATTTTGCTTTAAAACCATGTGGCTCTGCAGACTCTGGTTCCAGACCCCTGGACTACCCCCTTTAACAGTTATGGCTCAAATAAACGCTTTAAGTTTGAAAACCTCCAAGTGCAAGTGCTGTTTTGCCTTGTTGGATACATGAGTATTTTGATTTTATGTTTGTGTTTATTTGTCGACATGATGTGAAGTTTCTGTGTGATATGTGTTTCCTTGTTTTTTGGACGAGCTTTGATAAACACGATGCTTCAGCCTGGTTGTTCAAAGGTTGTAAAATGTTTTCATGAACCTCATAAACTTTCAATATGAATCCACGTTTTACTTTATCAGTTGGCAAAAAAAGTTATGTTTATGCAATCTACTTTTGCAATATGACAAATAGCATTCAGTCTAAATGGGCCAAAAGGTCAACTGACCGGTGACCTCTGGTCTTTTATAGATGCTAGCGCTGATCCGTCTGTCGTTTCTCTCAGTGTTTGCAGCCTGCTCGTGTCGTCCAGCCATGGCACAGCAGGACGGTGCTGCCAAGAAGAGCCCCGGCGTGTCCCACTTTCTGGTTGGGTCTGTGTCGGAGGAGAACTCGGAGGATGAAATCCAGGGGAAGACGGACGTTCAGCTGGAGGAGAAGGAGCCTCGCTCCCTGTCGCCGTCCTCTGGGAGCTCTGACAGCACGTTTGAGATGGGTTTCGACAACATTGATGGCCCCATACACAATCTCAGGTTGGGAAATTTATTACATTAAAAAAAATTTTTAAAGCTTTAAAAAAAGACCCTTTATTCACTTTTACTTAGAAAGCATACGTAATTCATCTACATCTTAATATCTCTTTCATAATACGATACACTCTTGATTTAATTTTTTCTACTTTTGGGAATTCTGTTTCCTTGGCTTGCCACCCTGAAGGGTTTATGTACTGAGGCTGTCTGAAAAAGCTGCTGCAGACTTCAGAATGTTGGTTTGGGAAACTTTCCACACAGAGAAGCCTCTTTTATAACAGTTGGAAGGGGATTTTAAACACTTATTTCACTTTTTTGTGAGTCTTTGTCAGGGATTTTTGGATTTTCTTTTCCCTGTTTTTCATTGGATTACTGAAATTTTCTTTAAAAGTTTTCTTCAACACTTTAGTGTCAATGATGAAACAACTTTTAGTCAAACATTTCATGGTTTTGGTCTTTATTAAACCTAAATTCCCACCCTGATCCTCTGTTAATATGTCATAAAAGCGTTCTTTTAATTATGATTTTACTGCTTTTAGACTAATTTAAAAAACGCTTTCTGCAGAGCGGCAGGAATTTATTAGAAACTAAGTTGTGGGCGAGACTGTTGGCGTTCCCATCATCTATCTGTTTAGCTTAAAGCTAAAATTAACGGTGCAACAAAAATGGCGAACTATTTTGGAGCTATTCAGTTTTGATGCCAGCTCAGATGAGGAAAACAGAGCCCTACATGGATCCATCCATCTACAAGTGAATTTATCAGAATGGAGCTTCTGGCCTGCATGATTCACAACAATTGGAATAAAGAAATACTCATAAATGCAATTTTAAGATACATTTTCTTTATATGTCTTCTATCTTCAAATAAATGCCGCAAGAATATATTAAAAACACAATTTTGATTGGAGGGGATATTTAATAGAAATAGTCTCTAAAACTTTTTTTATGCTAAATTCAAAAAATAAATTAGATTGGGCTTCTAAAGCAGTTTTGCTGTCATGTAATAAACATAACATTTAACTCTTCGCCCGCTGTTGTAAGATTCTTTTAGGTCTCATGGTTTCTCTTTATCTAAATGAGTAAAATCAGTTTCACGTACTGGCTGGTTTTGTGGGAGCAAAGCTGGTGGCAGGCGCAGAAACTGGAAATACGTGAAAGATTCTACTCCGATAGATTACGATCTGAGTTCACATGCCTTGAAGGGGCGCTGCATTTGCAAAAACCAGTCCATGTCTTTAAGTTATCTGATTACTGATGCAACAATTTAACATCAGACCAGCCAGTAAGAGTGGTCTGTCCCACACCTGCCAGCTCCATTCATGCTCCCCCACCTGTTGGTTACCCACCTTCTCAACAACTGGAATTCTGGTGGAGCTGCTTTCATGGAACTCTGTAAATCCTGTCACGGCACTTCTATAAACATGTCAACATGTTGGATGACTTTTGCACATTTCCTGTTTAATGGCACTAACAAAACAAATCCCTGTTTAACTTTTGTCATATTCATTGACAGTTGTATGTTTTGTTTTTCTCAGCATATTAAAGACTCCACATATGTAAAATAGTTTTTTGCTATAAGATGCTCGGTGTCTTCTTCTTTACCAGGTAGTAAATATTTATGCTGCCTCGACGGTTTGATCTAAAAATCTTTATTATTTTTTTTGTATTTGTTCAACAGACCAAGTATGTCTGGGCTGCATTTGGTGAAACAAGGCCGAGATCGCAGGAGGATCGATCTCCAAAGGGACTTCACGGTCGCATCTCCAGCTGAGTTCGTCACCCGCTTTGGCGGCAACAAGGTCATCGAGAAGGTAACATAATTTTTAATGTTTGAATTCAGCACAACTCTTTTTAAAAATATTGTCATGGGAAAAATAGGATATTTCTTTAGTTTTCGTGGATGGAAACTGTTATATAAAAGGGATAGTAACTTTATCCATGGAAGCCTTTGAATCCATGCTGCACTTTTTAACTGTTTTTCCCCTTTAATTCTATTCCTTCATGAAGGTTCCACTAATATTATACATTGACTTACATTGTGTCATTTATAGCAGTGGTCCCTAATCCCTGGGCCGCAAACCGGCACCGGTCCATGGGTCACTTGCTACCGGGCCGCAGACAGAAAAAAATAAATAAATGAACTAACGTAGATTATTTCCGTTTAGTTTATTTTCTTAACCTGAAGGAAGTTTTATTTTGAAAGATTTCCGGATTCAGTTCACACCATCCGTCTTGGTCATGTGACTTAAAGCAGCTACATGCACGGCTAACTAGATTGCTAAGCTAGTAGCTCAACGCTAACACAAAAACCAAACATTAAAACTAATTTGTAAAGTTTTTTCAGGGAGAAAAGAGCCAGTGAGGAAACTGAATAAGAGCCTTTGACTTTAAAGAACAATGAAGCTGCTGCTTACACACAAAATCGGGAGTATTCATTGACGTTATCAAGTAGCAGTAGCTGCTCTGCTTAATATGTGGTGACAGACTCTCCACTGTTTCACACGCGCATATAATAAAGTTGGAGACACGGTGGATTCATGTTTACATGATATTTAGAAAATCCCTGTTTCACGACGGTTATGTCATTTTATTTTGCTTTATTTATCCATCACACCTTAAAAGTCAGATGTAGCTGAAGCTAGCATCTGGTCGTTAGCCTCTACTTTGATGCTACCCTGAAAGATAATTGGAGTCTGGATTGAGAGTTACAAAGACATTCTACCAGGAAAAAAATCCCAGATTGCTTTCTATATGGATTAAAAAAAAAAATCAGAAACGACTTCTATTAATCTACAACTTTGTTTCATTGAATGTTCATCATCTGCTTAAAAAAATCTGATATTTTTAGACTTTTTTAAAACAAAATTTCTTGTATCATTTTATTTTGAAAATAGATTTTCAGAAACCTGAAATTTAAAAATGCCGTCTTCGTCCGGTTCACACCGATCTGTGAAAATATTGTCTAATAAACCGGTCTGTAGCATGAAAAAGGTTAATATATAGTATGGTGTTTATAATGGCAGATGAGACTAAATCCACATCAGTAACTCATGCTTTGCTTCCATAGGTTCTCATCGCAAACAATGGCATTGCAGCTGTCAAATGCATGCGCTCCATCAGACGGTGGGCCTACGAGATGTTCCGCAATGAAAGGGCAATTCGCTTCGTCGTCATGGTGACCCCAGAAGACCTGAAAGCCAATGCAGGTGAGCTTTTGACTAGTGTTAGCAAGGAAATATTAGACAGTTGGAACTCTTAAACCTTTGTGCATTTAATAATTTCTATACCAAATTCACATTTATTTACTCAACCATTAGTCTGTTTGCTTTTTTCATGCTGTAAAAAAGCTGCAGCAAACTATTCTAAAGAAAATGTGTTTTCCAGGTAAACATTAGCACGCTTTTATAAGATATTATCCACTCTAATGTTTTTTTCTCTCCTTATTGTTTCATAGAATACATCAAAATGGCAGATCACTATGTACCCGTGCCAGGAGGCACCAATAACAACAACTACGCCAATGTTGAACTCATTCTGGACATTGCTAAACGCATACCTGTGCAGGTACAGAAGCTTTTCGGTTTGTTGATTGATTTTATTAGCAGCAACCTATCTCATCTCCGGTTTCTTTTGGATGTTGTAGGCGGTGTGGGCAGGATGGGGCCACGCCTCTGAGAACCCCAAACTGCCTGAACTCCTTCATAAGAATGGCATTGCTTTCATGGGTAAAACACACATTTCTTTACCGTATGAAATGTTGGTTTCTCTTTATGTTTAATTTAAATATCCCCTTTTTGGTTTCAGGTCCTCCAAGTCAGGCTATGTGGGCTCTTGGAGACAAGATCGCCTCCTCGATTGTGGCTCAGACAGCCGGTATTCCAACGCTCCCCTGGAGTGGAACAGGTACATTTTGGGTTCTGTTTGTATTTGTCATGATCAGTTTTAAAAAGCAAACCAAAACAGAACTTTTAACTTTTTCTATTTTATGTTTTTTACCTGTGCACATAACAATGTTTCAGATTCTCTGCGTATGTCCAGCTGCTGATTTATTTATTTTTTTTAAATGTGTTATTAGGTTTGATAGTTGAATGGACAGAAAACAACCAGAAGAAGAAAGTCATCAATGTTCCTCCTGACTTGTATGAACAGGGCTGCATCCATGATGTGGAGAGTGGTCTCAAAGTAAGACTTTCACTACCAGAACTATCCAAAAAAAATCTTCCGTCATGCAGGATTTTGTCTTTCTTTGGTGCTTTTCATTATATTAAAAACGCACTATGTTCTAATACTTTTGTTAGTGTTGTTTAATCAGTGGAATCAAAAATAGGAGGTGTGCTAAATCGCATTTTTGAAGCTATCAGTGTTTTGAATTTAGCTGTGCGATCATGTGACAAAGCCTCTGAAGTTTGCATTTGCAGCTCACAGCCAGGCTGCAGCTGCTCCTCTGCAGGAAGCCTGACTTATCTCGCTCGCTTGGCTGTTTTGACTGCAGTTTTTTGTGGAATTTGGCAAAAGTTTGCCCTACATTTACCAGCAACTGCTTTTTATTTGTTTCTTATATAAACAAAAGCTGGAGAAAGAAGTGAGTCTGCAGCACATGTAGTTACTCATCAATGTTGGAGATTCCGGCACACTCATTAAAAAAATATAATTAAAAAGCCTAAAAATGAGATATTTTAAGTTCATAGTTAAAAATATGATGCAAATTTAGATTTTTTTTTCTGTACTATTATTTTCAGGCTGCAGAGAAGATCGGTTTCCCGGTGATGGTGAAAGCTTCAGAAGGTGGAGGGGGTAAAGGGATCCGGAAGGTGAACACCGCTGAAGACTTCCCTAACCTCTACAGACAGGTAACTACGACACGGCATGCTTCATTTGCAGCACATTTGGATTCAGTTATGAAAAGCTTTTGCTCTATCCTTTATGCTTAGGTCCAGACAGAGGTTCCCGGATCTCCCATTTTTGTCATGCAGCTGGCCAAACACGCCCGCCACTTGGAGGTTCAGATTCTGGCCGATCAGTATGGAAACGCCATTTC
This sequence comes from Oryzias melastigma, assembly GCF_002922805.2. Lineage (NCBI taxonomy): Eukaryota > Metazoa > Chordata > Actinopteri > Beloniformes > Adrianichthyidae > Oryzias > Oryzias melastigma. The sequence goes on from NC_050525.1 coordinate 10,462,743, forward strand.
CCTGTTCGGCAGAGACTGCTCCGTGCAGCGCCGTCATCAGAAGATCATCGAGGAGGCCCCTGCTACCATAGCCACTTCAGATGTGTTTGAAGACATGGAAAAGGTATCACCTATCAATTTAAGTTTTATGTTTGAGTTCCATTTAAAAGTCAATCTTAATTCGTTTTTTCCCCTCTTTAGTGCGCCGTAAGACTGGCAAAGATGGTCGGCTATGTCAGTGCAGGGACAGTGGAGTACCTGTACAGCCAAGATGGTAGTTTTTACTTCTTGGAGCTCAACCCTCGTCTGCAGGTGGAACACCCCTGTACGGAGATGGTGGCTGATGTCAACCTGCCCACTGCTCAGCTGCAGGTGAGGGCTCTTCAACTGGATCAAAAACCACCAAACATGCAAAGTGCTTAAATCCATCAGTCCAGAAATGTACTCAGTTGGCCCCACTACCCTTTCTGTCTCGTCTCCTTGTTATGCTGTCATGTTGTGTTGGGATGACTCAGCTGTTTTTCCTGTCAGATTGCTATGGGAATCCCTCTTCATCGGATCAAAGACATCAGAGTGCTTTATGGGCTCCAGCCCTGGGGAGACTGTCCCATCGACTTTGAGGGTCTGTCCAACACCCCCTGCCCTCGAGGCCATGTCATCGCTGCCCGCATCACCAGTGAAAACCCTGACGAGGTAGGAGCAACTATAGATTAGTGTTTTTCAGATGCAGCTATGAGGCTTTTTATTTATTCATGGTAGATTAACTAAAAAACAAAAAATTACTTGTCAGAGTTTATCTTTGTTGTGAATGAATATTAGGGCCACCATGAAATAAAGAAATTCAGAAGAAAAAAGTCCTAAAATGATGAGAAAAAAATTAATATTTATGAGAATAAAATTGTAAGAAAAAGAATAAACTCTTAGATAAACTAAATCCATATGGCATCCCCATAAATAACGTGGATGGAGGATTTCACAACTAACTATATTTTCAAAATTAGTAGGTCTATTTTCTGTAAAATTAGGACTTTATTCTCTTAATATTTAAACTTTATTTTCGTAAAACTATGATTTTTTTCATAATGTAATCAGTTTATTCTTATAAAATTACATTTGTTTTTCCTCATAATTTTACATCTTTATTTTTTTATCACAGTTTTGCAGGTTTATTCTTATAAAATTAAGCTTTTTTCTCATCATTTTACAACTTTATTCTTATAAAATTACACTTTTTTTTTCTCACAATTTTGAAACCTAATTCTTATAAAATTATTTTTTTTCCTTATAGCTTTACAACTTTATTTTTATAAAATTTCCTTTTTTTTGCCTCATGATTTTACAATTTTGTTCTTATGAATTTAAATATTTTCTTATAATTTTAAAACTTTATACTTGTGAAACTACAGCTTTTTCTCTTCATTTTGCAACTTTAATTTTGAAAAATTAAAACTTTCTCTTATAATTTTTACTAATTGTTTCTCATAAAATTACGACTTTTTCTCATAATTTTAAGACTTTTTTTCTTGTATAATTCCAACTTTTTCTAATAATGTTATAACTTTATTCTTGTAAATTACGACCTTTTCTCAAAATGTTATCAATGTATTCTTGAAAAATTTTTAACTTTTTCTTCCTAATTTTTGCAACTTTATAACATTGCGACATTTTCTCATAATTTTACAACTTTATTCACGTAGAATTCTAACCCTTTCTCATAGTTTTACAACTTTATTTTTGTAAAATTGCGACTTTTTTTCTTGTAATTTTAAAACTTTATTCTTTTAAAATTATGACCTTTTCTCATAATTTTAGGATTTTTTCTCAAATAATTTCAACTTTTTCCTCACAGTTTTACAACTTTATTCTCATAAAATTACTACTTTCTTATAATTGTACGCCTTTATTCTTGTAAAATTATGACTTTTTTTCATATCTTTACAACTTTAATCTCGTAAAATTGTAACTTTTTCTCATAATCTTACAACTTAAATCTCGTAAGTTACAACTTTTTTCTCAAAATGTTATTACTTTATTGTCATAAAATTCTAAGTTTTTCCTCATAATTTTACAACTTCACCCTCATAAATGAATTAATATTTTTTTTTTTTGTTTTATGGCCCTAAAAGCAAGACATGAAATATGTTACGTTTTTCTCCTTCTGTGTTAATTAGGGGTTCAAGCCAAGTTCTGGAACGGTGCAGGAGCTGAACTTCCGCAGCAACAAAAACGTGTGGGGCTACTTCAGTGTCGCAGCAGCTGGAGGGCTGCATGAGTTTGCAGACTCCCAGTTTGGACACTGCTTTTCTTGGGGGGAGAACCGTGAAGAAGCCATCTCGTGAGTACCCTTTCCTTCACGCCTTATCCTAGATCCTGGAGAGATTGTGTTTCTGTTTGTCTGATGGATCCCTCTCTTCTAGAAACATGGTGGTGGCTCTGAAGGAGCTGTCTATAAGGGGAGACTTCAGAACCACAGTGGAATACCTCATCAAGCTGCTGGAGACTGAAAGCTTTCAGCACAACAGTATTGACACAGGATGGCTGGACAGACTCATTGCAGAGAAGATGCAGGTAAACCGCTCTTCTCAATTATTTCAGAAAACATAGATATCGTTATGTTAGTTATGGAGGTATTTAAACCAAAACCACAATTACTGAGGTTTCACCGACTCTCATGTTGAGCTTAAACCTTCCCTTTCGGGTGATATTTGTGCAGGCGGAGCGCCCTGATACCATGCTGGGAATCGTAAGTGGTGCTCTGCATGTGGCAGATGTCAATTTGAGGAACAGCGTGTCCAACTTCCTGCATTCTTTGGAAAGGTAAGATTTGGCAAATCCCAGCGAAAGATGAAGAACAACAATATTTGCTCGGAGGCTGAAGGTCGCTCTGCTTGTGGACGTAGGGGTCAGGTTCTCTCCGCTCACACACTACTCAACACTGTGGACGTGGAGCTGATATATGAAGGCACTAAGTATGTCCTGACAGTCACACGTCAGTCTCCCAACTCGTACGTGGTCATCATGAACAACTCTCTGGCTGAGGTTGATGTCCATCGGCTCAGCGATGGAGGACTTTTGCTGTCTTATGATGGAAGCAGCTACACTACATACATGAAGGAGGAAGTGGACAGGTGTGTAAAACGCTTAAACATGTTCAGATCCTTTTTTTCCACAACTTAATTGAGAATTCTTTTTTTTTCTGTAGGTATCGGATCACAATTGGGAACAAGACTTGTGTGTTTGAGAAGGAGAACGACCCTTCCCTGCTCCGATCTCCGTCAGCAGGGAAGCTCATTCAGTACACGGTGGAGGACGGGGGCCATTTGTTTGCTGGCCAGTGTTATGCTGAAATAGAGGTACAGCTTTTTGGTGTTTAGGCCTCGTACCCGTCAGACCTGGTTTTTCCAGACTCTGAAATTACAGCTGTGAATTCCAGGTCATGAAGATGGTCATGACTCTCACTACATCCGAGTCTGGATGCATTCACTACGTGAAGCGGGCTGGAGCGGCGTTGGAGCCCGGCTGCATCATCGCCAAACTGCAGCTGGATGATCCGAGCAGAGTGCAGCAGGTACGTTAATCTAAAGGGATGAGCTCATGCATGTAGGGTAAGGTTTCCACACTATGAACTAGGCTACACTCTGCAATCATCCTTTTGATCTATTTTCAAAGCGTTCCCTGCGGTTTCTTAATTAAGATTATGCGGTTTTTAGCCATAATTAAAAATAAGAAAAAGCTGCTGTTTTCTAGAGCATAATTTCTGCAAAGCAGTAGGAGTTCATCAGAAATTCACCTCTGAGTTGTGGGTGGGACAATTGGCATGGAGCAACCCCGCCCCCTTCCCCCTCTATATTGCTAAGTACTTTGATCAGGGAGCTTTTTATGTCATGAAAAAGCTCTTTTTCAATTTGCAGTCTTATTTTTTTCTCCTGATTCACAACCATTTGAATTAAAAATGCTCAGAAATCAAGTTAAAAATGCTATTTATTTTAATATATGTTTTCCATCGTCATCAAAAGGCCACAGGAACATATTAAAATATTTAATCAGAGTGGGTCTATAAGTCAATGAATGCATCCCATCTGCAAAGAAGCAGCTGGTGTGACTCTAAATGTTTCAAGTAACTTTTAAACATTCCAAAAACGGGAATGTAGGTTCAAGTATCGTCTTTGTCACATGACTCTTTATAATCTTGACACGTTGGTCCTGCTGCATTCTTTATGGTGCATTCACTGGACACGATTCACGCGTCAAATTCACGTCTGCCCGCCTCTCTTCTGAGATTCTGCGAGCGCGCCCGTATCAGTCGTACCCGAGGGAGCAGGTCACGCACGCAGATGTCGACAGTCTCTCGCGATGACTTTTTCTACTCGCGGGAGGATTAAACATGAGCGCGTAGGAGCGGAGAAGCAAATTTTCTGTAAGGAATGTTTGATACATGTCTTATTTCTGTGTAGAGTTTTGACTAATAAAGAACGCCATTAATTGCACCCGCTATGATGGCACTCCGTCTCCCGGGAAACCAACTGCTTGCAGGTCAGCATAGCGAGCTCTGGTGCCAGCTCTGGCAGCCCCTGGGCAGGAGAGCTCACTACGCTGACCACCGGGCGGCTGGCTAGCATAGCGGGTGCGATCGCTCCACGGGCTCAGTGACAGGCCAGCGACCTATCCAGGGTGTATCCTGACTGTCCGCCCGACAGACCGTCTCCGGCCACCCCGCGGTCCCAGCGGGTCAAGAAAATGGATACAAGTTCAGGACGATAATCCTCACATCGAGCGGCCGTCTTGAATCTTTTTTTCTCTCTACCGTTTGATCCACTCATTGAAAACGTCACATGCCCAAAAGGGAATCTGACGCGCTGAAATCACGCCGCATGACCTCAAATTGCATATCTTATCAATGAAACTTGGCGCCCCTGCGGAGCGAATCACGTCCGGTGTGAATGCACAATTAGAACGGTTTTTGACTACATTTTAAAAGTCAATGATTTGTGTTCTCCCCACAGGCAGAGCTGTACACCGGGACACTTCCTTCCATCCAGGCTGTGGCTCTCAGAGGGGAGAAGCTTCACAGGGTCTTTCACAGCACGCTGGATCATCTGGTTCATGTAATGAATGGCTACTGCCTTCCGGAGCCTTTCTTCAGTGCTAAGGTGAGATTCCCCGAATACACCAGTTGGCCCCAGAGCTATCTGGACATCATCTCACAGACATGTGCTGTCCGTATCAGCTGAAGGAGTGGGTGGAGCGCCTCATGAAAACCATGCGCGATCCGTCCTTGCCTCTGTTGGAACTTCAAGACATCATGACGAGCGTCTCAGGCCGGATCCCCCCCGCTGTGGAGAAGGCCATCAAGAAGGAGATGGCCCAGTATGCCAGCAACATCACCTCGGTGCTCTGCCAGTTCCCCAGCCAGCAGGTACCTCACTGACATGGGAACACAAAGCCAAGATAAACCACAAATTAGTTAAAAAAGCCTGTTGAACACTTTTAGTAAATAATAGATTAGATCGCTGACATTTTTAATGACCCAAACCCATAAGAAAGGGATCTCTAGCGCCACTGGCATCATTGTGAGGATGAAATGCTCAATCAGTTATTGTTCTTGTTCCAGATTGCAAACATCCTGGACAGCCACGCTGCCACGCTCAACAAGAAGTCAGAGAGAGAAGTGTTCTTCATGAACACACAAAGCATTGTTCAGCTGGTGCAGAAGTGAGCCTCACACACGTCTTTGCCCTACAACTGTCCATTGTCCACTCTATCCCCCCTCCCTGCTATATGACTACAACGCTCATGTTCTTTTTTTTTTTTTTTTTTTAATTCCTAGGTACCGCAGTGGGATTCGGGGTCACATGAAAGCTGTGGTGATGGACTTACTGAGACAATATTTGAAAGTTGAGATTCAGTTCCAGAACGGTATGGCAGATTCAGCACTAAGCTATAATTGTCTGCATTCTAGTTGCACTGACCCTTCATCTCCACTAGGTGGAGCTCTCCCATTAAAGTTCTCTTGTATTTTTAAATCAGGCCTTCTGTGTTCTGGTTTGTCAACAGGACATTATGACAAATGTGTGTTTGCATTGCGGGAGGAGAACAAAGTAGACATGGCCAATGTCCTCAACTACATCTTCTCTCATGCTCAAGTCACCAAGAAAAACCTGCTGGTTACCATGTTGATTGTAAGTGGTTAAAATTCCCATATTCTCTGTAAATAAGTTTTTAATTGTATTTTTGTTTTTTTCTTTAAGACCAAAAAGCTTTGTTTTTTAACTAACATAAAGATATACATATGAATATTGTAGAAAGTGATCATGTTCATTATTCATGTATAGTTAAAATGAATCCAACAGGATTTAATGAACACTTTTTTAAAAACGGTTAGATATTTTACTAAAATGATATACATGCAGCACTTCTTCAACAGAACTTGAATCATGTATATGTTCTGTGATGTTTCCAGGACCAGCTCTGTGGCCGTGACCCCACCCTGACCGATGAACTGATGACCATTTTGACTGAACTCACCCAGCTGAGCAAAACCACTAATGCTAAAGTGGCACTGCGAGCTCGCCAGGTCAGAATCCAGCTCTTTGATCTTGCATTGATATAATGAAGGATTTCCACAATAAGCTAAAACACAATAACCAAAATGTTGTTTTCTAAATATACACCTTTTTTCAAGGTAAGGTATAAAACAATAGAGTAATTTCCGTTTTAAAGTTTTGGAGTTGAAAACTCACTGGAGCAGATACTCTTGTGAACTGTAATTAAACGAGAACCCTTTGTACCAACCTATAGCTTTAAGTACGCCATTAATCTTCCTTATTCAGGTGCTTATAGCTTCCCACCTTCCATCCTATGAGCTGCGGCACAATCAGGTGGAGTCCATTTTCCTCTCTGCCATTGACATGTATGGACACCAGTTCTGCATTGAGAACCTGCAGGTAAGCACTAACAGTAAGCTGTGGTTCAATCTCTTACTGAGAAATGGAAAAAGTTCTGAAAAGCTAATTATTCCTTCTTTTTTTTTAAATAGAAACTCATCCTTTCAGAGACATCCATCTTCGACGTTCTTCCCAACTTCTTCTATCACAGTAATCAGGTAGTAAGGATGGCTGCCCTGGAGGTGAGAAGATTAATGGTCTCCGAAAGTGTAATTTAACACCCTCATAGGTGCTTAACGCGTCTCACCTTTGCTGTGAACTTTTATCTGGGATGATCTCAGGTGTACGTTCGCAGAGCATACATCGCCTACGAGCTCAACAGCGTTCAGCACAGACAGCTGAAGGACAACACGTGTGTGGTGGAGTTCCAGTTCATGCTGCCTTCCTCTCATCCCAACAGGTAGCGCTCATGCCTCTGATGTTCCTATGCTGTGCGTTTCTTCCCATCCTTGTCCCTTGAGAGAAGTTTTCCCCCATATTCTCCTAGAAGCGTCTTTTTCTTGTTAAAGTCACACTCCAATCATCTTTTGATCTATTTTAAAAGCATTCCCAGTGTTTTTTTTTAATTATAATATTGCTATTTCCAGGCAAAATCTAAAAACTAATGTCATTTTCTAGAACTTAGTTTCTGCAGAGCAGCAGCTGTTCATTAGAAATTCATCTCTGAGTTTGGGTGGGACTGTAAGCCTGCCCCTGTTTCCCATCATCCATCTGTTACACGCTCTCCGCTAGCTTACAGCTTCTCACAACCTCAACCTATTATTAGCGGTGCAACAAAAATGGCGAGCAATATTGGAGCTATCCGCTTTACAGTTTTGATCCAGATGCCATCTCGGAGGAGGAAAACAATAACAAACATGGATCTAATAGTCTGCAAGTGGACGTATCAGAACAGAGCGGAGCAGGGAGCTTGTGGCTTGCCGTCGTGGGTACTTTGTCACATCTGCAAGCATTTTCAATGTTTTGTCTGCTCCTGATTCACAACAATTTGCATAAAGAAATAACTAATTTTATTTAATTTATATTGCCTCGTTTCCACTGAGTGGTCCAGTCCAGACCGGTGCAACATTTTGAGTGTTTCCACTATAAAATGGACTGATTTGGCCAAACCGATTCGTACCATTTTTGGTTGTAGGTCCATAGAAAAATAGAATGGACCAGTTAGGGCGGAGCTTCTGTCGTCACATGATGAAATGGCTTTTCCCAACTTAAAGGGTAACCAAACAGGGCAGTTGGAGGCTGAGTTCATTATCAGTCCAGATTTTTTTTTTAAATGCAAAAAAGGAGGCGGGGGTAATGGAGGGAAGTGAGTGAGAATCAAAGATGGGCGGGGCATTTATACTAGAGTTGCAGAATATGATGATGCAGAACTTCTGGGACTTACACCAGTTGACCAATCACAAAATTCAACTGTAATACCTCAATTCAACCTGTAGGGGGCAGCACACAGATGGTTTTTGACAATACTTTGAAGAATTAAACAATTTTATTTTAATTTGTCAAAAATTAGCAATGACCAACAAACAGCACTTTTAAAGCCCCATTTATAGAGATCAACAGCCAAACAAAGTTGATTTAGTGTTTGGTTACCCTTTAAGATCCAAACCGAAGGTTTTGTCCTCTTTTTGGCTGTTTTCTTCTTTGGCTCCTGCAATCTTCTTTCAAAGAATATAAAATTATTCGCATTCACTGTTCCTCCCTCATTTGTGGGGTAAGGGACCGCATGCGTCTGGATGGAATGGAATGGTCCCTTGAATTGCCTGGACCATTGTAAACCGGTCTGGAGCAGATTGATGCGATTCCGATGGAAACGATGCATATATGTCCTCCATAATCAGAAAAATGCCACAAAAACATGTTAAAAACGTCAAAAACATAATTTTCGTCAGAGTGGGTTTTAGGTACATGTATTTACTCATGCTGTGCCAGTATTTCTATATGTTATGTTTCATATTGTTCTGAATTCTTTATGTTCCTCTGGTTTTAAGTTGGCTACTTTTACTTGTAAGTTCCCAGAAAACCCTAAAGAAACTTTTGTCCTCTCCCAAACACAAAAATCAAAACAAAGCCACATTCTTGCTACGTTTAAGAGTCTAATAGGTGCTTTAGTGTGGCATAACATCGAACTCACAAAATGAATCCTATTTGCATGAAAACGTTTGTTTGATTTGTTTGTGCATGTCTGGTTTGGCTCCTTGTCTCGCAGTTTTTCCTGTTTGCCATGTTTTTGTTTTTTTCAGCTTGTTTAGTGTTTTTTTGTTTAAAAGACAAAGGAATATTGGTCTCCTGCTTGCTTCTGATGTGTCATGGCAAAATGAACCTCCATGTTTGGCTCAGATGACCAAAGATGAAATGATTCTGTTTGGTGTCTGAAGGAACGGAGACCTGTAGATGCATGTCTGAGAGGGAGCGGTCCGGAAGTGAAATGTGTGCGTTTGTAGCAGACGTTTATTTTTGTCAACATTCGATTCAATTTTCCACAAAAGCACACGTTTCTCAGCTCGACCGACTTCCTCTTGTGTTGCCTGATACTAACCACTTAGTAATCAATGTTGTTTAATTGCAGAGGGAACATCCCCACTCTAAACAGGTATGGTAAACCCTTTTTATTGCAGACTACTAATGGCTGTAGATTCGTTTTTTAGTTTTAATTTTTTTGTTTTTGCATTGCAGCTTTTTAATAATTAAAAATATAATTAAAAATAATTAAATTTATTGTAGCGACGATTGTAATTAGTACCAGTATAGTCCATGGTTTTCAACATTTGGGTCAAAACAGCCTTTTTTGGGTCTTAAAATAGTGTTTCCCCCTATGACCATGTGTAAAGATCTGAATATGTTAAGGTTTTAAAACATTAAATATCCCATTGGGATGAGCTTCAGTATTTATGTTCAGAACTGAAACCTTTTGCTGCCCCACTAGGAAAAGGTCTGCTCCCATCCCGGGCAGAAAAAAAACCAAGGACAGTAAATTGCGGAAAACAAAACCGCTGGACCTAATAGCACAAGATAATGAGTCTAAGGATGATAATGCAGAGAAGAAAATTACCTCAGATTTGGAATCTGCAGACAGGTTTGACACACAAAACCTCTAATATTTACAGTGGGTTCAAATTCTGGGACTTTTTTCCTTGATTTTACCACCAAATGACTAACACACAACAAAATGAAGCTTTAAATATCCAAATGGTTTTTTCCTGGTTTATGTTTTCTGGAAGGAATAATTCACCTGTGGTAACTTGACTAACACTCAACATTTTTCCTGACTGTCTCACTCTCACGAACCTCATTATGTTTTTGTTTCTTATTTTAAATATTATACATTTCTTGATCCAGTCATTTTTTTTTTTTTTTTTTTACAATCAAGTATGTTGGAGAGGAAGCTAAAAACTTTAATGAGGTTCTCTAAGGTGGATGGTGGAAAGTTTCCTGATCAGTCTTCTACGTTTGTGGATTCTCATTACCGCTCTTTGTCTTTACTTTAGGATGTCCTTCTCGTCTAATCTGAACCACTACGGCATGGTTCACGTGGCCAGCGTGAGCGATGTCCTGCTGGACACATCTTTCACACCACCTTGCCAGCGCATGGGAGCCATGGTGTCTTTCCGCTCTTTTCAGGAGTTCATGCGGTCAGTTCTGGTTAAAAGAAAAACAAATAAAACCCCCCAAAATTCTGAATTACCTTTTGTTATTTAGAAAATCTAATATTTCTACTGTGGAAACACATTTTTGTTCCTTCAGAAACATAACGGATGTGTTGAGTTGCTTCTCTGAAACTCCTCCTCCAAGTCCAACTTTCCCAGATGGAGGGAATCCCGTCCTGTATGGTGAAGACGACAACAAGGTAACGAGAGTGGATTGATGTTAACCTTTGACCCTTTAGTCCTCCGAAAGGCTCCCCATATTATCTGGAGCATAGGTCATAAGTAATAAAGTTAGTAAAGAAGTAAAAAAAACTATGAAAGTCACACTTTTGGGAGAAAAGTGCAACACTTCTGAACAAATCCGCCAAGTCTGGCATAGTGCTGCGTTCACACCAAACGCAATTTATGTGTCAAATTTGCTTCTACCGTCTCTCTTCTTTTTTTTTTTTTTTTTTTGTCGTGCATCAAATTTGATGCTTAATGTTTGCACAAAAATGTGTTCTTAAGCTAGATGCTCCTGTCACGTGTGGGAGGAGCTACTGTCAAGTTTTTAAAACTCATCACAAGGAAGCATTGACTGTATATCTAATTTACAATGCATGGAAGACGCGGATGATGCTGAGATCAGGTTTATTTATTTTGATAAGCTCTACAATGTCTGTGTTCATGAGATCATTCAGATTTTTTTTTTTTTACCTTTCAGCGGTACTTCCTTCTCTCTGTAACCCAGTTTGATGACTTGCTGTCCCGTATTAGTCTAAGGAAGAACTAAATAAAAACGATAATAATAATGTCTTGATACAAATAAGAAAAATATCTTAATGGAGGAGAACAATCAGATTCTCCTCCATGTTTATTTTGGACGCCGTCTCTTCTTCTGTGTTGCTGTCATTAGCAAATACTGATACACACAGCTACAGTGCCCTCTAGTGGTTGTTAGTTGGAATCAACCGCTAAAAGGCAACTTATGGAGGGAAAATAGACTCACCCCAATTTGTGTAGTTCTTGATTTGTGCATAATTTTGGATTTACACGAGAGTAATTCTTGATTTGTAACTCATACAACAATACATTTTGTGTATTAGTACAAAAATAATGAATTTTGAAACAGTACTATTTACACCTGCACATTATTAGAATTTTAAAAGTTTGAAACTAACTACACACACAAAACTTTTAAAATTACGCTCAAATTGCTTGTTAAACGCAAAACCACATGTACACACAAATCTGATGTGAGACTCTTTTCATGTCTCCAAAATTTGTGTTAGTGATGTGTTTAAATGCTGCTAGAATGCTGGTTTTCTTATCAGCCCCTTTGAACTTCGATTGTGAATAATATCAGGTGAAAACTTGACATTTTTCCACTTTCTTTAACAGATATGCTTGATAATTAATATAAAAGTCTAAATATTCATTTTTTAAATACTCAACAATGAAGTTTCTCTATTTTCAGCGCTTCTTTGAGGCTGCGCTTTCCCTACGTCCTGCTAACGAATATATAAGTTTGTTTAAAAAAAAAAAAAAAATCACATCTAAGTTGCACTTGAGTAAAAAAATAATGTAAAAGTGACTTATTCTCTAGCAACTAACGGAATTTGTCATCCAGAGTGTTCAGGACGAGCCCATCCACATCCTCAATGTGGCCATAAAGACGGACTCCGACATGGACGATGACGGGCTGGCAGCCATGTTTCGGGAGTTCACTCAATCAAAGGTGGGCTCCATGCACAACTTTTCAGAATTTAACTCACTCAGTTGTCAGATAGATGACGGTAATTATGTCATTTTCCAGAAATCTGTGCTGTTTGAACACGGCATTCGAAGGCTGACTTTCCTTGTAGCTCAGAAGGTGAGGGATTTTTTTACATTTTCTACCTAAACTACAATCAGTCTGCATAAATTGCTCCTTTGCATGTTCCTAGTTTCACCGTTCTTAGCTGTCTGTACCCATAATGTGACAGAAAAAGCCTCTTTCTTGCTAGAATGACTAATAATATCGTCGGTATTCTTATGTTGTCTCATTTTCTATTGTAATTGCACTAATCAATTAAAATTTAGCCTGTTTTCCCGTTTTTTCTCCACCTCTTTCTGCATGCCTTGCTTTTCACGCAATTATGATGACAGGATTTCAGGAAACAAATCAACTGTGAGGTGGACCAAAGGTTTCATGTAAGTACTGAAAATAAATCAAGCAATAATCAATAATACTACCGCGACAGTTCCTAACTCATAACTGTGACAGCTCTGATGCCGAATT
>NC_050525.1:10475613-10560380 GCF_002922805.2 Oryzias melastigma
GATTCAAATCACAAAGAATGATCTTTTTCTTTCATCTCTGTCATTATCAGAGCAACTTTTGATGATTTCTTTGTATTCGTAGAGTCTTATAAGAGCTTGTCATGCTAGCTGTCTTTGTTACATGAGTGTTTCTGCATCGCACCACCATGCATGCGCAGCTAACTTCCTGAAAACATATTTCAGCAGCTCTCATGGAATGAAATCTGAGTCATTTGATGATTAAATCACCCTCATGTAAGGTTAGGAACTCTATGATCTTCAGCTGGTCTGTCCAGGGAGACATTTTATCGGATATGTTTTATTCATTAGTTTATGTGTAACCTATTTTCATTATGATGCTAATTTTCTGCATTAGTGAACACTAATGTTACTTTTTAGTAAGTCAGCTATACAAAAAAACAGTTATTTACCACTTTAGATCCCTTTTTATTGCATAAAAATAAGTATTTTCAATGAAGTGGCTAGTATTTAATACATTTGTTTGATCTTTTTCCTTTGCGCAGAGAGAATTCCCAAAATTCTTCACATTCCGCGCAAGAGACAAGGTAGGTATTGATGTAGAATCCATTGTTAGTTCAAAATGCCCTTGTATGAACAATCAACCCAGTTCAAAGCTTTAAGTATTTGATGAACTCACCCCTCATTATTGCTGCGTTTATAATAGTCCAGTATGAAAACATGTGTTCCATCTTCCGTCTCCTCAGCACCATTTTTCCACCACCACTCATAGCTTCTGTCCACTGGCGGAGCTGGAGCTCGTTATAATAATGAACTCTTTAATTATGTTCCCCATTTAAGAGAAATGATCCCCATTAGCAGCTTTCTGACATCACGACCTGCTCGGAATTTCATTTACTTAATGGAGTTTATGGCTTGCAGCACATATACTCTCTGCTTTCTCCACATTCTGCAAATATTAAAAAAAAAGAAAAGTGGCCTGATGAGTTCTGTTGTCATAAATTGATTTTGTTTTTTCTAAACAGTTTGAAGAGGACAGGATCTATCGACACCTGGAGCCGGCATTAGCGTTCCAGCTGGAGCTCAACCGTATGCGCAATTTTGCTCTAACGGCGATCCCGTGTGCCAATCACAAGATGCACCTGTACCTGGGTGCAGCCCGGGTGGAGGTGGGCACCGAGGTGACAGACTATCGCTTCTTTGTCCGAGCCATTATCCGCCACTCTGATCTGGTTACAAAGGTGAGAAAAAAAAACTGATTTATTTATTTCATTGTACTATTGATTTTAAGCACCTTTCTGTTGTGTTAATGCAACAGGAGGCTTCCTTTGAATACCTACACAACGAAGCAGAGCGCCTCCTGCTGGAAGCCATGGATGAACTGGAAGTGGCCTTCAACAACACAACAGTACGAACTGACTGCAACCACATCTTCCTCAACTTTGTCCCTACAGTCATCATGGACCCATCAAAGGTTTGCAACACCCCAACTCCTGACACAAACTGGACCTTACTACTTTCATAACATCTTTTGCTTTCGAACTACAGATCGAGGAGTCTGTGCGCTCCATGGTGATGCGGTACGGCAGCCGTTTGTGGAAGCTGCGCGTCCTGCAGGCGGAGCTGAAAATCAACATCCGCCTGACTCCCACTGGGAAACAGATTCCCATCCGCTTGTTTCTGACCAACGAATCGGGCTACTACCTGGACATCAGCCTCTACAAGGAGGTCACTGATTCCCGAACGGGACAGGTGGGGCCCAAAGACCGACAGGTGGGGCGCTCACACATTTTCCATTTCATTCAGTTTTTTGTCCATTCATTGTTCCAATTTAGAAATCCTTCAGGTTTTTTTGGAGCTATGTTAAAAATGTAAAAGAAATCCGTGATGGTTTTGTGCCATTTGTCTGTGAACAGTTCTTTTAGATACATGTTTCATCTTTCAGCAGATCAGGTGAGGTTCACGTCATCCTGCCACCTCATAATTCATCCCCACCATCTCTTTGATTTAATAAGTCACTGATGGATGAGTTCATAAAGAAATCAAGAACAGGACAGTTTTCTTAGGGAATCTTTTACCCTTTTTTTCTACTTTTGATTTATTAGCGAGTAGATATGAGACGGAACCTGCTACATTTTACTTTTGTGAGAGGATTCAGTTTGCATGTGAAGAGCTCCCTAAACACATCACAAGAACATTCATTCTGCTTTTTATTTTCTTTTACATTTTAGTTTTTTAAAAGTTGGTGTTCCATCACTTTGTTTTGGTTTACAGATTATGTTCCAGGCGTACGGAGACAAGCAAGGCCCCCTGCACGGCATGCTCATCAACACGCCGTACGTCACCAAGGACCTGTTACAGTCCAAACGCTTCCAGGCACAATCTCTGGGCACCACCTATGTGTATGACTTCCCAGAGATGTTCAGACAGGTACCCACACATGACCTGACGCGCGGCTAAATCAGTCAATGTACTCTGGAGTCACAAAAAAAACATCTACAATATTAGTTTTTGTATGTTTTTGCTCAAAACAATTTTAGTTTAAAAAAAAAAAAGTATATTAATATTCAGAAAAAAAATGCCTCATTTACCTGCTGTCTCAAGTTTAATCCACACATGGAGTAAAATGGTGTAGCTGTATTCAAAAGAATGAATTATTCACAAATTTAGCATTCTGTCAACACACTATGCAGTCATGTGAAACGACGAACAATAAATATGTTACTCTCACCTCAAACATAGGAAAATTAGTAAAATTTTTCCCACCAAAAAGTGTTGTTGAGATTTCATGGAAACAGCCATTTTGAAATGGGCAGGAAAAAGCCCCTTTACTGCCCCTAGTGGAATGACGGGGAACTACAGCGTAGAAAACATGGTCCAGGTTTAGGCTGTAAACCTCCTCACAACACACTTTATACACTTTTCTCAGACAGACGTGGACATTTTCACACTTTTCTCTCTTGTTTAAAGTCTAAAAGTTCAAACCTTCGTAGAAAAAGAAGTTCAGCAAAGATCTGCTAATGATTGAAGATTTATAGAGTTGGCGAGCTGAACACATTCTGTACAGTAGGCTAGGGTATGGGTAGATTGATTGACAAGGTCAACCACCAATCAGGATGCAGAATACAAAGCACTGTTTAAGAAAAAGATTTTTTTTTTTAAGATTTATTTACGGTGATTTAGATTCTATTATATGATAGATGTTTTGTTTGCTGCTTTGTTTTTAGGCTCTAAAGAAGATTTGGCACTCTAGTGAGGCTTTTGCCGACCTGCCCAAAAGCCCTCCTCCCTCAGAGCTCCTCACCTTCACCGAGCTGGTTCTGGACGCCCAGGACCAGATGGTGCAGATGAACCGACTGCCAGGCGGTAATGAGGTCAGGTTTGTTTTATTATGACTTTACATTCACATGCAGCTATTGAAAACATGAGATACCTTCTTATCTGCCCAATTGTGTAATTCTTGTTTTGCTCTCTAGGTGTCTCTGTGTTTCTTTGGCTGGGTTGTGAACTTTTTTCCCTGAAGCTTATTGCTTTTGTAGTGAAACTAAGTGAACTTTGTCATTTAATAAAATACTTTTATACATCAGAAATGTACAATTTATTGAATAGTATCACCAACTCACTTGTCACCACATTACATTCTTCACATTTAAAACTGTTCAGTTATTGTGTGTTCAGATAGGAATGGTGGCGTGGAGGATGACCCTGCGAACTCCAGAGTACCCAGCAGGACGCGAGATCATCGTCATCAGCAACGACATCACACACAAGATCGGCTCCTTTGGGCCGCAGGAAGACATGCTGTTCCTGCGGGCCTCAGAGATGGCCCGGGAGAGCGGCATCCCACGCATTTACATCGCAGCCAACAGCGGGGCCCGCATCGGCCTGGCGGAGGAGATCCGACACATGTTCCACGTGGCGTGGCAGGATCCGTCCGACCCCTACAAGGTCAGCCAGGAATTTTAGACAAAAAAAGAACCGTCTTCTTTGAGGGCTTTTGTATTTTTAATTGTCAGCAGAAATTCTCAAATCATAGCAGTTTTCAACATTTTTTAGAATGAGGTTTTTTAATTTAAATAGTACATTTTTTCCAAACCTTGATTTGTTTGTGATTTGTTAATTTTCTGCATGTGCGTTCTCCTCATTAAATCATAATGCCTGCAGGGTTTCAGCTATCTGTACCTCACACCTCAAGATTACAAGAAGGTCTCCGCTCTGAACTCAGTTCATTGTGAACACATAGAAGATGAGGGAGAATCCAGGTAATTTTTGTGTATTTTTTAAGTCTTCCCCATTCTTTTTTTTTCTTTTCAAATAATTCTAAGAGAAAAGTAGTTGGGGTCTTGTGAATTTGGTTGAACGTGCTCTGTCCTACAGGTACAAGATTACTGACATTATTGGAAAGGAGGAAGGTCTGGGCGTGGAGAATCTGAGGGGATCTGGAATGATTGCTGGAGAATCCTCTCTGGCTTATGAGGAGATCATCACAATGAATCTGGTAATCGAGTCGTTTACAGAAGCAAATTCATTCTTCAGCTGTCACTAACAACAGGTTGAAAAGAGTGCATGCTGTTAAGTTTAGGGCTGGGCTGATAAAATCGATTAATTGATTTGAATTGATCTAAGCTTAATAAATCAATAATTTATCCATAAAAATGGAGATTGATCTAGAACATTAAGCTAAAGTACGCTAGCTTGATGCTAACGTATAGTGGGATTTCCCATAGGACGGCTAATGCTAACGTTCGGTTGACCTAAACATACATTGCTGAAAAACTCACAAGAATTAATTTCCAAACTCTTTTAAGGAAATAATTTTAAAGTGGTCTGAAGCACAGTTTTTTGTTCATTCCTTGCTTATTCTTTTTGAAAAAAGTCTACTGCTGTAGGGCGAGCTCCACCTAGTGGCCAAACTGAAACGCCCTGCAGGAGAAGCAGAACAATGTTTACAATGTTAATGATCTGAACATTTTTATTAGAACTTCTGCTTTAGAAAAACCATGTAATACTATTTACAATCTCATTATTTCACCAATACATTTTACAGTATGTGAACTGTATCAGATTAATATAAATATATTCAAAACTTATATAGATTATTAACGTATTTCTAAACAAATGTGTCTCAATGTGTAAACCGTCTAAACTCAATTACTTTTAATCGAATAATATTGAGTGGATCAAAAAAAAAAAAAAAAATCAGAATTGAATCGATCCAGGCTCTGGTTTAGATGCTCCTCTTCTTCTGCAGGTAACGTGTCGAGCTATCGGCATCGGGGCGTACTTGGTACGACTCGGACAGAGAACCATCCAAGTGGACAACTCTCACATTATCCTGACTGGAGCTGGAGCCCTCAATAAGGTAACAGAATCATTTTTAGAGCACAACCGGTTTGCCTGTATGAATATTAAAATCCCCAACGTTTTGAATCTGAAAAATACACTTTAAATGTTCAAAAAAATCTTTTGTTTAAAAAACAAAAATCCAGTGTTTTGATGATCACAGTACTGTACGGTGTGGCAGGACATCAGGGAGGTGTGTGTGTGTGTGTATCAAAACAGAAAATTAGAAAAGTCTTCAGTGATTTCGTGGCTTGTTCCAATTCGCTGATCGGGCAATTTGAAGGCTCCCTTTTTTCCTCGCCCCTCTCTGTTCTACAAGGATTCCCTTCCCGACGCTCGCCGCGGACCCGCCTGCCACTCAGCGTGGAATAATTGAAAGCAAACCATGAAGTTGTATTTGCATAGAAATAGAGTGACATGCCTGAGGCTGCAGCGCAGGACACCCATATCATTTGTTTTTAATCAAAATGAGAAGTTTTGCTGATGCAGATTTTTTTTTCTCCCTCCTTTCGACATACACTCAATTGCCATGTTTGTCTGCGCGTACCTGCATGCTTCACTGATGCTTCCCGTCTTGCTTTCCATTCTCTGTCCTTGTCGGTGCATTAAGATGACTCCATTTCGAATTAAATGACGGATCGCAACACGGTAAACCGTGGAAACGGCCCATTGATAGGAGACCTTTTTTATTTATATATTTATTTATTTATCCCCCCCCCACTGAAAGCTCAAGTGTGCCTGGATGGTCTCATTGTTTATATATTTGCCGGAGCATTATGGATTTGTTTTGCAATCTACATGTAGCTGTGTAATTTTAAAGTCCCCAGTTTAACTTTTGACTCACGAGAGAGGGGAGAAAGAGTTTTTTTTCCCCCTCATCTTTCACGATTTTGTGACTATTAACTGAAACTTAATAAGGAGCAGCAGGAGGCCACCCAGAGATCATCACTTCATTAGCTGCTGGGAAGCTCTCACACTTTCATGGGGACTGGATAGTAACTACTAGGACAAATACCCCAGTGAGCAGTTCAGCCTTCTCTTCCTCCCAGTCATCTCAGCCTGTTCTTCCTCCAGTATCTCCTCCTCCTCCTCCTCTTCTTCTCTCTGCCATGGAATCTTAATGAAGCTGGCAATGGCCGGAGGCGCGGGGGTTTTGTATATGTCAAGGTGACTGTAATGTTTCTTGGGGCTGCTGCCTCTCCTGACAGCTTTAGTAGAGTGCCCTAGATTTGTAGCCAGATACATAACCATTAATGGTAATAAAGAAAGTAAATGATGGCTGAAAAGGTGAGAGCTGAGGGTAGGGATTGAACTCCTCTCTGATTTTTATGGAACCATGTCAGCTCCCAGCCACCTGTTCTTGGCTGCTTATGAAAATAGGGGTGGGCTGAGAGCGGCGTTTTATGGCTTCAGGTTAGGACCGGGGCCATGCAGGGAGAAAAGAAGAAGTTTTGTGGCTTTCAATTTCTACAACAGTCTGCAATAGAAGTTACCACTGCATGATTAGTGCAACAGAACAGAAAAGTTGTAGGACATTTGATATATTCATGTTTATTAATTTCTATAATTCAATTTTTACTTTTTTTTTGAAAGACAGGTTTTATTTTATGTGTACCGCCAAATCTAGGGATATAACGATTAATCAACTTAATCGATTAATTGATTTATATTCCTACAATCTAACCAGATCGATCTGTTTGAGGCAAGTTGTTAATCAAATCGACCTATAGAATTATAAAATCATTTCAAAATAAAATATTGAAAAATACCATCTGGATTGAAAACATTGTTGGGTTCATTTTACTATAATGTAAAACTGCCATCACAGCAAATGTGATGGCAGCAAAATAATGATCAATCATCATTACAGTCGAATGTGTGGAAACACTTTAAATTTTACAAACACGTGTGACCATACAGTGTGGTAGAATGTTCTGTTTGTATGATTTTTTTTATTATTTAATGTGTAAAATGCTTGTTTGTACACATATTTAATTGATTATCTTGCAAGAAATACAAGGAATCTGGAAAACCTCACCTGGTATTTTCAGTTCCGGGTATTTATCTGAGTCACACTGGTTGCATTTCTTTTTTAAAGCAAAAGAGCCGAAGGCCTCCTGTGTTAGACATATTTTAGTGTTACAACAGGGGGTTATGGGTCTTCTGACATGAGGTGCATATTTGTATAAACCGCTTTTGTCATTTAGGCTAAACTGTATTTATATTGGTTATAGTTTATATTACATTGGTTGAATTTTGACTAAAGATGTGCTGGATCGATTTTAGGTCAGTGAATCGGATTTTTCAAAAAGGAACCCAAATTAATTATTAGTCGTT
Organism: Oryzias melastigma; assembly: GCF_002922805.2. Classification (NCBI taxonomy): domain Eukaryota; kingdom Metazoa; phylum Chordata; class Actinopteri; order Beloniformes; family Adrianichthyidae; genus Oryzias; species Oryzias melastigma. The sequence goes on from NC_050525.1 coordinate 10,483,252, forward strand.
TCAGTAACCACATACTATATAAAATTAATTGAATTTTTGTCAAAATCAAAATCAAATCTGTAATAAACAACAATTATTTAAGGTACAACAGTTAAGCCACTTTTGGTTTTAGGCCCTTTTTTTAAAAAGAAAACCAAAAACACTACCAGTAATTTGTAGATGCTATTTTGCGTTTTACCTGCTGCAGTTTCGCTGTTTTGCAGAAATCTTTACTGCAATTTTGGTTTAAGCTCGTTGTCCATCGACCTCCTGTGTACCACATCTCAGGTACAGTACAGAGAGGGTTCTGTAGGAGCCAAAATCTAATTTCTTCCCACATTTATTTTTTTATTTTGTAGTTTTGCATGGTTCACATTTTTTTATTTTTGATTTGGGAATTGGCCACGCCTGGTTACAAGGTTAGATAAGCACCCGCTCACCTGAACTCTGGGAGGAGAGCATGGGTTGTTTATTTCTGTTGATCACTATTATTTGTCTTATTTACACCACTGCTTTTTTCTGCTCGTGGTTAATGGATCTGAATTCATGCAGGCATCTTTCTCCCTCTGATTTATTTCTGTCAATGAAAATAAGACTCACAAAACAACAAGCTGCAGTGTATTTATAAGACAGAAGTTCAGTTTGCCAAATCTACATAAAACTTCCATCATGAGCAGATTTTTGTTTTCATTCTGCAATTTTCTGTAAAATGTGAACTTTGAGAGTTTAAATAAGAGAATAAAAGTGTGAAAATGTTTGTGTCCATCCAATAAAATGCACAATGTAGTGAGGGGTTTTACAGCCTTTAAACATCTACATATGGAAAGATAAATAAATAAAGATTACTACTTCATTTCATTTTGCAAGTTCATTTTTAGAGTCTAACTCTTGGGATAAATGAGGAAACGCTGATCGTATCAGAATCTCGTCTCATAACCTTTTGGAAGCAGCTTTGACTGAACATAAATCCAAATCCCCGCTTGTGTTCTGTGGTGTGCATCAGGTTCTGGGTAGAGAAGTTTACACGTCCAACAACCAGCTGGGCGGAGTTCAGATCATGCACAACAACGGCGTGACCCACTGCACCGTTTGTGACGACTTTGAGGGCGTCTTTACTTTGTTGCAGTGGTTGTCCTACATGCCCAAGGTGACTTTTACTCATTGGAATGACAATTCTAACCTTTTATGATATTTGAGGTTAAAATAACAAGTTTCCTTTTTTAGTGTAAAGCCAGTCCAGTACCAGTCCTGTCTGCAAAGGATCCCATAGATCGGCCCATAGAGTTCGTTCCCACCAAGACTCCTTATGATCCTCGCTGGATGTTGGCCGGACGTCCCAGTCAGAGTGAGTACAACAAAGCTGTAAACATCAAATTCTTGCTTTAAAAAAAAAAAACTGTAATTGTAATTGTAATGTCTTTTTAACGGTGTGAGCCCACCCAACTTCCTTTTAATGCCCTTCCAGAAAAATAGTTTTCCTCTCTAAGACTTATTTATCTAGACCATTTATAAAACTATGTTTTCCGTTGTTAATAATTAACAATGCTTCCTCAGCAGTCCTTAAAAGTCACACCCTGGCTCTGTTTGTGTGTTATTTAAATATAAAGATTTATTATTTTAGCCTGATGTCCCAAGAACTAAAGGTTGAGATAAATCATTATAAGAGAGGGGCTATTAGGAAAGTGAGAAAGGCACCATGAACTTTTAACACGGTGTTGTTGGAGTCATCAGCATCAAGGTTTGATGAAGTGTGTTCCACACTTTAGGTCAAGACTGAGCTGGTTCCACTTCAGTTACAGTTTAGGATGGCAAAGAGGTCAGACGACAGTCTGGGAGGCCAGTGGAATGGTAGCTGTTATGACTGACTGTGTTTATTTGGCAGAGAAAGCTTCAAGCAGGACTCCTTTGAAGGCTTTATGTCATAGCTGCTGCCAACGTCACACTTTTGGGACAGCAGATTCCCTTAGACTTGGATATCATGCAAGTCTAAAACAAAAACAAATGTTTGTATTGTATTTAGACATGTACTAAACCATTTCCACATTTTTTGGACTATAAGTAGCTCTGGAGAATGAGTCGAAATAGCCAAAAATGCTTAATAAAAAAGAAAAAAATTAATATATAAGTTGCACTTTTGGGAGAAAAGTACAACACCACCAAACAAATCAGCTGCTCACACTGAACTCAATTAACGGGTCAAATTTGCGTCTGCAAATCTGATGCTCAATGTTTATCCAATAAAAGCCACATGGAAGACACCGATGATGTTGAGAGATCAGGTTAATTTATGCTTTTTACTTCAATTCTGTATATATATTTATGTTGTTATATATTTTTTTCTACCCTCACTGTGATGTAACCACCTTTATCACCTAGACAAATTCCTCGTGTGTGTAAAATCGGGCAATAAAGCTGCTTCTGATTTAAATTGAAGCGCTCCAGTAAAACATTGGTAAACACAACTCCATGTCTGTGTTCATCAGATCATTCAGTCTTTTTTTATTTTTGTTTTAAATGGCGATCTTAACCTTCTACTGCAGGAGCTGGGTCTGAATGGTGGCGTTTTCTGCGGTTCCTCCGCGTCTCTGTGACCCAGTTTGAGGACTTGCCGTGCCGCATTAGTCTAAGGAAGGAAGAATAATGTTGTATCAATAAAAATAAGAAAAATGTCATAAAGTTCAAGAGGAGAACAATCAGATTTTCCTCCATGATTGTTTTGGACAGCTCTTCTTTTTCTGTCAGTAGCAAATACTGATTCACCTACAGCGCCCTCTAATGGTGGTTAGTGGAAAAATAACAAAAATTAGCCTTTTTTTATTACAAATAAGTCCCTCTTTAGTATAAGTCGCAGTCCTGGCCAAACTATGCAAAAGAAAAAACTCGACTTATACTCTGAAAAGTGTATCGTAATTGCATAAATAACCATTGTATTTGTTCAGCTCCAAAGGGATCCTGGCAGACTGGTTTCTTCGATCATGGTTCCTTCATGGAGATTATGCAGCCATGGGCCCAGAGTGTGGTGGTGGGCAGAGCCAGGTATGTTTGAGGAAAAAACAAACAAAACTCTTAAAGTCCCACTTCAGTCATCTTTGATCTATTTTCAAAGCGTCCCCAGTTGTCTTTTATTTTGGATTATGCTGTTTTGAGCAAAAAAAAAAACCCTGTCATTTTGTAGGACATAGTGTCTGCAGAGCAGCAGTAGTTCATTTGAAGTTGTGGGCGGGACTTTTGATGCAGTGAAACCCCGCCTCCTTCCCCTCCCTGTTGCTAAGAGTTCTAAACGAAGAGTTTATAACCCACTCGGCGTATTTTCCATGTCACAAATAGGTTTTTTTTTTAGTTAGTTATTTATTTAGTTTTTTTATTTATTTTATTTGAAAAGATTTTAATAAAAATAGTCAGAGATGCAATTTAGAGCTTTTTTTATCCTCCATCATGAGAATAATGCTACAAAAACATGTTAAAACAACATTTTCATCAGAATGGGTCTTTAACCTGGTAAATTGTTACAAATAATGTCAACCAGTAGATTACATAACAGCACCTCTCCTTACAGGCTCGGTGGAATACCTACTGGAGTGGTTGCCGTGGAAACCAGGTCAGTGGAGCTGTCCATCCCGGCTGACCCAGCTAATTTGGACTCTGAGGCAAAGGTAAGAGTTGCTCAGCGTGAAGAGGCCAAAGAGTGAGACCTTTAGACATGCTGCGGTGTCAGAGGTGTTCATTTTCTGTGTGCTACATTCAGATCATCCAGCAGGCCGGACAAGTGTGGTTCCCTGATTCTGCTTTCAAAACAGCCCAGGCCATTAAGGACCTGAACAGGGAGGGCTTACCTCTCATAGTGTTTTCCAACTGGAGGGGCTTCTCAGGAGGGATGAAAGGTACTACTTTTTTTTTTTTTTTTTTTTTGTAGTTTTAAAGCTTTGTGGCATTGCACAGTCATTAACTTGTGAAAACGGTTTTGTTTCTAGACATGTATGACCAGGTGCTGAAGTTTGGAGCCTATATAGTAGACGGTCTGCGGGAGTACAAGCAGCCGGTTCTGGTTTACATCCCCCCGCAGGCCGAGCTGAGAGGAGGCTCCTGGGTGGTTATAGATCCCACCATCAACCCTCGCCACATGGAGATGTACGCCGACAAAGACAGCCGGTGAGTTTGAGCTGCACAAAGGAACGTTAGGTGTCTTGAAAGCCAACTTTGTTCATTTTAATTGCTCTTTTTTTGCAGAGGTGGAGTGTTGGAGCCTGAGGGAACGGTGGAGATTAAGTTCAGGAGGAAAGACTTGGTGAAAACCATGAGAAGAGTGGATCCAGTCTACATGAGCCTGGCTGAAAGATTGGGTGAGTCTTCCCTTTCTCTCCTAATCCCAGCTCTTTAAAGTTGTCTGGTTGTTTTTGAGGGGGGGAGCAGCCAATCATTGTGTCGTGCGCCTTCACTGGCTTTGGTTCTGTGTTGATTGTGTCATTTTCACTACATTCCCCTGGGAAACTTGTCAGCCACATCCTGCATGGATCAATCTCAGCTCGCTCGTGCAGAGTATGGATTTTTGTACGGTCCAGCGCTACATTAGTTTGGCGCTTTGGGTGAAATGGTAAATATGGAGCTCTCTTAGTTTAAGGACCCATGAAAACAATGTGTTTTTAGCATGTTCTTGTAGCATTTTTCTATAAATTTCATATTATTTTGTATATTTCTTAGTATTTTTTTATTCAAATCCAGATGAATCAGGAGCAGATGAAAAAGTCGAGTTTTCCTTTGTGATGCAGCAAGTGAAACGAGTGGGCGAAATGTTAGCTTGAGGGGCTGTAAGCTAGCTGGAAAGAGTGTAAACGAAGGGATGATGGGATATCGATGGAGGCATACTTCAACGGGGACCTGGTTGCAGACAAGGTGGCGGCTGAAAATCATTAGCCCGAAGGAATTCCAGAACCGGAACATAACCTCCGTTTACCCTCTTTTGACACATTTTAAGCTAATCCTGAACGCTAAACCGTTTATTCACATTACATTTTTTTAAATAAAAGTGGCTTCAGCTCTAAAATCTTGTGGAATTTCCGCTTCCGGTTAATGATGTTTGGCAATTTAGTCAAAAGGACCTGGTTGCAGAAAAAATGGCGGCTGAAAATGATTAGTCGGAAGCGGAAATTCCACAAGAGTTCAGAGTTGTAGTCACTTTTATTAAAATGTTTTTTAGTGTTCAGGATTAGCTTAAAATGTGTCAAAAGAGGGTAAATGCTTTATTAGAAGGATATTAACAAAAGTGTTCAGATTTGTAGAACTGTTAAGACTTTTAAATTGGAGCTTTAGCTCCAGACCATTGCTTAAAACACAAAAAAAGCAAAACAAAAACAAATTGTATCTGTTAGAGTCGCAGGTTATTTTAGTCTTAGTTGACCAAAACAAGAGTATTTTTCGACCAAAATGTGCAGTCTTAGGTTGTGTCCTAATTGCTCATTTCAAAATTGAGTGCACTTGAAATTTCCCAGAAATCTTTGCTAAAAACTAGCGTGCATCGATGCACACTAGGTTAGCGAATATAGACCACAATGCATTGCGGTCGAACAATTTTAAACAAAAAACCATGTTCAAATGTAATTTTTAAATAAACCATCCAGATTTTCACCATGAGAGCAGAGTGGAGTCATAAAAAAACATCGTGAAATGTTCATATTTATTCGATTTTGACTTAGTGAAATCGGTGACGTCGTATCCGGTGTTTAGAAAAATTAAAGAAAAGTAGTGAGCATTGTGTCTGAATTACCTTTAAAATGCAGCACACTATATAGTCCCGCACTATATAGTGTTTTAGTAGTTAGGGGTTGTTGGTGAATAGTAGATGAAGTCAAATTCATACATAGTCTGTAGTTAACGCCTCCATGGATGTTTCTGTTTAACCATTTAAAGGAACCCCAGAGTTGAGCCCCCCTGACCGTAAAGAACTGGAGACCAAGCTGAAGGAGCGCGAGGAGTTTCTGCTGCCCATCTACCATCAAGTGGCCGTGCAGTTTGCAGACCTTCACGACACCCCGGGCCGCATGCAGGAGAAGGGCGTCATCACGGTGAGAGCGGCGCATGTATTCCTTCGATATGGATTCTCAGAACGTGAATAACCCCGAAAGGCCGTAAGGCATTATCAGTCTGGCTGCTCCTGCACCTGCTTGGTGAATAATGTTTGGTCTCTCCAGGCCTCCAGACTTGTCCTCATAATTATCTCCTGATGACCCCGGTCAATCACCTTAGCAACTACAGAGCAGCCGCGGGCTCTCGACTGCACCTCCACAGTCCATCTTTCATACACAAACACACATTCTGCTCACATGGACAAAGACTGCTTTAGAGTGGCTTTTTCCATCTGTTATCTTAAGATCCTCAGTGGTGCAGGACTTAATGTTCACCAATGAGAAATCTGAGAGTTAAGAAGATTTCCTTCACATCCATAGTTTTAAGTTGGAGTAATTAAAAAGGTGTTAGTGATTTCAACAAATGTTCAAACTTATCACTAAATTGAAGCTAAAACAGATTCATTTTAGATCACTGACACAACAATCCAGACTAAAAGATAATTAAATATTATTTTACTTTTAAACAATATATGTTCTTTAACCACATTTTAGAGCTATATTGTCCAAGTGTAACTAGTTTGTTTAAGCTAAATGCTAACATTCAAATATTTCAGCTGAATAAACTACTGAGAAAGCTAAAAAAATAAAGAAAAACAAAAGTTGGAAAAAATATAAAATATTAAATAATGCTTTATTATAGTGTATTTGTGTTTTCCTAAGTTAAAAATGAGATGCATCCGTTTCCAAAATTGTCAAAAACACACACACACAAACTCCTCTGCTGTAAATGAGCTCAAATACTCAGAGCTTTTGTTAATTAGCTCTGCAGTTTCTCTGTTTCTACACATTTTGACTCCCTGCAAGTTGCAGAATTAAAAACATGTTTTTTTTTATTTTCTTACCACTACAGTGTACTTTTATTTCTTAAGTCGGTTTTAGTCCCACTTCCTGTCTTTGACATCATATATTCAGCACCTTTTGCTTCAGTGTTTTTGAATTTTGCTTTTACTTTGAAAATCTAAAGATAATCGCAAACATAAACAGAAAACGTTTTTTGGTTTTTTTTGCAACCTAAAAAAATGTGAATGCAATTTCATATTAACCATAAAATATTTTTTTAAGTTATGGATAGATGACCAGATCTGCATCTTTTTGATATTATTTTTTTCCGCACTCAGGATATCTTGGAATGGCAGACGTCCCGTCAGTTCTTCTACTGGCGTCTGCGGCGTCTGCTGCTGGAGGACACGGTGAAGAAGAAAATCCAAGCCGCCAACAGCGAGCTGACAGACGGACAGATCCAGGCGATGCTGCGCCGCTGGTTTGTAGAGGCGGAGGGCACTGTCAAGGTAAAAGAGATGCTTTTACATTTTTTTTTTTTTTAATGAAACAAAACGTGTTCTTAAATTCCTTTTAAGTCCACATGGTTATATAACTCTTGGTCTCTTCTGTTGGATGTTTGCCCACATGTGGACAGGTCAGGTTGTTGTTTGACACTCCCTGATGTCTTTCTGAGTCTCTTATTCCCTGGATGCAGCCCGCTGTCATCTTTCTTGTACGGCAGCGGCTGACAGGCGTCCTTGTTCTGCTTTCTACACTCAAAGGGTTGATAGCAGCGCAGGAAGCAGATGTCCACAGGGTTCAGGGGGAGAGATTCAGGGGGAGGCAGGTGAATGGCATCCAGAGGAAAAGTTGGATAAACATTCATAAAAGGGGCAGTCGGTCCTCACAGTTGACTGTAATTCCTTCCTGGCCCCTTTTGGGCTTCAGAGGAGCAAAAGAGTGACAAAAGCCAGCTGAGTTTTTTTGAAATGCCCCTTCTTGTTAGCTCATACATTACTCCAATCAAGACTTGCTGTTTTAAACCCCAATTAATCACAGCCCTGGCACGTGCAGATAGAAGGGCAACACACTGTTTCTTAATTAAAAGCAAACAGATTAAAAATGATTAATAAGGGCATTAAATGTTCTTGTGGACCTCAAGCAGGACTGCTCAGAAAAAGGCGGGCAGCCCATTAAACTCCTCCACCCCCAAATTTTTGCTAAGCCCCGCAGCCTGGCTTTGTTTGGAGTCAGAAATGCCGGACTCATGAATACAAATTTTTCCCAGTTAGGTTCAGTCAACAAAGCTCAAAGCCCCCCCCTTCTGCCCGTTTATGTATTTATTCAAAAAAGGTGCTTTTTCATCTTTTGATCAAATTTAAAATGGCTCCAGTGGTCTTTTGATTATGATTATACCGTTTTTAGCCAAAATAAAAAAATCTGTAATTTTTAAGAACATAGTTTCTGCAGAGCAGCAAGAGTTCATCAGAAATCCACCTTTGAGTTGTGGTAAATTTAAAGGAAATACTTTTGATCTGAATTTTCTTGTCATCCAGAACGTCTTAAAAACACAATTTTCATCAGCGTGAGTTAAAATGAGCAACCTGCACTTTTTAAAGGCGTATCTGTGGGACAACAATGAAGAGGTGGTGGGATGGCTGGAGAAGCAGCTAGCAGAAGAGGAGGGGGCCAGATCCATCATTGATGAGAACATCAAGTACATCCGCAGAGATCACATCCTCAAGCAGATTCGCAGGTGGGTCATTTTTTTTTAACCCTCAGATTTATTTATTTAAACTAAATCAACTTTTTTTTGGCTGTTGACCTCTTTAAACGGGGCTTTAAAAGTACTGTCTGTTTTTTTTTTGTTGCCACATTTTTTACAAATTAAAATAAACTTGTTTAATTCATGAAAATATAGTCAAAAAGCGTCCGTGTGCTGCCCCCTACAGGTTGAAACGAGGTATTGCAGTTGAATTTTGTGATTGGTCAACTGGTGTAAGTCCCAGAAGTTTGACGTCATCATGCTCTCCAGCTCCGGTTTAAAAGCCCCGCCCATCTTTAATTCTGTTACAGTCGGTCGTTAGCTTTAGCATGACTAAGCTGTGAATAGTGCAAGAACTGCGCCTTCTAGTTATACAGCTACGTAAAGCTAACCTAACTGTCAATTGTAGATCCAAGCCACACCTCTGCCCCTCACTCCGGCTCCTCTAGCCCCGCCCCCTTTTTGGCATTTCTAATGGAGTCAGACTTCTAACTGCCCTGTTTGGTTACCCTTGGTTACCTAAAAGATGCATAAGATCATTTATTTTTCTACTTCCAGCCTTGTTCAAGCCAATCCTGAAGTTGCGATGGACTCCATCGTGCACATGACCCAGCACATCTCCCCCACTCAGAGAGCTGAGGTGGTGCGCATCCTGTCCACTATGGAGACGTCGGCCTCGTCTTAGCGCTGGCTCGCCGGAGTGTCCCCCGGAGGAGCCGACGTGATGGCGCTCGGTAGCTGATGAGTCGTTGGCGATGATTCTCTCGGAGAGTTGAACAATAGAACCTTTTGTCTAACAAGCTGTTCACTTTAGCGTTCATTTTTTTAAAAAAGTGCAATTTTTTTGTCAATGTAGAAACATCTGCAGAGTGATATTTAAAGAATAGATTTATAAAAAGGGAGTTTATGCTTCGATGATAATCAATAGTTTGAAGAGAAGTGTTTACAAACTGAAGAAACTTCCGGAAAAACTGCACCTTAGTGAGTGAATCGAGATGATATTTTGCTGCCAGAGGAGGTTTTTTTTTTTACTTTGAATGACTTGGTTACTGAACAAAGACGGAGTCTGCTATGACAGATTTGGACAGGAAAGCTCAGCGGGGAGCAGGGCCGGGGCCCCCTTTTAAACCCACAGTTACCCCGCCGTGTGGAAGAGGGCAGCCCGCCTCACAACAAAACGCACAGCTGCCCCTTCTGTTCTCAACCACACATGCTGCTTCACAGGCACTTCAGGGCTTCCTGTCCGCTGTAAACCAAGTGTGGAAACACACCGACGAGACTAGATAGACACTGGTTATGTATTTTTGTTGTTGTTGTTTTTTGTGTAGCACAAACTTAACAAAGTCTTATGTTGTTACATGTGGGGTTTGACACTTTTCTACTTAAATATTGTTCATACTAATTCCTTTTGATTTGATGGATTTAGTTTGCAAAGATGTTTAAAAAGGGTGAAAAGATATTTATAGCTAAACAAATTGTTGACTGGACTTTTAGATGTCATTCTTTTCCAGCTTCCTGTGTCCACATCGACCGTTGCTTTATAAGTAATTGGTCATTCCCTTCATTGAAGGCTCTAAATGTGTCTGCAAATTTAATAAAACCAGCAACAGAAGCAGCTCGGTGTGTTTTTGTGCAACAACTTTTGAAATCTTTCTAACAGAAATTCCGGTTTCTAAGAATTTTTCGCTAATTTAATTTGTCAGTTATTTTCCTTCTGCAGCGGCGATGCGTGCGACAGATAATCACATCACAGGAAGCCTCATTAATTTCAGCAGTCAGAACAAAGTCTGTCACTTTGGAGAGTTATTTTCTGATGACTTGAAAATGATAGTGGAGCCATCCCTCAATCCACAGATTATTAAGCAGGCATTTTCCTTTCTGGGTTTAAAACTTCAAGAGTATTAAGGAGGATGAAGCAGATCAAACAAACATTGAGGGATCAAACTTTTTTTTTTTTGTTTCATATCATCCCCCTGGCTCTGTCAACTCTATTACCATCATACCAACAAATATGTAAGACAAATTGAGTTGCCTTCACCCAATACCCACCACAATTATTGAAGACCCAATAAGAAAATGAGTCATTTGGAAGTATAATTGGAAATGTGCCTAGTTTGGTCTCTGGTCTCCCAAAGGGTTTGGCTCATTTGTGGTGGCATGCTAGGCTGGCTAATTCTGCTCTTAATCACTGACAAACTGCAGAGTTAAGTTCTTATGCAGAAAAGAGGAAGGAAAAGTTCCTACAAGATGTAAAAAAAATAAATAGTTTGTATTTAAATCAGTTGCCTTGATTAGCCTTTTCCTGCTCCGCAAGGATTTACTGTCACTTTCTTTTTTTTATTCATCAGTCGGAGATTTCTGGTTCCAAACGGAACAGAATCCTGCAAAACGGGGAGGAAATTCGCCATATTGTGATGGGGCAGAAATGGAGGCATTAATGTGGCACAGAGGAGAGACACAATCAGGCATCTGAGGCAACCATAATTCGGCATTCACGCGTCTCAATGACTTGACAGCACTTGAGAGACAAAGCCGGTGACCCAGTTGCAGGATTCCAATTAGCGGCGTGTATGCAACAGTTGAGATGAAAAGAGAACAGGGTCTTTACAGAGCCCCAGGGCTGTCTGATTACTGCCTGGAAACATGAGTCTTTTGCCTGTGACAAAGAGTGGAGCGACACAGAGGGAGTGCCAGGCCTCAGCTGCTCGTCCCCTCTCCGGGCCCAGGATTCTGAAGAGCTCATCTCTTCTCCGCCTGCCTTCCTGCCTGCCAGCCATTTTACATGCTACATTCTTCAAGTGTCTCGCAGCATCTCTGCCGCTCTCAGATACTTATCAGACGTGTCCAACGAGCTGAGGAGCCGGCTGTTATTCCTGCCTGTCTTTGGGAGGAAGTGGCGGCCACGGGGTCAGGAGGCTGAACTCGACACTTCAGAACGAATTACACGACGCTTCCTCCTCAATTTTTTTTTTTTGAAAATCATTTAATACCACTCGTTAAAAGGCATGACTTCATTTATCACCACTGCTGCTAGTTTATGTCTAGTGAATTGTTTCCATGCTGAATTATCTTTTTAATTGATCTTAATTAGGAATTTTCCACTGTTTCGTTACTATTTTTGTTGCTCACTCCGTTTTTTGTGATATTTTTTTTTAAATATCATATTTCAAATATTAATAGTTTGTTTTAAGTATTAAATCTTGTTTATTTTCATGAAACTATATTAGCGAGCTTGATTGAAGTTTATTTAAGTCTTGCAATAGAAAAGCAGGTGGATTTAACTTTACAAATTCAGCTGGTGTATGGATAAGTTCTTTACTCAAATCAGCTTCAAATGTTTATTTAACCTTTTTTAGATACATTTTCTTTTAAACTTCATCAAATGTTTAAGATAGCCAGAAGAAGGGATATTTTTTATTGTTTGATATCCAAACACTTTAAAACAATTTGAAGTGTTTACACTTCCATTATATATTTTAAAGAATTAAACTTTTTGTAAAATATTATGGAGGCCCTAAAGGGACATTTAAGTAAAAAAAAAAAAAATAAGTAATTTTTTTTTTCAGTAAATTGAAAAATAAAACAAAAAATCTGGCTACTAATTGGTGCATCCCAGATAGTAACTGGTGCACACCAAATAGCAACTGATACTCACCGGATAGTAACTGGTGCACACCAGATAGTAACTGGATTTTTTTTTCTCTTAAAATTTGAGTAAAAAACAATTCCAGTTACTAACTTGTGTGCATCACATAGTTACTGGTACTCACCAGATAGTAACTGGTGTGCACCAGGTAGTTACTGGATTATTTTTTTCCAAAAATTGAAGTTGCAAAAAAAATTCTGATTACTATCTGGTGCTCAGTAGATGGTACACACCAGATAGTAAGAGGTGTGCACCTGATAGTAACTAGTACTCACCAGATAGTGGTACTCACCAGATAGTAAGTGGTATGCACCAGATAGTAACTAGTACTCACCAGGTTGTAACTGGTACACACCAGGTAGTAAGTAGTACTCACCAGATAGTAACTGGTGTGCACCAGATAGTAACTAGTACTCACCAGATAGTAACTGGTGTGCATTTTTTACTTCATTTTTTTCCCCTAAAAATGTAAGTAAAAATGAAATAAAAAAAATGAAATAAAAAAAAATGTTGGTTACTAGCTGGCTTTTATTTTTCTAAAAAATATATCTAAAAAAAAATTAATTTTCTGTTTACTAACTGGTGCGCAGAGATGGACACTGCTGCCCACCAGTTGCTATCTGGTAATCTGATATTTTTTTAACTTCAATTTTTAAGAAAAAAAAAACATTCTTTTAGAATGTCCTTTTAGAGGCTGTGTAAGATATAGATTCCCTGTTTAATTGATTTAATTGTATTCAAAGTGGCTTTCCTGCTCACAAAAAATTAGTTTTATAAAATTAGCAAAACTGTAGAAATCTCAATTTACTTCCAGGTTTTGCAAAGCGACAAACTCCTGTATTTTCAATGAGCATTTTGTTGTATGTGCAGGAGCGTCAGGGTGCAGATTAGGGAGAGAACCCCTCTGGGGGCAGGAAGGCAGCACGCCAGCCAGATGCAGGGGTCAAAGATTACAACACCCGACAGTCGTCACCATATAATGCTCCCATTCGGATTCTGCAAGAGCTCTGTAAATATTGACTGATCGCTGGGATGTCAAAGAAAAGAACAAACCGCAGGAGCAGAAACATCCTGTGAGGAAGGTTTGTTATTTTAGGGGAGAAAATGCAGGTTTTCTGTAGGAAATTTCCTTTTTTTTTTAGTTGCTGCATTTCTTAACATGTTTGTTCAAAACAGATTTTTTTGTGCATGTAGTTATTATCATTTGTCTCATTGTGTAGAATGTGGTTCTTTTCTGGAGCCTGCTCCTGGTTGTTGCAGACCAGGTGAAGCTGCTCCCTGGGTCACGCTGCTCCCCGCCTCCTCCTCCCCGTCCTGCATTAACATTCATGGAGCCAGTGAAGTGTGGCGAGCCGGCGTATATCAAGCCAACCTCGAGATGCAGTCAGAAAGAGGAGGGGGGGTAGAGGATAGAGGACCCCCTCCACCCCACCTCCCTCCCCTAAAAGGGTTGAGGGGTAGGGGAGGGTGCAGCGGTGAAGGTTGCCTGGTGTGGGAGCGTGGAAAAGCAAGCCGCCTCACCTTTGGTCATACATCACAATTATTGCTGTGGGTCAATGACTGTTACAGAGATGATGGGAGCGGGTCGCTGGAAGAGTGGACAGGGCCAGGTTAGAAACTGATACCGAGTCTGGAGGTAAATGTCAGCAAATATATGATTCAAGCAACACTGGGGGGTGGACTATAAGGTGGGAAAAGTGCTCAGTAGTTTGTGGTACTCAGAAGTATTCAGACACACACGTCTGGACCGTAAAGTCCTCGGATGCAGAGGATTCTGGGAATTTTCCTTTAAATCCAAAGTGAAACAAACATTTGTGATGTTATACTAAACATATTTAAGAAGACAATTAAAATGTAGTTGATATAGTTTTTAATTGTATCCATTTATTTTCTAATGTTCATCAATCAGTCCAGAGAATGTGCTGCTATAGACTGTTATTCATGGACGACACTTCACTTCTTTTTGGCCTGACTGCAGACAGCTGTAAAGTGTCAAGTTCACATGTAAACGGATCATTTAAAACTATTAAAAAAGCTAGATGGAAAATACAGAAACGTTTAAGTTAACAAAGATAGCTCAAGACAGATCAAAAATAAGACAACATTAACTAAAAATGTCACGAAGGATACAGTTTAAGAACACAAAGACACTCAGAAATACATAAAAAAGATAAGAAGAGTGAATGAAACACTTTTTTTTTAATGAAAACAGGAAAAACATAGCCACAAGGAAGCCCAGTTTGGGTCTCCCTGTGTCGGTCCCTAGCCCGGATAAATACAGGGTTGGGTCAGGAAGGGAAAATCAGAGAAAGCTGATTCGCTGTGCCAAAAGGTGAATAAATGTTATACACAATAATTGAGAAAGTGACTGGTGGTTTACGTCTAGAGCACTTGACTGAACTAAATTTGTTTTAACTCTAAAGATTTAATCAAATTAAAAGACCTACAAAAAACACCAAAACATTTGCTTTTGTTTTTGCAAACCAGGAAATACCAAATGTGGTTCCTCTAAGGAGCACTGCAGGCAGTTACAGAAAAGTAGATTTCCCAATGACTCCCAGGTTAAAAAGTCATTTTTATACCAAAAGAAATAAATCAAAATCAGTTTCTCAATTTTTAAAACATTTTTTGCTTTAATTTGTGTTTATGACACCTTTAAAATAAACTTCTTACATTTCATTAGAGCTCAAATTAGTAGGTTTTTAATTTGTACATAAGCTCACCGGTTGATAGTGTTCCATCCATCCATCTTCTGAACCCCATGAATCCCTTTCAGGGTCATGAGGCTGTTGGAGCCTAACCCAGCTACTGTTGGCCAAAGGTGGAGTCTATCCTGAGCGGCTCACACAGTCACATGCTCACCTGGGACAATTTAGAGACACCAATTACCCTATGACACACATTTTTGGGCCATGGGAGGACGCTGGAGTGCCCAGAGACCGCTGCACGGGGAGAACATTATACACGGTAGGGATTTGAACCAACGCTTTCTAACTGTGTGGTGAACACCATCCACCTCACCACCATCGGAGCCCTTCAAGATGGATGTCATTTGTTAATGGAAAGCTTAAGCTTTTAATTTAAATTGAGAATTAAAGACCCACTCCATTGAAAATCATGTTTTTGGTGTTTTTAGTCCTTTAACTAGCCAAAAAAGAAAAAAAACTTCAAGATCCTGCAGCTTATCAATTTTTTTTTCTCTAAAAAATACACAGAAGTTCTATAAAAGTCACTATCACTACACTTAAAATGACTTCTATTTTAAAAAAAAAAAAAAAAAATTTTAACCTCAAATTTTTTTTTCTTCAATGTCCCTTTAGGGCCTCCGTACTTTGGAGAGTAATACACACAATGTATATTTTTAAAAACATGTTTTCTAAATGTTTCCCACCGTTTGTTTGAGCAGGCAGTTAAAGCTTTAATGTGTAACATTTTCTCATAATGGAGAACATTTGTAAAATAATTTAAGATTAAAACTGTAAATTTCTGAGTATTTTTTGTTCATTTCATGTTCAGGAGCAGATAAAACCGTCAATTTGAAAAAGCTCATGTTTGTGCCAAAAGATTAAAAAAGCGAGTGATATTGGTGCGATGCAGTTGTACAGGTCTGAGCCAAATGTCAGCTCAGACGAGAAAAGTGAAGACGTTAATGAATCTATTTCTCTGCGAGCGAATGCTTCAGAATGGAGCAGGAAGCGTGTGGCAATGCTAATGTTAGCTTGGGCTTGTAAGGTGCTTTAAGCTAGCAGGAGAGAATGTTAGCATAGGGTTGATGGGAAATTAGCAAGGCTAACTCAGGTGCTACAACTCACAGGCAAATTCTTCCTGAACTTCTGCTGCTCTGCAGAAAATATGTCTTCAATCACACATGCTTTATGATTTTTGCCAAAAATGACATTATCATAAAAACCCACTGTGAACAATTTTACAATATAAGAAGATATAGTAGGAGAGGGACTTTAAACAGTTTGATTTGGCCAGTAAAAGTCTTGAATTGTTTTTACTTTTTTTTTAGTCTCAGAGTTGTGTATGGAATTCTTTTCTTGGTGCATGATGGGATACTCGAACTTTAGTTTGCTTACCTAAACCTTAGGAAAAGTGTTGTATTCAGAAGTCAGACCAGTTTACTCATGAATCATGAGTCTGTTCAGATCCTAATGCTGCAAAAAAAGCCCAAATAATCAACCCTCCACCACATGTTTGTTTTAGCAGATATTTAGCTTTTAGGCAAGGTTTAAAAACTTAGTTTGTGACAAAGTAAGGACATTTTTTGTCTTTTTTGGGGCCCCTTTTAAATTGGAAAAGAAAAAATATATTTATACAAAAAACCTTACAAGGATCTATTAGATTTACAAATTTGCTTTAGTTTTTCAGTGTTTTCTGTTTCTCTCCACACTACATCTTAACTATTTTTGATGTCCAACATCAACTCCCATCTTCACTGCATTTGTATATTATAGAATTTGTTACAATATTTAAATGTTATATAATTTTTAACTTTGAATCCTTATGTACTTCATAAAGACAAGAACACGTACCTGTATCTAGAAATTATTTTGATGACACCATACAAACTTCTCTCCTCACCTCTCAAGTTTTGCTATTACTTATATTTCAAAATATTTTTTTTAATTTATTCTCACTTAATGAAAGTAATTTACTTTAATTGCTTTAATTTTTTTTAATAAAAATAGTTCAGAGCATTAGGTAAAATGTTACCTGAACCTGACTCACGGTATATTTTTGTGAAATACTCGTCCATTGTTAAAAAGTTACTGTATTTATTGTGTCAAGAGTTTTTTTTATCTCTATAATAATTCTTTCTATTTCACTTAATGTTTCAATTTTCACAGAATTTCCTCAAATTGATGCATATATTTTTTAAACGTTCTGAACTTTTGTGAATGACTGATCACACCCAAATGAGAAGAAATATAATTTTTGTTAATTTTTTCCCCTATTTCTCTAATTTTAACATGATTATTCTCTCTCTCTCTTTTTTTATTATTTCTTATCTATTTTATGCATTTTTTAAATAAAATATACACAAAAAATCTTGATACATGTATATGATTTTTTTTAATTGCTGCACCTACAGACTTGACTCTATTAAGCTTAAGGTCTGTCCAGCAGTGACTTATTTGGTTAACTTTGCCTCATTTAAATGCAGGTCTTAGTCGTCCATCAGTGGGGCGGGGAGAGCCGACTCCACCTGAACGGTTGGTGTGGCGTGCGTGTGGAATGGAAGGATTTGGGAGCGGCGTCCTCTGGTTCTGAAGGACGGAGGCAGCCAGCTGGAGCGATTGCAGAGCCTGACAGCACGCCGTACGATAGTGTCATGTCACAGCATTAGCTTAGCTCAGGCACATCTGTCTGAACAATGACACCAGGATTCCAGTTTAAGAAGACTTCAAATCATGGAAATCATGAAACGTTTCTGATAAAAGATCCAACTTGTGAAGCGTTGAAGCCTCACTGTGTATACTATGTACTGTGTATTTCTAATTATATTTTAATTTACAAATCTTTGAATTCATGGTAATAACTTAAACAAACATCTGGTTTCAAAAACTTTTTGTAAGAAGTTTGTGTAAATTTATAGGTCTTGCAAAATGTGATGCCACCAGGTATAATCTACAAAAAACAAACTGTAAACGTACAAAAAAATTCAAACATGCAGGTGAGAAATATTTGCTCTGGGGAAGGTTAAACAAAAGAGCCTGTTATTGTAGTTGATGATGATGGTAGAAGCAAAGGAAAGTGCTGATCACAGTTTCATCTCCATTCTGCTCACAGATGTGTGTTTTAAAGAGTAACCGGACTGACATGAAATGAAAGTTACATAAGATTTATGCTCACTTTATAATTTACTACCATACTTTGTCAAGATCAAAGACCTCATTTATTGTTGAGGATGTACTACACCCAAACCGTCCAACATTTTTTACAGTCTAAAACATCAAACAAAGAAAAAATAAAAACATAAAAATGAAAAACAAATGAAAGTACATAAAATCAACATGAAGAATTTCAGGTGTCAAGGCAGAAAACATTTGTATAATTAAGCATAAAAAGGAAAAACTTCAAAAAGACAAAGAGAATATTTCACAAAGTAAACTATTTCAGATAATTGATTAGTTTATTTGTTTACTTGATGTATTAAGTGAAGAAAAAATATACTCAACAGCTAAATTGAGCAAAAATCTACTTCAATTTCTGCAATGCAATATATCATTAGAGACAAAAAATACAAAGAAACACTTTTTTAATATAATTTTTACCTGTCTTATGAACATTATATATTTTTTTATGGGTGTAACAATTAATTAACTTCATGGATTTATTTCATCAATCTGATCGCTCTGTCTGAGGCAAGTTGTTGATCACATCGACCTATAGGCCTATTTTTATAAATCATTTCAAAATGAAATAAACTGATTATATCGATATTAGAAAATACAATTTGGATGGACAGTTTATTTTACTATTTCAAAATTTGACAGAAGAGCCGGACCATGATGGTGTGTTTTGTTAATCTCCCTAATCAAGGAGAAATTACATCGAATCTTGATTAAAAAAATGCCCCAATTTTGATTGAAAATAAATAACAAAATGTCTAATCGCACATCATTTTTGGAAAATGTGCGACCAGACCCAGAGGAAGGGTTAAGGTTAGGATTATGGTTACAGTTAGGGTTAAACAAGCTAATGGTTCCTGAACTGTTTCTGCAGTTCAACGCTCCTCCAGGAAACGGATCAAATGCAGAGAACACATTTCAAGCACGTGGGATTTTAACTTTAAGTTTAATTTTAAATATGTGACGCCAATAAATAATATCCAGCCTTGGACGCACTTAAAATACATGCGAGCAATGCAGCAATTTGTATCTTGGTACCACATATTAGGTGTGACCAACATGAATTTCCATCATGTTTTGTGCTGATCACACATACATTTGTGTGAATAACATCAGCCAATAAATACATATATGTATTTAAATATATTTTAAAATGGAACATTTTGGAGTTTTTATTTAAAAACTGTGGCTTTTGTTCACATTTCAGTCCCGATTGCATCAATTTGTTGACAAACACAAACTTAGTGAAATGATGCGTTCATGTGATGTTTGAATGATTGAAGAAATGACTCAGAAAAAACAACACATTTTCAAACAGCACCATCCATCCATCCATCAATCTTCTTCCGCTCATCCGGGACCAGGTCACGGAGGCAGCAGTCTAAATAAAGACTTCCCAGACTTCCCTCTCCCCGGCCACTTCCTCCAGCTCCTCAGGAGGGACCCCGAGGCATTCCCAGGCCAGCCGAGAGACATAGTCTCTCCAGCGTGTCCTGGGTCTTCCCCGGGGGATCCACCCAGTGGGACATGCCCGGAACACCTCTCCAGGGAGGTGTCCAGGAGGCATCTGGACCAGATGCCCCAGCCACCTCACCTGGCCTCAGACTTAGCGGTGCTGACCCTCATCCCAGCCGCTTGACACTCAGCTACAAACCGCTCCAATACATGCTGGAGGTCCTGGCTCCATGAACCCAACAGAACAACATCATCTGCAAAGAGCAGGGATGAAATCAGTTCAATCAATCAAAATCAATCAACTCTGAAAAAACCATTTGGGTTGATTTCTCACCAACTACAACTCAGTAGGAGCCACAAAGTCTTCTTTAACCCTTAAAGAAATAAGACACTGATTTATATATATGCTATTGTCACTACTTTGATTAACATGAATGAACTGTTGTTCGTTCTGCATGAATAAAACACAAACATTAGAAGAAAACAGCTTTTTTTTACTTTTGACAGAAGTTCCTTTCAAAATAAAAGACACCCTGTCACATATGATCATCTCAATGCAGCAAAAGTAGTATGCGAGTGTAATATCAGCAGTAATTAAGTAAAAACTGTTCATTTTAGTGTTGTTGATGCATCTCTGCCAGAAATGTAAATCTAACAAACCAAAATCAAATCCAAGCTAATTAAGTGACCCTTGCATATTTTCTGGACACACTTAAAATTACAATTTTTTTTCAAAAATAGAAAATTCACCTAATAATCTGGTGAGCTTTAATACTGGTTGTGCTGATTGACATCCTTTGATTTTTTGTAGTACAGGCTAGGACACAAAAATGTGTCAAGATGTTTAGTTCCACTTGTGATACGCACTGTTTGTTTTCCCTTTTACTACTTTCTTACTTTTTACTTTACATATGGCTCCTAGGCCTAGACTCTGATGGTGGTTATGGCCAGCTCCAGCAAAAGCGAAGAAGAGCCAGGAGGAGAAGGAGGCGGAGGAGAAGGAGGCTCAGTTTGGCCGGCGAAAACTTCTAGAACATAGGTGTCCAAACTATATCTAAAGAGGGCCAGATTCAGGGTAGTAGAGATGTGCGAGGGCCAACCCATTTATCTGACATTGTTTTGGCAATTTTAATAGAATTTAAATGAACTATTTAATGAACATGTTATTACAATGGCATAGCTATGATTTCTTACCAGAGAACAAATACATATAAATATGTTTTTGACCAAAATCCCTGTCAATTTGGACATTTTCACACAGTTCACTCCCAGTTAGCAAGTCATAGATGGTCTAAGCGCCTCTTCAATCAAGAAATATACACACAGTTTTTAGAAAGTGCTAAAATTCGATTGATTTTATAAAAGGAGCCTGAACGGGGGCCTCTTTTGGCTCACAGGCCACACTTTGGACATGCCTGATCTAGAGATCTATGAATTTAAAAGCAGGAATTTGGCTGTGGAGTAAGAGAGCACTTCAGCTATTGGTTCAGAGTGAAGATTAACTAATGAGTGACGTGAAAAATCAGCTGAAAATGAGGCAGATCTTCCTTATTGAAACTGTGTCACAGCTTAGACAGAACCAAGTCCCATCCCAGCAGAAAACACAAAAATGATCAAATGATCCAAATGTGGGGAAACATTTTAGCTGGAATTGATTTTAGGTCCGTGAATCAAATCATCAACCACTAATTATGATTCCAATTGAATCATTAATTTGATGCATAAGTAGAGTTTAGTTTATGATTCTGGATTGGGGAACTTCACTATTTAAAAACGTCAATCCAAAATCTTTAAATTAACCTTAATGATTTTACTAGGAATTGTTTTTGTCATTATTATTGCATGAAGTTTCTCTTTCATCAAGTCAAGACAAAATGTGTAACAAAGATCAAGATCTTAAAACACAAAAGTTAGATAAGATGGAATGAATTGAGATTACGCTGAAAGTTGGTAAAAATACGCCCCAACAAAGAGGCTTTTGTTGTAGCGAGTGAATCAACAGCATCTCGGCTTGAAATCTGCTCTCAGGGCGCGCAGATTAAGCACTTTGAAGAAAGAACACATAATTCTGTCCTCTTCAACTTTAATAAGGAGTACACTGACACGCCGCAGCCCCCTCCATGTCTTTCATAATAATGTGCCGCTAAAAATTCAGGAGGCAGGCTCCACATCAATCACTTGGCAGATTTGAGTCCAATGCAATAAATATGTAAATGAGGAGAAGCCAATGCCTCGTAGCTTTGAGATCTGCACGAGGAGGGGGGAAAAAGGGAAAACTGTATTAATTGCCCATGGCCAGAGGAATCCTATTACTGTGGGCATTGATTATAAAATTGTATGTGTGAATGATTTTCATGCAGAAAGTGGACGACCAAGCCTGGAGCAGAAAGTGGGGGAAAAAGGGAATTGTGGTGTGTTTGACTAGATTGTGCGAAGGACTGAGAAGACAAAATAGGCACGAATGGGGGATCCAACCGGAGAGTGATAAGCATCAGTCCTGGATTGCAGCAGCATTTGTTTGTTTTATGCATCGTAGCAGATTTGAGGTTGTATTTATGAAGCAACCCAAAGGTTTGGGGTATTTAAATTTAATTAATAAACCCATTTTTGTGACGATAAATTGAGATTGCAGGAGGGAGTTTGTGCCTTTCAAACTTATTTGGGAAATGACGCGTTGTTTCTGGAAAAGCTAACATTCCTAAAAAGATATTTGCTTTTCAAGGCTTTTATTTTCCTCGATATCAATATAAAAAAACAAACATTTAATGCCCTCATGCACTAATTACTTCCTTTATTTTTCTTTGATATTTAGGTCCTCCGATTCATCGTAATAGACGGTAAATCCCTCATCAGACAACAAGCAGCTCTTAGAGTTGTTTGTTTATTTAACCGTCGCCATCATCAGCTGGATTTAGACTGACGTTCCGGTCTCGGGTTGGATTTACAAATCTCCCTCTTCATGGAGGCATTTTGCTCAGATAAACAGGGATTAATCCAACAAGAAGAATCATCTCCTGTAAAGGAGAGAAAACCAACTTTAGATCAAAACATTACTCTAAATAATGTTTTTTTTTTTCATTCCATCTGTTTGAAACTTTTGTAATGTAAAAAGTGAGACATTGGACCAATTAACAAAAGTTCTACAATTTGTTACATTTTAAAATTTTTATTTTAATCAGATTAAAATTTTGGGTTGATGGTTTACTCACCTTAAAATTGAATTTGATCAAAATTAATATTTTTAAATGTAACAACAAATATTGGAACTTTTTAAAATTGATCCAATGTTTCACTTTTTACGGTGTGTTACTGTCTTTAACATCATTTTTTTTACATTCTTAATTGCACATTCTTAAACAGTTTTGTGAATCAGATTCTAAATTATTATGTAAACACTTCAAAATAAGAGACCCTTTATTAAAATTAATTAATCCATAATTAAGCATTATTTAACCACTAAATAACTTCCTAGCAAAATCTGACTTTGGATCAAATCATTAATCTAATTTTTTTTTTTTTTTTGCATTTTATCTTTATGATTATTTTCAACTATTTCTTTCTTAAATTTCTAATTTTGTTTATCTTTCTTTTTTTTTTATTTGTTTTCTTTTTCTTTTTCTTATAATCTTGTTTGCACATTCTTAAACTGTTTTATGGATCCAGATTATACATTATTACTGTATTATTAACATCAGTTAATGCATAATTAAGTATTATTTAACTCATAAATAAGAAGTTAAAATACTTTTATACATTACTAAAGAGACTCTTACTATAAAAATCATTACAACTTAACTGGAAAAATCAGTAACTTGATCAAATAATAGTATTAAAACAGCTTTAAAATGGTTTAAAATTACAGACGGAAGCAGAAAATTAAAGTAATCTGTAACATCTAATAAATTTGCATTTACTCAATGTAAAGAAATAAATAGTTTGGGATAACTGATCACTTTGGTGCCATTCTTTCATTTAAAAATCACCAAACCTGCATGGCACAACTTACACATTTTAAGTTTTAAAGAGAAAATCCATATTTTTTTAAAATAATTACATCGAGGATAAACATTTTTAAAGTGATGACTGCATCTTTTTTCCGTTGAGTTTTGATCTTTGGTAATATTTGAACGTTCCTCTGAATATAAGACTTTCTCCATTTGCCCCCATTTCCCTCCACAGTCTTTTGTAATCAACGACAGGACCTCAGGACTACAGTCACGCCGCATCCTCGGAGCGCCTCGCCTCTTCAGCTTCACCACACTCTCATCTGCTCCACAGTTTCACGCTTGGCTGCTCGGTGACCCCATAATCAGCATTTCTGCTGGCCTCTTTTGTGCCGTTCTCACCTTTAGCTCCACAGAGGTCGCTCTGCCATTAGTCTCTTTTCCTTTTTCCAGCATGAATTCTTCCACGCTGACATTTCACAGAGGCCTGTTGCTCACAAATTCAAATAGTGTACTCACAAAAAGATGACTGGGGTTTTGAAAAAATATTTGATAACTTTTGAACTGATTTATGGAATTTATAAGAAACATGAAATGAATCTATTAATTAAACTGGCAAAAAAATGTATATAATGATCATTTTAATGCTTTTGACTGATCATACATTTACTTCAATTGTTTTAAGGAAAACAAAAACTAAAAGGAATAAAAAAAAGAGATTCAGCACAGAGAGGACATTTCTGCTTACGGACTGGAAGGTAACAGACACTTCACAATTGTTCAGATACTTCTTTTGTTTTCATAAAACTTTATCTTTATTTCCCTTCAAAGCTTTTTGAACTAGTGTAGATTTAGATTCCATCTTTTGCTGATTCGACCAATAAAGACAGTATATTCAATTAGTCACGTTAAAACAACATTTAAAAGGGAAAATTTCACTTTTATTGAAGTAAATATTAAGTATTATCAAACTTTTCAGCATTAAATAACTCAAATGAAAAGCTCAATTTTGAAAATATTTGACTGTTTTAGAAACACAAAAGCATCCTAAATTGATCCTTTAGGCTGTCAAATTAATATTTATGATTTATTATGATAAGGATTACAGTAAAATGGAAAATTTGCTTAAAATGTTTTACCTTAATTGGAAAAATAAGTGTAAAAACCAACATTTGTTTCTCAAAAATAAAAACACTCATAAGTTTTTTTTGTTTGTTTTTAATGTTTGGATCTTAATTGCAAAAATCTGATACAACGCATGAAAAAAACTATGTTTGATGTTAAAAAAAATATGATAAATTGTTCATTTTTCACATTTTAAGAAAAAAACAAAATCTTTGAGTGTTTGAGGAAACATAAGACTGGACCGCTAAATTGTGTCACACGGCCAATAGTGCAGGCTGGAATTGTGCTTTAAAGTTGGTAAAAACATATTTATAATTCTTCTGTTTTTTATGAGTACCTAACACAAACTAGCACAATACACCAGTTACAAAAAATTTGGTTTGTCTGAATAATGTGTCCATTGAAAACACAAGTGACTCCAGAACAAGAGAATTAAAGTAAACAATCAGCTTTCTGACCTTTAGAATGCATTTAGTTAGACTCAGGTTTAGTTTTTTTGTTCTTGTTTTATCTTTATAAATCTACCAGATTCACAAAGATACTTTTCTGAAAGGAGGGTGACATACAAAATTCCTATTTCTGGTCCTGAGAGGCTTCCGTACTTGTATGTTGAGTAATTTGCATCAATAAATTTTCAAACCAAATTCTGCCAAACAAATAACAAGAAAAAAATACAACGGTGCACTTTAATATCATTTTCAAAAACAATCATATAGTGCAAAAACATGTAAGCACTGCAAATGAGACGCCTCTGAAATAACACTATGAGGAGGTTTGTTCTTTTGTACATCAGTCAGCTTAATGAAGAGAAATGCACTTTTGTTGTGCCCGTTCTTTGGCTGGAAAAGGATGAATAAATAATAAATAAGACTGTTTGGGAATTCCTGTTATATACAACTGTAGATCTCCCCTGACACATCACTTAAAATACTCCTCTCTCTTTTTGAGCTGGTTCTTCTTTTTCTCAGGTATCAAACCTGGTTGAGGCTTCACCTAATGGACGGTAGGGCGGCGGATCCAAACACAGAAATAAGTGAGGGATACTTTTGTTTGTTTGTTTGTAAACAAGTGGACCAAACTTTGTTTGCAGCCTATAAAAGTGGGAGGTTATTGCTCCATCAAAGCTGTGAAAGTCACACCCATCATTGTGAAGTTACAATAAATAAATAAATAAATAAATAAATAAATAAATAAATAAATAAATAAATAAATAAATCCAGCAGGGTTTGGGTTGACTGGGTTACCAGGCGGTGCCTTCGCTCATCTCTGAGGAGGGCTGTGACAGCTGGGCGGTGTATCCGTTGTCGCTGAGCGACACTGTGGTGAACGGGGTGCTGGGGCCACACATCTCGCTGGAGATGCTGTGAATGGAGCCCGGTCCACCGGGCTCCGGGCTGGGCGAGTTTGCGGGGTGGTGGGACGCCGGCTCGGGGAAGCACTGCGCGTCTCCGGCGCACGGGTGGTGGTGGTGGTGATGGTGGTGGGGGTCCATGGTGCCTCCTAATGGGGTGCCGGCTGGGACCGTTGAGGGCACAAAGCCCAGATCTGCTGGAGTCTGAGCCTGGGATGATGGTGGGCCTTGGAAGTATTCGTAATTCCCTCCTGGGCCGTAGTATTCACCGGGATAATCTGCATACATATGAGCATGGGATTACAGGATTTAGTCTGAGTAGACCTTTGAAGAAAAACAATCAACTCGCTTGCTTTTGTACATTTTAATGTTTTATCCACACATACATATATTTATATATCAGCATTACTGCCAAATGCTAAAATGGTTTTCCTCACCAGCATAGTAGGAGAAGTGGCCAAGCTCTCCTGGCTCCAGTCTCTCCCCCATGGCTCTCATCCTCCTCGGGCTCCGGAAAAACACGTGTCTCCGCGCGCTCAGAGCGCTCAGCTGCTTCATGCGTCTTTCTTTGGACCTCCGATTTTGGAACCAAACCTTTTTGGGAGGAGAGAGAAATGAAACCAAACCAAACAAACAAATAAAGATGAGCAAAATTGACAAATTGTTGCCTAGAATAAAAAAAAAATACATCGTTTTTTTAAATGTTTGCCACGTTTGTATTTATTTTGGTGTAACAAAACCTTACATATTAATAATAGTAACAAATATGAAAATTATTGTAAAAAAATCCCAGGATAAAAAAAGACAAAACAAAATCAGGTTGAGTTAATGCACATTTTCCTGTAATATGAATATAAAATAGAAGAAATAAATGTATTTTAAAAATAACGTGAATAAAAACGTGCATTAATTTGAAGCTATATAAGTATTTATTTCATTTTTTTATATAACTAATTTTTATTAAATGTGTCCGATAATGGGTGCGTCTGTGAGATTTTGCGCACAGAATTCGGTTATTCCGCGCCTCGTACCTGGATCACTCTCATGTTGAGGCCGGTCTCTCGTGACAGCTGCTCCCGGATGTGTCTGGTGGGTTTCGGCGTGGCAGCGAAAGCCGCTTTCAGGGTCTCCAGCTGCTTGGCTTTGATGGTGGTCCGCGGCCCGCGCCGCTTGCCGACCGCGCTCTGCTCGTCGTTGTCGTTGCCGCATGCGTCTTTGTCGGACAGATGGCCGCTCTCCGAGTCCTTCCCGTCATCCTGCGGGTCCTGGGAGTCCGGGGACAAACTAGGGTCGCTGCATGTTGTCACTGTCAGGAAAATTTGACTCAGATTCAAGCTTTTGCATTGAAGGCAGGAGTGATTGTAATAACAAAAAGGATGCGTAAAATCACCTGAAAGGAGGATTGTGTCTTTCCCGTTGGAGTTCTGATAATCCTCTTTGCAAACAAACTTGAATTCGTCCAGGATGTACAGCTCCTCTCCTGTAGACAGCTGCTTATTACACATCACACAGGTGAAACAGTTCAGGTGGAACACTTTGCTTTTGGCTCTGCGGACGAGATCACTGGGTAAAATCCCCTGCGAGCAGCCTCCACACTTGGTTCCAAATCTCCTGTTAAAGAAGGACAGCAGCAGTCAGGAGGGGGGAAAGTTTCAAGACATGTCACACTTTGCACCCAAAGGCCCACAAAGAAATCAGAAACTTTTCGAAACGAAAAGAAAACCTATTTTTAAACATAGGGATGAGTTTTGCGCTGCGTAATTACGCAGCAAAAATATGAAAAAGTCGAATAAAGGGCATTAAATTAGCCTTTTTTTAAATGATCAATGACCAAATATTATTTTAAATCAAAATGATTTTGTCAAAGTCACATTTTTGTTTGCTTACCTAAAGAAATCATTCTTACAATAAAGTCTCCCATCCCGGGAAAAGCACTTCTCCGTCAAACTGCATTTGCACTCGCAGCACTGGACGCATTTGGCGTGCCAGGGTCTGTCCAGAACTTTGAGTAAGAACCTATCAAGAATAGGTTTCTCACAGCTGGTACAGTGAAGCATCGTCTGGACTTTTTTTCTCCCAGTCAAAAGTCTTTCTCCAGCGTCCCGGGTCCCCCTCCTCCTCCTGAAGCTGACTCCCAGGTGCGTCCTGGCACGCTTTACGATCCAGAAAATCCACTAGAATCCCAAATTCTTCTGCTGATGTCGCCACAAAAATCCACATCCAAATCAAGCGGATCCACCTGAGATGTTAATTCGGATCTAGAAAAAGCTTCCAGAGAACATTTCAGATCACAGAGGGCGCGTCAAGATCATCCCAGCTTCTGGTGGCTCGTGGAGGAAGAACGGGAAGCCCACGGGTGTCTCTGAACTCGCCACGCAGCAGCATCCTCACTGTCGACCAGGAAAGCAGGAGGAAAAATTCCGTCATCTGATCTGGGTTTGTTCTCTGAGGCGCGTGAGAGGATGGCTGTGAGGAGCGCACCTCCTGAAGCTCAGCCCTGCGCCTTATTGCAAGGCGTGTGACGTCATTTCCACGGAAACGCACTTTTCCTCCCCTCCACTCACAAATTTGTAAAGCAACATATGAATTATTATTATTTTAAATAATTTGAAACATGAATTAAGCAATAAAGTAACATAAATTGCACTTTTTATTAAAAGAAAAGGGTAAAATGTGATTTAAATGTTATATTTTAAAATCTTTTGGTGGAATTTCCTGATGATGTCATGAATGATTCCCCTCACAAAGGTCGTTGGATGAAGACAGGTGAAAAATTACCCGCAGGTCTTCCCTCCACAGAGGCCAGATGAACCTCCTGCACACTTTCCCCGCAGATTAATGCTGTGGCCCCGCATTAATCCTCATTTCTCAGTGCGGGACAAGGATCACTAATGGGCCATAATCTCTGGCGATAGGCGGTCCTCTTCCAGATGCTATCGGATCATGTTCCTGCGCTGGAGACGCAGATAGCGCGTCTCCCCAAACAAGCTCCAGGCTCTGTTGGTCTCTGATAGCCAAGGTCCCGGCTGTGGGCCTGGAATGAAAGAGCTGATATCTTTCTTATATTGAACCGGAAAGAAAAAAAAATATCCTTTACTCTCATTTTATGTGAATTTGCTAATTTTTTGCTTCATTATCTATCTGCTTTGTTCCCCTTATCCAATTTTATTGCAATTTACATCTATTTTTAAATAATAATTCGAATTATAGCTGCATGTGATTGTAAAAATGATTTATTAAGTAGATCTATTTATATTATTTTTGATTGGATAGCATTTATTTTAAGAAAATAAAAGCCTCCAGAAATATTTAGACACTTAAACTGCCTTACTTTCAATAAACAAATGACTTATTTGACATTTTCTTAAAGCATTTGTGCCACTTATTATTATTATTATTCCATTCATTTATAGATATTTATTGAGCTAAAACCTGATAGACAAATCATTGGAATAAAAGTTTAAAAATGTGTTGCTCTGATGTAATGAGATAAATCAAGAAATAATCTTTGCAAGGTTAAAAATATATATTTTTTGAAAATATTTAATAGGTTTGGTGATGGAAAAACAATATATTTTTTAATTCAACTGATTACTTTGATGCTAAAATAGAAAAAAATGACTATATGTCAATTAAACAATTATATTTTCTTTTTTTAAAGGGTAATTTCTGAAGTGACTTGAACACCCC
Source organism: Oryzias melastigma (assembly GCF_002922805.2). Taxonomy (NCBI): domain Eukaryota; kingdom Metazoa; phylum Chordata; class Actinopteri; order Beloniformes; family Adrianichthyidae; genus Oryzias; species Oryzias melastigma. The sequence goes on from NC_050525.1 coordinate 10,512,949, forward strand.
AAATTTTAAGCAGATAAACACTGAAAATCTCTCGTCCAAATCACTGATATTAATCAGAACACACATTTATTTTCTGCTCATAACCCTGATCCCAGTTTTGTAAATGTAACAGAGTCACAATGAAAAGGCGAGAAGGTGAGACCTCCAGTGAATAAATGGAATAAATTGATGGAAGCCGGACATCCATGTGTGTTAGCCGTGCGTCTGCTCCTCCCTTCCCTCAGCAGACATTCACACAAATGAAGAGGCCTCCGCTCAGCTCTGGAATCTGGCAGGGACACTGTTTGTTTTGGATTGAAGAAAGCGTGTCATTAGTGTTTGTTAATTGCAGCTAATTGGCTCTAACAAGATGAACAAGGCCACCCACTGGGACCAGTCACAGAAATAATTTGTTGAAAACAAAATTAATTACTAAATGCTAATTAAAGTCAGTCAGGCAGGAGTGGAGTGGGGAAAGTTGGAGACAAAGGGAAAGTACCTGGCAGCCTCCAGCGCCGCGACAGGCAAGTTTCTGGAGCTCCTTGATAGAAAACAGGAAGACTTTGTTTTGTTTTCTGTCTTCTCACAGTTTAGAGTAAAACCAACAAGGCTGTTAGACATGACAAACTACCTTTTTGTTCTTATTTTTGTTTATTGTCATTGAAGCTGCTAACATTTTTAATGTATTTTCCCATTTTGATCAAGATTTATGAGTTGTGATGTTGAATCAATTATTTAAAAGTTTCTGCTGTTTTAACTTGGGAGCTAAAAATAGTTTTGACTGGTCTGACCCGACAGGACCGTCTGCTGTTTAGTCAAATGGAGCTTTAATGTTTACTATAAAATAGCAGAAAATATACTGGATTTTGTGTTGGAACATTGTGGTCTAAAAAACACATAAAGAGTACATTTTTATAGCCAGTTCATAATATTTCTGCTCTCATCCATCTTTTTTATTTCCAGAGTGTTATTCTGTAGTTTGACATTTTCTGTTTAGAATACAACAGAATTTGTGTATTAAGTCAAGAACAAATAAGTTCTCCTTATTGATGTATTTGGGCAACGGCCATGTTCATTTAGTAAAATAAACTCTATTAGATCTCTGAAATGTATTTATTCATTCTAATAATGGTCTAATTTAAGCATTTCCAAAGTCCGGCCCCTGGGCCAAATACGGCCCACGCTCAAATTTCTACTGGCCCACAGGCTCCTGGCATAAAATCAATAATTTTCTAAGATTTCTTGATTGTCATTGGCTCTTATAAGTCGTTGTGAAGCTGGACAAATAAGAAGGAAAGCTTCTGTGATCAAAACCTCATTCTGAATAAAATGTGTTATATAAATGTAGAAGTTTACAGTTAATATTTAATCCTGAACAATTCATAATGAATCACACTAACTCGGATTTAATGCAGACACAATGTTCATTTAATCCAGGCAGACTTTCTCTTTATTTTATTTCTGGTAATTTTTTGATATAATTCTTTTCTATATGTAAAAAATGAAAAGTGTCTCATTGCAAAAAAAAATCCCAAAATGGTTTATTTGGATTTAACGTTATTGTAAGAGTTCAAAGAACATCGATTGTTTTGACCGGACACATTTTCAATGCAGCAAATTTAAACAAAAAATGTGGACATCCCTGATTTTACATGAACCTTGTAGTACAATAATCACAGCAAGTACAGAAAAAAATCTTTATTTACCACTACTACAACAAATACTACTAGTAGTAGCACTACTACTACCACAACCACCACCACTACCCGTACTACTACCACAACCTCTACTACTACTAGTACTACCACTACTACTACAACAAATACTACTAGTAGTAGCACTACTACTACCACAACCACCACCACTACCCGTACTACTACCACAACCTCTATTACTACTAGTACTACCACTACTACTACAACAAATACTACTAGTAGTAGTACTACTACCACAGCCACCACCACTACTACTAGTACTACTACTACAACTACTACCACAACCACTACTACAACTAGTACTACTCCTACAACTACTGCCACCACCAGTACTACTACTATTACAAATACTACTTGTAGTAGAACTACTGCTACCACCACTGCTACTAGTAGTACTGATAGTATTACTAGCATTAGTAGTATACTGTAGTAATAGTAGTGGTAGTACTAATACTAGTACTACCACCATTACTACTACTACAAATAGTAGTAACATTGCTAGTAGTAGAAATAGTAGTATTTCTATAATGTGGTAGTACTAATACTAGTACTACCACCACCACTACAACTACAAAAAGCCATCACTACCGCTTCTACTACCACTGCTTCTACTTTAAATAGTAGTAATGCTAGTACCAGTACCACAGCTATTACCACCATTACTACCACTATGAATACTACTTGTACTTATACTACTACAACTACTACCACCACCACTACTAGCACAACTTGTAGTAGAAGTAGTGGTAGTAGTACTAATAATTGTCGTAGTACTACTTCTATACTGTAGCAGTAGTACTAATTCTATACTAGCACCACTACTACTACTACAAAAAAGAAGAAGAACAAATACTACTACTACTACTACCATTTGTACTAGTACTACTTAAATGGTTCATTTGTATTTAATGTCACTGTAAGGGTTCAAAGAATAATGATTGGTTGGTCCTGAAACATTTTCCAAATCTGACCAAAAATGTTTTTACCTGAACCTTATTAGTACAAGAATCACAGCGAGTAAAGGGAAAATCCTTTAAACTTTACTTACAAATGTTATATAAGTCTTTATGTAATCAATGTATAAGTACTCAGGTGGATTAAACAGATTTCCTGGATTGATTCCTTTAATGATGTGTTTTTCTGTCGCGATACAAGAATAAAAGCATCTCTGTGGATGTACGAGCTTCAGCACAGGTTACAACACTGTCCGCGTGTGCTTCCTCATCGGAGGGCTGACGCTCCGGGGGCTTCTGAGCGACAGGGCCCCAGGGACGGGGCGCCCACCGCCCCGCGGTGACGATGGTGATTGATGCAGGCACAATTCAGACAGCCCAGACGCTGCAGCAAATTAAAAGGCTATTTTGTAAAGTTGTAAAGGAGCTGAATGGCAAAGGGGAGGGATGAGACTCCTGCGTACTCCCCCAAGTCTTCTGTCACGCCATTAACTTCTGTTAGGTTTCCTGGGTACCCCCCCCCCCCAATTCCCTCTCAGGAAGGGGAGCTGTCACAAGCCTTTTACTCTCACTCATTCTGTTTTGCTGATGCTGCTTGTCCTCATATGGATGAAGGCAAATGATTAAAACTCATTCGTGATAATATGGACTACTGTATTTGACATTTTTGAAATGTCATTTAGTATTGTTTTTTTAAAAGTGTTCACATTTTTAAAGAACTACGCTCACTGCTCGAACGTAACTCACAAGTCGTTAATCCTCCGTTTGAAATGAATTAACCTGGCTGACCTGAGGATGCCCCATCGTGGAGCATGTGTCCTGCCGGGAGCAGCGTGCGTGGAGAGAGGAGATGGGGAGGCAGCCTGCGTCAGGCTACGGGCAGCGTTCAGGGAGGACTGCTCACATGCCTGAGGTCAAACCCATGTCAAGTGGGGAGTGAAGCCAGCTGAGCTGCCTGGGATTCGCATTGTGCTCATCAATGCAGCTGCTGTCAGTTATCATGAGTGCGAGCCAGCCGTTTGGGGGGAGCGGGCAGCTTGGACAGAATGGAGTGTGCCTGTGTGTACGTTTAGAGGACAATTGATGGGAAATTGTGGACATCGGGGGCATATGGAGCTGCTTCAGGAAAAGGACAGACACAGCATGCCAAATCTTCCAATAGGTGGGGTTTTTACAAAAAGAAACCCAAACAATATTTCAGTTTATGCTTATTATTGTGCATTAAAATGTACAGAAATGATCAAAACAATCAATTAAAGTTCTAAAAAAAACAAAGCAATAATTAAACTGACTTGTTGACATGTTTTACTGGCAAATCAGTCTTAACTTTTATATTTTCTGATTAAGTGGGACTTGTAGAAAATTGTCCCAAAGGTGTCTGTTTGAAAAATATCATGTAAATGCCATAGATTAAAATTTAATAGCCAAAAACCTGAGGGTGAAGTCCACAAGAAGATTTGAAACATATTGTTAAGACCAAAAAAAAATAAAAAAATCCTAAAATCTGTGAATTTCATTTCTTTCGTTCACAACGCCCTTGGGAACTCACATTCAATCCACCACTTCTAATGAAAAGTCTGTGTAAATTTGTATTTCGGGCTTTTGCGTTAAAAACTGTCGCTTTCACACGAGCTTCTACAACCAATTTAGGACTCCACGTCAATGAACGCACATTGACAGTTAAACCAGGTCGAACTTTGACCAATCAGGGACTTGGATTTGGTAGTGACGTATGGATGGCGTCCCTTTGCGTTCATGGAAGTGCTAACTTGAAAATTGATCTAGGAGGAGAGATTAATAATGTCAGTTTGTGCCCGGAGTAGGGGTGGGTGTATCGATCTGAGTATCGATAGTATCGATACCAAGGGGAAGTATCGATACTATTGTGATGAATTAGATACTTTTGTAGTATCTTTTCTTCAATACGCACTGTAAAAAGCTTGAATGTATTAATCCCTCCCTGCCACATTGGAGAGTCGAGAGTCATTAAAGAGCCACACATGTGCACCAATTGCAGGATTTTTTGTTTCTAGGTCGCAACAAATGGGCTCACAAGAATACTACAGCAGAGCTCGCTAGCTTGCTACAGGGGACCTTGCTAGCTCAATACAACAGAGTTCGGTAGCTCGCTACAGAGGAACTCGCTTGCATGCTACAGCTGAGCTTGCTAGCTCGCTACAACAAAGCTCGTTATCTCACTGCGCTGTCCACCGGGTGGCCGGTTAGCGTAGTGAGCCAACCCACTAAGTGCTCACTTAAGCTAACATGGGCAAACACAGAAACTGCTGACAAACCCAATCGGGACCCAGATTTTCTGCCCACTTTTAAACCATATTGGGCCCCCTTGGCCTTGCTGGCTTGGATGTCTGTGGTCCTGTGTTTTATTGTACAATTAATTAGTAAAAAAAAAAAATATTTCAGAAATTATTCTATCATACAACATTTCAAGAAAAAAAGGATTGGTATTGATATCAGTGATACTAGCCTTGTAATTACTTGGTGTCGGATCTATACCCAAATTATCGCCCACCCTACCCTGGACGTAATTCTCTGACTCCAAGTCTTTCATATATCGGAATAGAGCTGTTGAGGAAAAAACCTGGAGCAAGATTTATGAGATTTGTATTCTTGAACATCACGTGTGAACGTAGCATTAAAGCTTTAGCAGATCATCCTGACGATGCTGATGAGTAAACACTTGATTAGATTTGACCAAAACACATTTAGCCATCATATGTGTCACTCTATGCATCGTTGAAGTTTTCTTTTTCCCCGTTTCCATCTCCTTTTGTGTTGTTCAAAAGTGTTGGTTTGGTGAAAAAATGTTCAGCAGAAAAAAATAAGAAGCAAATGAAAACAAGTGACTTTGAAATCCTTTGTTTTTTACGGCAAAATAAAAATCTAAACCTAATTTCCACTTTGTACTCTTGCCAATATAACTCCCTGTGTGGCTGCTGTGATCTCAGTCAGGGGTGATCTATGTCAGCCTGTTTCCAGGGAGTTTGATTCCCAGCCCGAGCGGTCCTGTGTCAGATATAATCAGGCCGTCTGCGGTAAGGTCATGACTCCAGCTGAAATGGTTTGACCAGCCTATAGCGGCTTATCACCTGCTCCAATCCCGCCCAACCACTGAACGCTAACAGCGATATGGGAGCCCGCCGCATCAAGCAGTCTGAGCTAACGCGGGGATTTCTGGCAAAGGGGGGACGCCGAGAATGGGTAATATGTGCACTGTCAAGTCAATAGGAAAATATTAGCCGAAAAGCTTAAGAGGGAGAGAACACAGACGCTGCATGCATGAAAGGAGAGGATGGTTTCGGCGTCGGGACACGGCGGTCTGCTTCCCGTGGTGCATCTGTCAGGCTCTGATCTCTGCATCATATGCAAGCAGGGGAGTCATGGATGCTGCATTAGAATAAGAGTGGACGGCAGGAGTGCCTCTGAGGCTTGATGCAGCCGCCCACCCTTGTCTTTTCAGCTGGGCCTTCTCATACCTCCTTCTTTCATTCCTGCAGCTCTCGGGGACCGGGATCGTCCCAATGCACTAAGCAGATGGGAGTCTCACAAAGGGCCCTGCTTCGTCACAAGCTGGTGTACTACATGGCTGATTACACCTAAACACTAAATGCTGAATTGATACAGTGGCTCGTGCTCACATTATGCAATGGGCGTAAAGAGGAGACAATCAAAGGAAAGTTTTGTGTCTGTTGCGTGCTGGTTTCAGCCTTTTTCGTTGGAATACAAATGAAGGAAAAACTGAACATTTTTGCATCAAATCAAAGTAGATGTAAAAAGATTTACTTTGCTTATAAGTTTGACAAACGTACCAATAAGTAAATATCAGTGAGCATTTAGAACAATATTAAAAAAGATAACTCAGTTGTCAATCAGCTAGTAAAAGTGACCTAGAATCACTTTTTTTAGCACTAATTACTGTATGATAAATTAGCAAACATGCATTCTTATGTTGTTGCTTTTTTATTATTTTCATGTCTATTTAGAAGGAAGCTGCACAAATTGAAATATATGAAGAAATGCAATTTTGAGGTAAATAAAATAAAAAAAATATCTTAATTTTAGGACTTCTGTTTCTAGCTGTAGTCCTGAACCTCATATTTATTTAGATTTCCATCTGTCCACACAAGAGGAAAAGGGTACTGTAACCAAGCTATCCACTTTTTCATCAACATACAAAAATAAAATAAAATAAAATAAAATAAAATAAAATTGTGCTTCTTATCAGCAGCTGTGTCCTTTCCTTCCTCTCAGACTGCCCTCCCATCCCTGTCTGGCCTTCCAGATATGCTAATCACTATGTAAGAATATCCTGTTGGATAATTACCATACATTACCCCGTGCTCATCTCCGGATTAATTCTTCATGTGCATAATCGCATTTCGGCTATTTTTTTCCAGCTCAATGTTAAAGGTGAAACCTGGGTAAATACAATTTACTCTGGCTTGAACATTATTGTTTGCAGTGTGTTGGCAGCTCTTACCTCCAGGACATTGTCTGCAGACTGAGATGGCTGAATGAGGAGGATTATCTCCTCAGCTAGAAACTATCTGGGTTGCCAGATCTCAGAGAGTTGTGATGCCAGCACCTAAGGCTGCTTTTTTTCACACGATGGATAATGCTTGCATTAATCTCAGTGTTTTAGCCAGTGTATAGATTTTTTATGCATTTTTGTTTGGTATTATTCTTTTACGTCATGATAAAGATGTAATTTAGCATAATTTAGATACTTAAATTGAAATTGCTTCCCTTTTTTTCTTTAATTTATGTTACACTTTTAATAATAATTATCTAAAAAAGGCCAATTAGAATTGAGAAGCAAAATCGAAATAGAAATTTGTTTTAAAACATGATTTTTAATCATGTGTGTTGCTAACGGGTTGATCACAAGTTTGTCATCACATGAAGACACAACCACTGTCACCCCCTTTCACTGACAGCCCACCCCCTATCTGTATGTGTCATTTAAATATATTGAGCGGGCCATCTGTAATCCATTTATCTACATCAAAAGCCGTTAGATTTGCCCACTCCTCCCACAGGCCCTGCTTCGGGTCCGGCGGACGCAGGCGGATTAAAAGAAGAAATCGCGCCCTCTCAAACAGCCAGATCCTGTTCATGCTGATGGAAACAAAGATGTCTGAAACTGGACAGAATATTGCAATGGATGGATTTAGGTGATCAAAGTTCAATTATTTGGGTAACTGTGTGATTGAGAAAGAAAATATTAGAAATATATAATTTTTATGAATTAATTTAAAGACGCATTCCAAGGGAAATCATGTTTTTGATGTTTATAGCACGTTCTTAAGAACTTTTCTTTTGATGAGGACATATAGAGAATAAACATAAAGAAAATTAAGATTAAAATTGCACTTCTGAGTATTTTTTTATTGAAATTGTGGTGAATCAGGAGCAGAGGAAAAATTGTTACAGAAAAAAGCTTGTATGTGTTACCAATGATCTGCAATGAAGAAGCCATCAGCTCTTTGGGTTGCTCCATCTCAAACTTGTAGATTCATGTACGTTTTCATTTTACATGATTGGACAAATCCAATAAAGGTCGTATATTTCTGCATCTGTATATATTTCTGGTGTGAGGGGCTGTGGGACTACAGTCACATATCCCAAAATGCCTCAGCCCACCAACTTAAATGCAAGTTTTTTTTAGCAAATTTGACAGTTTGCCACGTGGCGCCATTTGTGATTAGGAGGCGTGACTGTGAAGGTTTTAAGAAAAAGTAATCCTCTTACGACCTGGTGTCCACATATGCGGATAACACATATTGAGTTACATTGCCACAGCAGTTAATACTGCCTAACTGGGGCCCTGTGACTACATGTTAGCTGAAATATTAGCTCAGGTCCTAAGAGGTGAAATTTTTAGGCGACTGGACGATTTTTCTCTAAAAGTTGACATCGGTGAGTGGCTGCCCAGCCGCATTTCAAGCTCGCGCTGTGGCAGTCCAGTGATTGGCAGGGATGACACCATTACAAAATGGTGACAGCTGGGCAGCCACAGGGCAGTTCACTAGCCGGATGGTATATCAAGTTCCCCCGGCCACCAGCCACCCAGTAGCAATGAAAAGCACGCCATTCTGCATGTCTGACGGATGCCTGACATCTACAATTAAAACATGACAAAAAATGTAAATATTGAATCTTGAAGATTCTCACTGACGTGGTGGTGGCAGTTGTGACCATAGTATAAACTGGCGGGAGACTGTAAATAGGGGGATGTTGGGAAGCAAGGGCAGGGTTACTCTATACCAACAGTCCTGCCCACAACTCAGAAGCAAATTTCTAATGAACTCCTGCTGCTCTGTAGAAACTAAGTCCTAGAAAATGACTTTTTTTTTAATTTTTATTTTAGCCAAAAACGGGGCAACCATAATTAAAAGACCACTGTAAACACGCTTGAAGGGCCAGTACCATGATTTTTTTTAAGTCTTTCAGAGTAAACTATATCAATTTATGTGATCTTATATTACCTTAGGCACACTAAAGATCAAATTATTTATGAAATATGATCTATTTTTGTGATTTTTTATTTTCTTACCAGGTAGTAAGACACCTCAATCTCTGAGGCTCCGCCTGCTGCTCTGTTCATTTCATGACATTATCCATGGGCCGGCCTTGGCATCATGTCTGCATTTTGCCCACAAAAAAACAAAACAAAAAAAACATCAGAAATCTTTGCAAAGATGCATGTGCATATTTTGGATCTGCCTATGATGGCCCCAGTCGAGGCAGGCAGCTGAGCTAGCTAAGCGATGAAGCTAGCGGCTGAGCACCATTAGCTTAGCAGATAAAGTGAGCGTTTGTGTTGGCCTGGGGGGTGGTTCTGGCGGTATAGACTCTTCCTGAGGGGGGTTGTTCTCACTTTGCGACATCAGCATATGAGAATCTGCTAATTTTTGTAGGTTTGGGAACGGCTCAGCAGGTTTCTTGAGGAATACTCAGAAAAGAGTGAATGGATCAAAATATCATGTTGTTATGGTATGAATTTAATTAGATTTAATTCAGCTTATAAGCCAAAAGGTTGTAACATCTCTTTTCAGACTATGTTTTGAGCAAATGTGTTCATGTTGAAACGGTCCATTGGCCGTTTTAAAAACATTTTTTATGTTACAAAGAGCTTCGCAGGTGTCTGCCTGACAGGGGCACAGGAACCAGTTTTAATTTGACTCTCCTGACAGCAGATGAGTATGTCTCTCTCTGTCAACCTTTGAGGAAAGCCCTGTTGTGCCACTTGCACATGTGACCCTTATGAACAAATCATAAAAGGACTATAGAAGAGTAATGACCACATTTACCAGTTTGCTTCAGCACACCTGGGTTCCAGACGAGGACTGTATATTTCCTCTGACAGTCTCAGCATTTCGACGCAGCCAAGCAGAACATAACTGGCAAGGTCAATATCCCCGGAGAGCAACAGAGGAGTGGAGTAAAAATGAGCTGCATTTGAAGTTTCTTATTTGTGGCAGAGGGAGAAGCTCAGATCAGGCCGGAGCGCAGCCGAGAGAGCTCTGTTAATTTCTGCAACTTCACAATGAGATTGCAAACAGCAGAGGGAGTGAAAGTATACCAGTTACATGCCAATCAGTGCAAAATAATGTTATTTTGTGAAGTTTTAAAACACAGTTTTATTTTAATTTTGATAATTTCAAAGCAATTATTTTATTTTGGTTCACCATGTTATAAAGACAAAGGTTGTTGACATAAATTCACTTATAACCCAGATATCTACTACAGGTTTGCATAAAAGGAATCTGAATATATTTAACCCAGGTTGTTCTAGATTAAACCAATTTCACACTAAGTAACATTAAACCTGAAGGAAAAAGAGGCAAATTAATTTAACAAATTGTATATTTTTCATCCTGCAAATGCACTGGAGCAGAATGTTTTGGATGTTAATGAAGCTCCAACAAAAGCTGGTCTGGAGAACTACAAACAGAACAGAAACATAAACCACTACTACTACTACAACTATAACTACTTGTACTACTACTGCTACTACTACCACTATCACCACCCTCACCACTACTACTGCAAATACAACTAGTAGTAAGTACCACTTCTACTATTACCAATACTACTACTACTTCCACTGTCACCACTATTACTACTAGTTCTAGTACTACTAGTAATACCAATACCAGTATTACTACTAACAGACCATCTGCACAGATAACTTTTTCACCTCACAAGCTACTTAGTTGTGCAGTTTACTGAGGTGACTTTTTTTGTCACAATCATTATGAAAGCTAAAGCCCTAAGAAGAAGATTGTCTATTTTATTTTGTGTTGTCTATCAAGGAAATATACACGGTGGTTTGGTCTTACAATTGAAATTAGAAAATTTACATTTCCTGTGGAAATACATTTGATTGCAGAATTCCGGAAGGTAGTTGCTTTAATTGCTTAACTGCATAACTTTTAGTAGAATAAGCTTAAATGTATTCAAAGGAAAAGGGTTGAATAAGTTGCTGATGTTTATTTGGATACATTTTAAAGCTACAAGTACAGAGAAGTAAGATGGAAAAGTAAATCCCAAACTAACTAAAACAGCAGGATATTGCTAAAATATTAGCTAAAGACTAAATTAGCTTGGAAAAACCTTGCTAGATGCTGCTTTAACTAAAAACATATAACATTTTGCTTAAATATGAGTAAAACTTCAAATTACCTTAAAAAAACATCAGTAAATGCAAAATTAGCCAAAACAGCTAGATATTGCTGATGTGTTAGCTAAGAGCCAAATAAGCCTGAAAAACCTTGGTAGATGCCAAAAGAGCCAAAAAAAAAAGCTAGCATGTTGCTAAAATGTTAGCTTAACTCCAAAGCTCGAAAAACCCCAGTGGATGCTAAATTAGCAAAAAAAAAAAAGCTAGCACATTGCTAAAACATTAGCTTAACTCCAAAGCTCGAAAAGCCCCAGTAGATACTAAATTAGCAAAAAAAAAGCTAGCATATTTCTGAGACATTAGCTAAAAGTCAAATCAGGATTTTATGAACTAAATAATCATGAAATCAAACAGATTAATTCAACCTACTGAAAAAATAATCTCAAGACGTTCAGAAAGAACAGAAAATCATGCAAAATAATGTAATGATTTATCATTCTCATGATCCAGTTTACTTCCAGTATCTCCAGATTTCCATAGAAATGTCATCATTGAAAACTGGTGTGGTTCTTCTCACTGAGGAGTATCTGGTGTTTGGGTCTTTCAGTATCCGAAATGCCCCCTGAACTCCATGTGCTTTGTCATATTGTCCACCATGATGCCTGTCAGGAGCTTGCATGCTGTGCGAAGTAAGGCCGCTGATCATTACAGGTCATCATTGAATGAATTTGCCCCTCCTCCACCCTTTTATGATCAGGACTATTGCTAGCCTTGGGTTAACTACTCTAAGTGGGTTCCATCTACACTAAATGTGCACTATTAAGACAGTATGTCAGTAAGATGGTGACAGTTTCTTCAGTTATCAGTGTTTTATTTGTTAGTTGGTGCTCTAATCTACTTCAAAGTACTTGACGCTTAAGCAACCGACAGGCTTGTGTTTCATTTGCTGTGGTCACCTCTGAGGCTTGTGAACCACTGAGTATTTGTGTTATAATTCAATAAAGTGTGTACATCTGCAATACTAGTCTTAGCCCTGTTTACATTTATTGTCATCATAAAATATTCCATTTGTGCATTATTCCGATTGCTTGTGTTGTTGCTGCCTTATTGTCTTTTCAAGCTCTTTGCTACAGCTGTGAGTCCCTGTTTGGCAGCCAGCAGTGCAAAGAGGCTGTTGTAATTTCTTTCTTCATCAAATCTTTCTGTTGTTCTGATGGGTGCCTTACCATTTTCTGCTTGATGTGATTTTAGTTTCCTAGTCAGTCCCCCATTGGGGATACCGTTCCTGGTGTCTGGAGGCGTTGATCCATTGTAAAAGCATGCAGCAAAGGGGCAGCAGGTAGTAAAACAGAGAAAGGAAATGGTTAATAGATCTACATGAAAATAGAAGATCGCAGGTATTAGACCATTCTCTATGATTCGTGCTTTTTTTTTTTTTTACTGTTTTACATGTTTGAGCCAAAGCATAAAGTCTATTTATGCAACTGGAACACACTTTCTTTTGCTAGTAAAACAGCCATATGAAAAAATGCAGCAGGAGGGTCTCCTTTCTCTGCATTTTAGATGATATTCCTAGCAATGTTTTAAGAAAAATAAAAAAATAAAAAAACAGTCATTTTCTAGGGCATAGTTTCTGCAGGGCGGCGGTGGTTTATTAGAAATTCGCCTCTGAGTTGTGGGCGGGACTGTTGGCACGGAGTAAGCTTGCCCTCATTTCCCATCATCCCTTTGTAAACAAACTCTCCTGCTAGCTTATAGCTCATCACAACCCAAATCTAATGTTACCAGTGCAACAAAATCAGAGTTCTCCAGCCTTACAGTTCTGCCAGCACAGACGAGGAAAACAAAGACGTACATGGATCTAACCATCTGCAATTGGGTGCAGTAAAATGGAGCTTGTGGTCTGTCTACTCTAACACATCCATCACAACTACAGGCTTTTTCCTACTGTATTTTTCCGTCTGCCCCTGATTCACAGCGATTTGAATAAAGAAATACTCAAGATATACAACTTTAATCCTAATTTTTTGTTTATATGTCCTCCATCAGAAGAAAAATGCCACAACTACATGATAAAAACACCAAAAAGACTATTTTCATTTGAGTGGGTCTTTAAACATTTTTTGATTAAGTAACTGTGTTTTCAATTTTGAGAAAGCTGTATAACTATTTATTATCCCCCAAACCTCCTGAACCCCATTTGTCTGTTTTATGAACTCATCACTTTGGTAATTAATAAAACTCCTCATCACCGAGTCATTGGGTATGATGTCACTTCTGCTCTGGACATGCTTTCTGTTGGTTTCCAATATTATACCTCTTTGCCTATTATTGGTCTAGGAAGCCTCATCAATACTCATGTCAATGGAACGGTTTTAAAGTAATTGATCACCTGCAACATCAATGTTAACCATGGGGAATTGGTAGGAATTGAAGGAGGATGGTGAGGTTCGACCTGTGATTGGCTCCATGACGCAGCATGGCAGCATTGGTCATTTTTTCCACGGCTCAGTCAAAACCTGATGGAGCGTTGGATCAACCCAACATGCTTTCCATGGAATTGCACTCTTCCGGAATGCCTTTGGGCATCACCAACGTGAGAAGTATTGGGAAAATCAATGAACATTTTTTTTACTGTTTGAGAAGACATAATCAAGCCTATGTGACTGTTATCCCCTCAGCAGAGATGAAGGAACAATAACAAAGGGAGAAAAAAAATTCAACATCAGTTGATTTTAAAAGAAAAGTTCTGCTTTAAGTGCTTTGTGTATTGATTTTGTTTTGCTTTTTTTCCTGAAGATCCTGGCTTGAGATAACTTCAATATGGAAATCAAACCCCTCTTAGACTTAGAAGACTCTAAAGAGCATTTCAATAAAAAGAAATGTTAGGAATATGAGAAAGTGTCCGTTTGTGGTAAAGAAAAATATGAATGAATTAAGTCAGTAATCTTTGGCGGTTTGTCTCTGGGCCAATGATGCCTTGTGTGCTTGAGATGAACTATTGGTGGTTTTAGGCCAGACCATGACAAAGCAACGCTCCAGGTACAGAACTGGATAGAGGAGGATGAACAAACCATCTAGAATATAAAGAAGGGGTCTCAGACTCAACTTACCTTACTGAAGGCAGAGTCTGGCTGAGGCTGGACTGTATGGGGTTCCATTTGTGCCAAAAAGAAAAAAAGTGGGCCTCTTAGATATTGGTTCAAAGTGAAGGCCTAATTGACAATGGCATGTTGGGTGACGTAACAACCCAGCATACCTGTACATAAGGTGGATCATCCCTATTGAAATTACGATAAAACTTCACTCTAACCCACAGTGCACTGCAAAAAATGCACATTGTTACCATTTTACAGAAGTTTGAGCTGTTTTTATTTTTAAATAGATTTTATTTAAATGTATCAACAAAAATGCAATGCATCAATTCCTCACCTTAAGGATTAATTTCAAACTCGTCTGTCTCTGTTGTTTACTTTGATTTGACTCTAAAACTGAGAGCATTGAACCTTTTCCCTTTAAATCCAACATAATCCATGACGGACATCTTGTGATCCCTTTAAACTGTTATCATCGGGTATTAGGGGGTTTGGTTGCAAGGGATTCTCCTTGTATAGATTATCTGTGCAACTTTCATCTTTCTTCATTAATACATATGAAGTAATTAATTCCTGAAAACACACACACACGTCCACTTCTGCCAAACCACCAACAAAGCTCAACTCTGGCCCAGCATCAGAGACGCTGATACTTTGTTATTTTGCCTCTAAATCAGGGAGGACAGGCTTGTAATTGGCAAAGAATTCCGATGCCGCGTCAGTATTGAAAAATGCACACATCATGGTTAAAGTCTTGTTTGAGGAGATAATTGAGTTTTCACTTAAAGCAGGCGTAATGACATAACACCATCTGTGCTTCAGCAGCAGCATGTAAGCAGCCTGTTGTTGTCAATGGTACATTTATGTGAGACACATTTTACAGTATTTTACCACATTTGCACACACATGGTAGTCATATCAATGTTGGTTTTGGAAGCTAAAGAAAACGTCATATTTCAGTGTTACTGCATGACACCAACATTGACCATGAAGGAATTACAATATGTGAGATTTATCTGGAAATTACTAAAATAGGAGTGAAATGGAAAAAAAAAGGGATGCTTACCCGGGCTTAGAATGGCGCGGTGCAGAGATACTGCGGTCAACATCTGATCAGAAGATCCACCCCAACCTAACTTAGTGTCCTTGAGCAAGACACTGAACTGAACCCCCCTTTGCTCCTGGTGGCTGTAGTTTGGCGCCTGTGTAATGTTATAGTCATGTATGCAACTGCCATCACACAATGGGGAGGCATTGACAGAATCTTCAAGATTTCATGCCTCCGCCTGATTTTTTGAAAATCGTTGGCGTGGTCACTAATGTAGATTATTTACAGGCGTGTCTTCTTGTATTTACCTTCAGCTAGCCGCCGGTGGCGCATGATATGGACGGCTACTATCTGGAGACATTTATAAATAGTCCAGTCAGAGCAACTAATGTCATTACGCCATTTCATAATGGCGCCTTCCCCGCCTGTCACTGGACTGCCACCGTGCAACATCGGGTGACCAGTTTGATTCTGAGTTTTCCGGTCAGGGTAAAATTTTACTTGCAGCAAATAAAAATGCGACTGCTGAATCTCCATTTACAAATGCAGCATCACAAACACCTGCCGAATTGGCTGAAACAGTTGTATTTAGGTCGCTGCGCTGTGGCATTTTGGGATATGTGACCATAGGCAGTAGAGCCACCATCAGTATATGAATGTGGGTCAATAGGACTGTTACTGTAAAGGACTTTGGGCCTTCCAAGAAGGTAGTAAAGCACATATCCCCTCTGCACTCTTACTTGTTTACACATGTATATTACATTACGATAATTATAAAAAACATTTTTTTTCTTTAAAGAGACTGTTCTGCTTCCTGTCCTCTATTTACTTTCATTTTTTCTCTTGCAATATCCAAATTCCTTCTGTAGTCCCTATATAGTATACAGAGCATTTTCTAGTGCTGCTCAAATCTACAATTCCAAAATCGAGTGCACTTGAAATTTCTCAGAAGTCGACGTGAAAAACTAGCGTGCACTGTTGCTCCCTACTTTAGCGAATATAGACCACAATGCATTGCAGTTTAACATTGTTTGCAAAAAAAACATGTTTAAATGTAATTTTTTTATTAAACCATCCACATTTTCATCATCAGTAACATATAGACATCATGAAATGTTCTTATTTTTTAGATTTTCACTTCGTAAAATCTGTGACATCCTATTGTTTAGCAAAACGAAAGTAAAGAAGTGAGCATGGTGTCTGAATTGATTTTATAATCCAGGACAGTGAATAGTCCAGTCCTGTATCGTTTTTTAAGGATTGGGGTGTGAAATTGGTCATAGCCTCTGTCTTATCCCAGTGATTCTGTGACTGCTTCCTATCCTCTCAGTTTGCAGCTCCTCTCTTGTTCCACTGTTTCTGTCTGGTGTTTTTTTCCATTACTTCCAGGGACATAAAAAATAAAGTTGCGTATCATAAAAATTGGTCGAGCATTGAGAGTAACAGCAGCATCGGTGGAAAACTAAAAAATACAAACAGGATTATGTTGATTTCTCGTGTTCTCTTGCTGTTGTGTCTCTACTGTCTTCACCTTTTTTTTAATAAACAAATGATGCAAACAAAAAACAACCAATCACAAGCTCACTTCCAATCAGCTTGGTCAATTACAACTGGTTAAACCACAGTGAGGGATGTGTGCACTAAACATAAGAACAAAACAGTCTAAAAGACCCCAAATACCAGCTTTGACTGTTAAAAACATTTTGTTTTTGTTGCTTAAAACAGAAAGTGTCAGTAAGAAAAGAGTTTTTCTCTTAAAAATATTTTCATTGATAGTTTTAAAGGATTAATATGTATCTGTATTGTATCTATTTTGGTAAAATATAAGGATTAGCAGCCTTTGATTGCTCAGTACAGGTTTAAAAATAAAAGTTATAAAATGACCCACCTTATCTTTTTAAGATCAGAGACTTTTTTTAATTTAGTGATGTTCATCCTTTTACATCCATTAAATGTCAAGACCAAACAATGGATTAAAGTGCAGTTAATTAAGCGTTTTAGCTGTTTATAATATACTTGTTGACATTACACTCTTTGCAGCTCTCTTTATGCAATTTAGATTTGATGCAACCTTTAAGTGCGCATGCTGTTTCCTCAAGAGGTGGTGAGTGCTGACTTCAAAAAGAGAGTAAATCAACCTGGGGAGGATGTAGAGCATTAATGAGCTGAGGGACGTACTCCAGAAAGATGGAAAATGAGAACTGGGACCATCTGTCAGTACTTGTGACAAATAGAAATGGACCTCTCTCCTCCACTCTCAGAGCAGCAGTATTTCCTGACATTTTTCCTCATCAGTCATGTTTTTCACATACTAAAAGGCCCAAAATAACTTGGACAAATAGCTCCTGTCTATCTGATAAGGAGGAAAGTTGATTTTTCACTGACAACTGACTGACAATAATCAAATAGAAGCAGAGATGGGATGGAAAAAAAAACTGGAGAAAAGCCATGGGACCCTTTGAACATGGACTCACTTTGGTAAAGTAGGATCAGTTAACCTGGGGCAGATTCTTGACAGTGTGTCTTTACATTTTGAAGGGCAGTTTTGAAACCGAATATTCTTTAAAACTACATTTAAACAACAAACATAGGCTTAAAGAAAGTGAATCAAATGAATATGTTGAATTTATTCTTAGTAAATTCAACAAAATCTCAGGAGAAAGGAGTAATCAAGCTTACAGTCTTTTAGAAAAAAGTTCCTACGGTGGCCCTGAAGTGCCATTCATAACAAATCACTCAACATAAAAACATGTTAAGAATCACAACACAAATTTTTTAATTGTTGAAAAAAAAAACAGAGCACAATTACAAAAAAATGTAACATAATTTCCAGATATCAATATGAAATGTTAAAAAAAGAAAAAAAAAAAGAAATCTTGATGGATACAGCAGCAATCACTGACATTGTTTCTAACTTCTCCTCATTTTTTTATATCTCGAAATCCGGAAATTACATTTCATTTTTTTTTCTTAATTTGTTGTCGTTTTCCGGAATTTTGCTTTGATTTCTAAAATGTAATGCTGCTTCTCTATTGTTATTTATTTCACTTTTTTGATTGTGATCTTGTATTTGTCATTGGTTTGAGTGATTTGTTGATGCGATTTGCATTTGGGACCACCGCACGTTTCACTAACGAGTCAATTTATTATCAGAACCCATAATTTAAAAATTGTGAAAAATAAATCACTAATTTTTTTGCACAGGTTTTACTGACAGTAGAAAAAGAGGCAAAATAAATAAAGAAAAGAGGAGTCGTTCATTGGCAGAGCAATGGTGCTTGTCAGTCACAGCAGGCAGGTTGAAAAGTAGAGCAGATGGTGACGTTGGGGTTCTGTGTGGAGTGCATAATGTGCCCTAGGGTCTTAGAAAGCAATGTCTACATTAATATGATTTGTCCACCTTTGATATCTAAGAGGATTATACCTTCTGCTCAAACACATGTTTATGAATGGACTTAGATGAAAAGTGACACAAAACAGAATAGAATTAGAGACTTCTGAAGGACTTCCTCATTCGTTCTTAACTTCTAGCCTAATCCTCCTTAGGACGTACAGGTCTGAGGGAGCAGGCCGTGGCTAAGGGGACATGAGCCCCCATTGTGTGTCTGATGGTTAATTGTCCTGTCATGGCAGGAGGAGGGGAAGCAAATGAAAAGAGGACGAGGGATAAAAAGAATGCATAAAGGACCCCTGCTTTTTATGGGCTGTATTCAGTCTGGCTTAAGTTTGAAGTGCAGAACACAGTCATCAGTCCCAGCATGCGCACATATCCCACATGTGCTCACGCACAATTCTTTTTAAATTGAAGGCAGGAGAAGCAAAAACGGCAGAATTGAAACATCAACGAGACAGTCGTAAAACAGCGCCGGCTTCACTCGTCAATCTCGTTTCTGATTTCAGGTCTCGTCCATAAAACATCAACATCTTCCACATAATTAGTTTTTGGAGAAAAAAAAAACGACTGCTTTCAATTTGCTTTTGACTGTCACTCCATGCAGGATTCAGTTAGACAGATCCCTTTACTATTCCTTATGCCCGAGTGTAAACTCTACAAGCTTCTTCCCAACTTCTTAGCTTACATTTTCAAAAGACACTAACGAAATGCAATAATTATTACTCATCTTTAGATCTATTGTAGAAACGTTCCTAGTGGTCTTTTTATTTTGATTAAAAAAAAAAAAACCTGTGTATTTCGGTGGGGATCATTAAAATATTTGCCTCTGAGTTGTGGGCAGGACTGTCCCTGACATCCGCTTGTAACCCTCTCTGCTGCTAGCTTACAGCCCCTCATGCCCCAACCTAATGTTACCAGTCCAACAAAAATTTTGAGCAACATTAGAGCTAGACAGTTTTGAGCCAGATGTCAGCTTGGGCAAAAAAACAAAGACGTACATGGATCTAGTTGACTGCAAGTGGGGTGGAGCTCGGAGCTGCAACCTTTTTTAAACAGCATTTTCTAATTAACAATATTTTGAACTAAAAAAAAACACACACTTGAAGTGCAATTTTGGAGCTAAATTTTCTTTAATTTTCTTCAGAAAAATTCATAGACTGTAGAATCACTTGACTCCTCCCCCCCTTACGCTCCAAACAGGAAGTACCTGCTGACTCCAAGAGGCCAAAATCCAATAAACTTCTATAGTGAAATAAGCAATTATTACTCATTCGTTCTACTTGTCAGAAATAGAACGACTGACCCTGATGTAAGAGATAAGATAAGAGATGTATAGAGAAAAACTTGAACAGATCAAAATACTGCTTTGGGGTTGTTTATAGCGAGGAATAATACACTTTAAAGCTCAAATGGTTGATTTTGAATGAAATACAGACCCTTGAACAACTAAAAAATGAAATGAAGATGTTTTAACTTATTTTTTTTAGAATCCCTTGCTCAGGTGAAACTGACTGAAAAAGAAATGATTTATCGTTAAATTTAAAATGAAAGAAGCGGATATCTGCAGAAGCATTGGAGTAACAATATGTTAATTAAATCTGTGTTTTTTCCTCTTTTTTTCTAAAAGACAGGTAGTTAATTTGAAGCGTGTTTGGCACAGTCACCCAAGTCTCATATAAAGGACTAGTTTATACCTCGTAGGTCAAAGTCAGAGTCCTCAGAGTCCACGGTTAAATGCAGGGTGACAATCTGAAGTAAAATCTTTCTCCGTACAGCGTGAGTGACAGATAAAGTCAGGATAAGTGCTTGATCAATGCAAAATAACCATAAAGACACCCTTTAGTAAATAATCCTCCCTTAATGACCCCTTCACCACACAACCTGTTTTTTTTTGTTGTTTTTGAAAGACACCACCAGGAAATTCTCCTTTCTGAAACAGAAGCACATGTTGTATCACAACCGATCATAAATAAACACCAACAGAAAATAGAAACATAAATTGATTTAGAGACATCTGTGATATGATCAAATCAAACTTTATTTCTGACCAGCAAAAAGGAAACTCAAACAAGGAAATAAAAGGAATAACAACACCTCAAAACACCATTTAGTGATTCCAGGAAAACAAATAAGCAGCACAGATTATGAACAAACGAGAGGTTTTTCAGAAAGCATCGCAGGTAGAAGATGACCTAAAACTTTGTGTGGCTTGTTCATTTCTTTCTCTTCAAAATTCCTTTCTCCGTCTGTGGCTCTTCAGACTGGGTTTCTCTAACTACATAAGTACGTCTTTTCTTAGTTTTCTGAGAAAAAGGTAAAAAAAGAAACTGTCCCATCATGTTCCTTCAGTTCGTCTGGTGTTTTTAAAGTGTGATAAAATAATTTAAATCTAANNNNTTTTTTTTTTTTTTTTGCTTGTTTATTGAAAACTGTTCAAATCTTTGGAATGTTTGACGTATTTCTAAGGGGCCTGTTGTTGCAGTGGAGCAGACGAGTAAATCTACATCCATTTTAAAACCAAGCATTGATTATGTTAACATTTGTGGAGAAGAACTTTCGTAGCTATGTTCACACCGACCTCTGGAACGCGCATTCAAGCCACCACTCTCAATGAAAAGACTATCATTTTTTGGGTCTTCTGTGTTCAAAACTCTCATGTTCACGCATATCTATGTAAAGTTCTACGACCATTTTTAAGCTCTATGTACAAAACCATTAGCTCTTGTGCAGCCTGATGACCCAAGCCTTTGTGTTATCCATCCCATGACAAATGTGGATGAAGGTGGACAAGATTTCATGTCCGGGCACCAGTGAAGATAAAAAATCATTGATAAATAAAAGCACTGTCCCAATGCCAACATACGTAAGTCAGCACAAGGGTTAAAAGTGCATTGAAAGTTAAACCACGCGATTCTGATTTGGTAGGGATGTATGGATGGTGTCCCTTTTAACTTATGAAAGTGTTTAAAAATGTATCATGGAGGAGAAATCCATAACTGTGGTTTGTACCCGACCAGAATAACATGACACCAAGTCTTTTTTATATATTGGAATAGAGCTGTGAAAGAAAAAGCCTGGAGCAACATTCACCAGATTTACACCATTTTGATATTTCTCTCACATTCTCTTCCTCCTGTAGGTAGCAGTCATGCAATAGTAAATAATAAAAAAAAGATGAAGAAGAAGAAGCCCCTCTCTGGATGTCCAGTGTGAACATCAAAGTCCCACTCCAACTATAGTTTTTCTATTGTAAAATCGTCCCAGTGGTCTTTTAATTTTGACTATGCCGTTTTTCACCAAAAACACTTTTTTAAGAGTATTCTCTCCAGCTCATTCGAAATATGATTCTGGATTGTGGGCGGGGCTCTTGGTGCTGACGTTAACTCCTCTCATTTTCCATCAAGTCTTTATTTACACTCTCTCATCCTAGTTTACAGCTTATCACACCCCCATTAGCCATACATTAGCATAGCAAAACAATATTGGAGCTATCAAGCCGTACAGTTCTGAGCCACATACCAGCTCAGACGAGGAAAATTATCTCACCAATATATATCTATTTGTCTGCATGTGGAGGCTTCAGAATTGGAGCGGAAAGGCTGAGTATTTTCAAGCATCCGGTTTTCATCTGCTCCTGATTTGAATTAAGAAATATTCCGAAACGCAGTTTTAATGGTAAATTATTTTATATAGGTCCTCTCCTATTAGAAAAATGCTTCAAGAACATATTAAAAAACACAGAAAAAAACTATTTTAATTGGAGTGGCTCTTTAAACGTGCATCAGTGAGTGTCTGTAACTTTACACAAACTAACTTTGTAAAACATGTTTTATTTGCTTTGCCTCTATTGTGCTGGAAAATTGTTTTTACATTTTTTATCTTGCTTTTCCTGGCATGATAAAGTGACATTTGATTTGATCCATGGATGACTGTTTAATATTTCGGTATGTTTCACACATTAAGACATTGAAGTTGTACATTTAATTTGAACAGTTTACCATTATGATAAACCAAACAGAAAAGTGAAGAAAGTAACTGAAATCAATGTCTTGTTTAATTCTCAGCCTCAGTGTAATTAAAATGTGAATTTATACACACCTATTACAAAAGATAGGCCGTCCTGCAAATGAATAAGCAGCACTAACAAACGGGCTTTCAGAACCAGTTGGGCAGAAAAATGTTTCAATACTTGCTGTATAAACTACACTGGATGAGAACACCCGAATAAATAAAAAGCTTTGTAGTTTTCAAAAGCTGCATTACTTTTTCCTAAGCAAGCACTCGAGATTTTAACCCCTCAGTCACTTCTGAAAATGACTTTTGCTCAAATGTCGATACTTTTTGCAATAATCAGTTTTCATGGTCTGTGGCTTCTGTTTACCTGGTTGCCGGTGGCTTTTGTCAGGAAAGAAACATTTGGCCTGCTCTTTGTTTGCACACACAATTTTGAGGTCGCCCCCACGCTTTACGCCAAGTCTATCAAGAGTTCAGCCGCAGCCTTTGTTCAACAACCATTACCAGTTGTAATGAGAGATATTGTTGCTGCCATTTGTAATACTGTAAGTCCCAAAAGATAAATAAATAACTAAGTGACATAATTGTAGTAGTTAGAGCAAATTATGACACTTACAGTTGTGGGTAAACGCTCTGTAAACTGCCATTAGAGGTGAGGAGGCTTTCTGCGCACTATAAAACAGCACAGCGAGCAGGTGGAGAGGCAACACGCTTTAGCCTCTGCAATCTGCCATAATAACCCCTCCATTTACTTTACAACACCTCCTTTCTCCCATTCTTTTCTGTGATTGATGTACTTCGACAGTTGCGGCTTACTTGTCCTCTTAAATCAGACACATTATTTGTGTGTATGCTTTGCTGCGCGGCATCATGAACGCCCTTTAAAACATTGTTAGTATAACGCTTTTATTTTGAAATTATACAACGGCTTTGAAAGCCTATTAGCCAATTCAAGTACAAGTCATTAAATATGTATTAAAAATAAAAAAAATCGAACATTTTTACATATCCTGATTCATTGAACTTAAGTTATACTTAAAGGACAAATTATTAAATTGTGACAGAATGACACAGAATTAAGCAAAACAATATCTAATGATTGGGAAGTAGTTAGTGCAGCTTCTGCATGGAGCACATATTTTGTGACAAGTAATAAATAAATACATAAATCGGGGGAGAGAAGGAGTAAAGAAAAGGACCTTGGAGGAAATATAAAACCAGTCTGTAAAAGCAAAAAAAAGAATTAAAAAAAGCCTTACTGAACAGTATTTAATAAACTAATGGGGGACTTAATTAAAAGTCACTAACAAACCTTTATGCTTAAGAAAACAGCAATCACTGGTTGCTACATATGTCAGAAAAAGTTAAAATAGATTTCTTTTTCATTGACTAACACTAAAATAGCTTATTTTCTTGCCTTTGTTTCATAGTCTTTTCAGGTTAGTCCTCTGATATATTACATAATAATAATGGATTAAAGATTGAGTGGTGTGGGGCAATCTAGTACGACTATTAGGGCCACCATAGAAGAAAAACAAAATACACGAGAATAAAGTCGTAAAAGTATAATAAAAACGTAAAAATGTACCAGAATAAAGTTGTAAAATGCATTTGCAAAATGCAAAAAAAGTTGTAATTTAACAAGGAAAAAGCCATGCTTTTTAAAAATAAAATTGTAGTTGATTATGAAAGTATCTATCCATATTTCAAGCTAAATTATTCTCATATTTTTTTACTTTATTATCATATATTCATTTATTTATTTATTTATTTTTAGGCTGGCCCTAATAGCCGACTCCAGTGTAATCTAGTGTCCTGGATTTTTTAACAAATTCAAGCCCAATGCTCAATATTCATTTTTTGTTTTGGAATAATATGTCAATATGACATCTCCAATTTCCCAAACTAAAAGCCGAATAAAAACTAACATTTTCCAAAGACTATCTAAAGATCCACTGCAATCTGATGATGAAAACATGGATGATTTATTAAAAATAAACCTAAATGAACCGCGAATGCAATGCATTGTGGTCTATATTTAGGTGATGCACACTGGTTTTTCGCAGAGATTTCTGGGAAATTATTGGAGCACTGGATTTTGGAATTTGGGCAGCTTGACAAATTGGTGAACGCTCTTATATAGCTTACTAAGTAGGAAGTAGTGAAGGACACAACCCAGTGGAGAATGGAGAACGAAGCTTCCTGCATTATGAAACTTACTTAGACTGAATGAAGGAGATGTAGCAACTAGTGTTGCTAAAGTGATAAACAATCACGGATTGCAATTATTGCATGGATTTTACAAACAGCAATGCTCTGTATTCTTCCTGGCATGTGGAGTATTTCACTAAAATGATTCAAACCTCACGTGACCTCACTTTGACAGTGTGTGTATTATTCACAGTGAAAGCTGTAATGAACTAAATCCCTCTGTTGTCTCTGCAGCATCTGCTGCACACCATTTTCAGCACCAATTCATTAACTCCTGGCTGAACATCAGCTCATCTGCCCCCAGTGGCCTTTGTTTGACACAGATTTGATTTGAGTGTTGCACATGCCAGCTTTCTAACATCTCTGTTTATGCAGGATTAGGTGTCAGGAATGCCTGTTTGTTTGCTTGAACAACACACTGAAGGATAAATGCATTTCTGCCTCTTTCTGTCCACATTCAGGGCCCGTATTTCTTTTCTTCGTGCTTTTGTTTTGTGTGACACAGCTTTCTTTTGTTTTGGGCATTGACATAGAAATAAATAGCTGAGTATAAAACATTTCAAGTGTTGCGATTGTTTGGTTGAAACAGCAAAGATGTGTAATTTTGGAGGCAGGAAAAGTTTGACAGAGGAAAGAAATATTTTCCATTGATCTTTCTACTTTGTAATCTAACTTTTCCATGGATTATATCAACCGTTTGGTATATTTTTTATATTTTTGTTATTTTTAGTTAAGAAAGAACAGGTTTAGGAAAAGTTTTTTGCTTGCGTGTTGCATGAATCACTTAAAGGAATAACTTTAGTTGCAGAACATTTTCATGGAAAGAACAGGACAAATAGCATTGCAAAACATTGATTTTTTTGTTTTTTAAACCCTGCGTATATTCAGCATTTCAGTATTCAGATCAAGTAAAGCAGGTATTTTTCATAGTATTTTAATAAAAAGTTGACATAATAATAACAAGATTAGAAAAGCCAAGTCTTTTTTAGTTTTAATTTTAAGAAAAGAAAATCACATTTTGTGAGAATTTTGATAAAACTGCTTGCTTAAATTCCTATTTTTGCTACTTTTTGCTCATAATTTAATATATATGTGTCACATGTCAATTTTAGATGCACGATCAATCAATCAATACATCTAAAATACCCCCGAGAGGAGTAAATATACCCCTGGGTCCCAAATAAAAAGGGCATTTCTATCTTTTGTTATGGTCTGGCTGCTGGGGAAAATGTCGTTCTTCCGTTGGGTTTTCCCAAACCATTGCCCACAATCCCCTGTCATAATTATATTCATGGAAATATATCTAATAACTATGCTAATTATTAAACAAAAGAGAGAATTTTCCTCCGCTTGGATTATCTCGGAAAGAACTGTGGTATCAAGCGAAGTGTGTAAATCTGGGATTTTGAAGGCAGAGACAAAAGGGCACTCAGAGTGAATTTAACGAGGAGCTCATGCTTTATCATTAGAGGAATACAGTCCATTACCCAAAGCTTAGAACACTGCAATTAACCCTGCAATCATTTATTTAGGCGTTATATGTATGGGCCCCATAATTAATCCCCTCATATGTAGTTAAACCCGGGCATCATCTACTAAGCCTGTCAAAAAGTTAGTGCGCCTCATCTTTTTGTCATCTGAAGTTCATCCCCAAAGCAAACCAAAATTCTGTTTTTACAGTTAGGATTTCTGGACATGTTATTAAACCTGGGTTACACTTACTTACCTTTCTTATTTAGCTGTTTTTATGCTATTGTTGTGTTTTAATGCTTTTATTTATGTACTGTGAGGCGACCTTGAGTGCCATGTAAATCAAATTTATTATTATTATTATTATTATTATTACTCAACAATTTCTCATAAATATTGTTGCAGTTCAGAAAAAATATATTAATTAAAAAAAAATTATATATAATAATTTTTGGCCAAAATATTATTGTGAAGGTAAAGAGAAAAAGGTTTTACAAAATAAAAGAAACAAAATTGTAGGCACATTTTGTGTTTGTTAAGTGCTTTATAAATAAAGTTTTCTTCAAAATACAGAAAATATTCAAAAATATTTGTTAAAGTCTAAATTTAGTGCCAAAAACATTGTTAGCTTAAAAAAGCAAAACTCTCCAACTCTATATTTTGTCTATTTTAAAACTCTTTTAAGTATGATTATGCAGTCTTTAGCCAAAATCAAAAAGCCTGTGTCTTTTTTAAGACATATTTTCTGCACCGTGGCAGAAGTTCGTCAGAAATTCTCACCTGGGTTGTGGGTGGGACTGTTGGCGTGGAAGCTATGGAACTTAGCTTCACTAATTTCCCATCTGTCTTTTGTTTAAATTCTCTCCCGTTAGCTTATAGCACCTCACAATCCCAAGCTAACATTAGCGTAGCAAAAAAATCTGTGATATCGGAGCTCTCCAGCCAGTTTTGAGGCAGGCGGTAGCTCGGACGAGGAAAATGAAGATGTTGATGGATCTATTTACCGCCCATATCAGTTAGTGCGTCACAAATCTGAACTTTATCAAACTGGAGGTTTTTGTCTGCTCCTAATCCATTACAATTTGAATTAAAACATAATCAGAAACACAATTTTAATCTTAAATATTTTTTTGTGTCCTCCATAAGCAGAAAAATTCTAAAAGAACACGTTAAAAACACCAAAAACATGATTTTCTATTGAGTGGGTAATAGATTTTTTATGATATCCTGCTTGACTTCGTCACACCGATGACATATAAAGGAGCTGTGCATTGTATAAACAGCCGTATAACACATTTAAAATTTCCTTTTTATGCATTAATATTTTTATTCGCAAAGATTAAAAATACCTTCAGCCACCACTGAAAGATGAAGTGACTAATAATAGCACAACTTGAAAGTGCATTTCCCACTGAGTGATTAATCAAGACACCTACAATGCACTCCGTCCTGATTAACATATTAAGGAAAGCATGAAAGTTTAATGTTTAATTATAAAAAAAAGACTGCCAATAAAGAATGACTCAAGTGCTGATTTTCTTTATATTTTTTATTTAAAAATTCAAATGCACACCCAACCTTCAATCTTTTCCTGTTTGCTATCATCAACACAAGCTTCTTATTGTCCCAGTTTTGTGTTTCATGTGTCTCCCATCTGCTGTTGTGTTTTTTCTTCTTTTTTAAGGGGGGTTTGAATCTGTTGATGTGGAGACAAGTGTTGTTGCCCACGATGGATTCCAATGATCCAGCACTTCAGGGAACACTGACTGAAGCAGTCACCTTTAAGCTGCGGCTGAGCAATCTGTCTTTGTCACACATCTTTACTGCAAGCAGGACGGACCGGGGAGGGAATCTGGACAAATGAGATATTACAAGTTACGATCAACCAGGGTAAAATTCATATCGAACCTGAAAAGATGATTTATTCCATGTGATAATTTGAAAATTGTACATTTACTGTATGTTGATCTATAAGAGTCTCTTATCTTCCCCTTCACAATCATAATAAATAGAATGATATGTCAGTAAATGAATATCTGTATTTAAGAAATCCCAGTAGATGCATCACTAGATCTTTTTCACTCTATAGTGGCGAGAGGCCATGAGGCAGCAAGTGTGTAATTGATGGCGACGGATAGCAGTCAGATGTGATTAGTTCCAGCTTGGTAAGCAGTCCTTTGCTGGCATGGACAACAAAAAGGTGGAGAGGCAGTTTGGTCGTGGAGAAAATGGTCTAGACATTATGAACAGCTATGACGGTTTTTCTCAATTACAAGATTTGGCTTCAGGGCCAAACTCACCAGATTATGGTCGTGCTTTTACTTCACTTTTGGCCTGAAACATTTCCCTTCCTCGAATCATGTAGTTAATTTGTTATCTTGTACATGCTTAAGTTATTAGGTTTCTATATTTGGAAAGCTTCTAAAGTGAAAAACGATACAGTATTTTCTATTTAAAGACCCAGTCTGAGGATAATTCTGTTTTCTTTCTATGATGGAGAACATATATAAAGAAATTAACTTAAATTTAATTAATGAGTATTTCTTTATACTGTGAATTAGGTACAGAGAGAGGCTACAGTGAGAGACTGTAAGCTAGCAGAAGAGCACATGAACAGATGGATGATGGGAAGGGGGCGGGGTTACTTTGCACCGCCCACAATTCAGAGGTGGATTTCTAATGAATGAAAGTTTGTCCTAGAATATGAGACAATTTTTTTAGATTTTGGCTAATCATAATTAAAACACCAAATTTAAAAGTCATTATTTTAATGTATTAGCATATAACTTTTTATCTATTGTAAAATAGTTTTATAGTTTTGAGCCAGATGAGGAAAATTAAGTCAACCATGGAGCGGAACAGGGAGCTTGTAGTTTGTGCACAACAACTACAAGTATTTTTTCGTCCATCACGTCGGATTCACAACAATTTTAATAATCAAATATTCCGAAATGCAAATTTAATCGTAATTTTTTACATATATGTCCTCCAAAATGCTACAAGAACATAATAAAAACACAAGACTCTGTGATTGTATTGTAAAGGTTGTGTTTGTAAAGTTGGCGGTGAAGCAAAAGCAGGTCGTACTGGTGCACAAACAGCTGACAAAATGATTCTGCTGCAGAAACATGATCTAAATACTAATCAAACATCATTTACAGCTGGCTTTATTTGAGGCTCCTGAGAGACTGTCCTGTCCCGCTTCTTTGCCATGGTAACCAGGGATTCATTTCAGAGGTGTCATGCTGCATTATCATCTCACCAGCTCATCCGCACCCCTCCCGCCCTCTGGCTCTCATGCTTTTGTCCCCTCTCTGTTCAGACCCCCTCAATCTCAGACCTGCCGAGCATCCTGAAAGGACGACATCTTCTATCTCGCTCCAGCTCTGATAATACACTGATGCAATTTCTCTGCCTCACGCTCATTCACAGACACACAAAAGCCCACTAGGCGAGCACCTGTGCATATCCATAGTAGAACGGAAACTTACAATCAGCAAGTCCTTCCTGTGTTGATTGGTCTTGTTGTTCTTGTAAAACCCAGTTTTCTTAATGAATTATTTTTTCTTGCATGTAAACTGAGGCACAATTTTCTCTTTTGTATTATTTAAGAATCTACAAATGAGATACATCTTGTGTTTTCATCACCAGACTGTTTCTGTATTGTATATTCACTTAGAATTGAGAATTCTGATTCAAATCTTTACCAATATTACTCACATTTTGACATTATTAACCTTTATTCCTCGATTGAGAACTAATTTCTTTATCCTAATTTTTAAAGTCTCAAGCAAACAAACAAAAATCTCGTAATTTATGAAAAAACTCAATGAATTGACTTGTTTTAATTTTTAGCTGTGTGATGCTAGCTAATCTAGAACATCAAATCCAGCATAAAATCCTTTTTTATAGGGATATTGTTTATTTTTTTTTTAAATTTGAAATGTCAAAAGTATAATAGGATAATAAGTTTTTTTATGATTGCAGTTTTCAAATAATATACTTGTCTGTGACCACAAGACTGTCGCACCCCAATTTGGTCTAGAAATTACAAGAAAAAACAAATAAAATAATAATTACAACATTTAAAGTACACTTTTGTCTTTAATAAAATACATATATAATATTTAAAACCATAAATCTGTTCAAATATCTGTTTCTATTGGTTTGCTCTGCTGCCAAATAGGATGAAAAAGAGGAAATTACTCATTTTTTACAGGATATGCTCAAAAATTGCTCATCTTTTCTATTATAAGCAAAACGAGCGGTGAAGAGGATTTAGCGGCGGTTCAGTCATGTGACTCCCGTTCCATTAACTCCATGTTACAGGTGTCAGTATAAGTGGCAGCAGTAGGGAAGCTCAGGCTCTGGCACACACTGGCGTACAGGATTTGGCATCCTGTCACATCAAGCACCAGCAGAGGTCTGCCAAGAGTTTACCCTTTGTTTCCAGCAAAATGGCTTCCTGAGGCCACAGTTAATAACAAAGACAGTGAGCCCTGTTTGTGCAATATGACATGGCAGCGTGGATCTGCTCCTCAGGGACCTCGCAACTATTTCAGGGCAGCTGCATTTTGTTTAGATGGAAACTGAAGCTGGCGAGTTAAAGGATTAAAGCCTTAAAAATGTGCTTAAGCAATGTAAAATCCTTCTAAACAATTTGACTTTTTTCCCATTTTTTAATATTATTCATTACCACTTATCACTTTATTTTAGATGTAAAGTGGAAAAACTGAAAGGAGTTTTTACATCTTTTTTTCCAGCTAAAATAGCTTAATGATTTGTGTATTACTATTTTGTTAAGTTATAAAAACTTAACTTAAAATACTCTAAAATTAACTTAAATTATGACATTTTCTTGTACTTAAATCTGGCCTCTAAGCTTTTTTTGCATGACTAATTTTTTAGATTTATGGACTAAAAAAGAAAAAAAACAGTTTTTTTAAAAAGAATTTTAATAATCTTTAATAGGCTGTTACATAAAATCAAGATCAATAGGATTTTTATAACTAGTTTTGAAATGAATAATCTTAAGTAGATCGATCAAATGTGCAGTGTAGGTCGGGTTCATCTTCACATCATTTAGATTGGAGGTTCGATTCCCTCCTTTGACAGTTCTTGAGCAAACATGCCACATACAATCTTTTACAATTCTAATCATTAATATTCAAAAAAAGAATTTTAATCATTCAATAAGTAAATGTTTTGAAAAAATATTCATTTGCAGAATCTGACTAAAGGGAAAATCAAA
Organism: Oryzias melastigma; assembly: GCF_002922805.2. NCBI lineage: Eukaryota > Metazoa > Chordata > Actinopteri > Beloniformes > Adrianichthyidae > Oryzias > Oryzias melastigma. The sequence goes on from NC_050525.1 coordinate 10,544,723, forward strand.
CTAATCAATTAAAAAAAATCAATTCTGTTGAGAATCAAATAAAATACAATTAGTTTGTGGTTTAACTGTATGTTAGAAAAAGATAACACCATTGCTGGATTCCTTATTTTATAGCAACAATGTCCCGTTTAACAGATTTCAATTAATAAATTGTATTCCCCATTGATGGAGAGCTATTTGTGGAACAATCTAAGATGAAAACACTGAAAAGAATTTTAAAAAAAAGCATCACTTCTGTTTAAATGTGTATGTGAAGCAACAACCAACAGGAATAAGACACTTTAATTCACAAGGATAAAAAAAAAACATAAAAAGTCTATCTGAGTGGAGCTCAAACTCACATTAAACACAAATATATAGCATCTTGGAAATCTATTTTTTCTAGAATATCCTTTTTTTCATGACATTTATCACTTTTTTGACGTTACCAGCATACAGAATCCTTTTTATTTTATTTCCTTGGCAGATTAAGTATCTGAGGACTTTTGAATGGGTCATTATATTAAACTACATCTACCCCTGAGCCCTGTGGTGAGTGCGCTGCCCTGGAGCTGCCGGCACAGTGAGGGAAGTCTAATAGTCTTGTGTGTTAGTGGGTCAATTGCCATGTCTCGGTCTCTGCTGAATTGTGAGTGGAGCATTTTAATTTAAGTGTGAACCATCCGCAGCAGCAGCAGCAGCAGCAGCCTGCCACCAGTGTGTTCTGTGAGTGCATTAAGTGCTGGAGATGGTCTTGATGATGCACAGCTGACCCCTGACTACACAGACTGAGGTGCACACTGCCACCTGCTGGCACTACCTTGTAATAGACATAAGATTTGAACAATGGAAGCTAAACAATGGGGGTTTTTACGAAATGGGATACATTTATTTGCATAACTGATTATACATACATTTTTTTGGGGTCAAAATAAAGTTTTATAAAACCAACCTGTAGCTTAGCTTTAAAAAGTGGAATCATTCTTCATTTGATGCCATTAAGCTGAAGTACAAGTGGTAAAAAAAATAAGAAATTAGAAACAATAATATCTACAAATATATATATATATATATATATTGTTTTGTATTTTGAAATCACTATTATTTATTTTTAATGCAACAAATCTTAGTTATTTTTTGTGTGTTTTTTTTTCTTTTTTTAAAGCAACAAAAAATACACAAAACAAGTAAAGACACGGCTTCATTCCCAAGTTGTGGAAGTCTGCTCAGGTAATTTGCATTTTAATGGCACAAGCTGCTCAATGTCCCCTGCATCGGTGTTGAGAGCTCAGCTGAAATCATGGGTCGCTGCCTCCAAATATTCCACCGAGACAAACCGGCTCCCACATAAACACAGAGGAAAAAAACAGAACCCATGAAATGATCATAAAGCCCAGCGGCTGGATGCACCTCATATAAAGCAGATCAGTTCAAAGGACGCGGTCAGTCCAATAAGGATTAAACTATAGGACCTGACTACCAAAACAACCTGAAGTGACAGACAATAAAACGCTTTTCTAAAAAAGATTATGTAAATTATTAATACATTTTTTTTTTTTTTACTTTTACACTAAATAATAAAATTAAATGAGATTGAAACGTGGTGTAGTGGTTAGGTTCTGGTTCAAATAATTTCTGCATGGTGTCAACTGTTCTCCTCGTGGGTTCTGCTTCATAGGTTAATTGGTGACTAATTTGTCATTAAGTGTGAATCTAAGTGTGTGTGGTTGTGTGGCTCTGTAACAAACTACTGACCTGCTCAGACTGTATCCCATCTTCACCTGGTATGTTTCTTATTTTTATACACATTGTTTATGCTACGTATATTAAATGCATGTAAAGAGACGACAAACTCACAAAAACCACATTAGAACTAAACTGAATAAAATATAACATAAAACCTGCACGTAATGTTGAGAGGATCTATGAGCAGGGGCGGAATTAGCATTTTGGGGGCCCCAGGCAAATGATGACATGGGGGCCTCTGCAGCGGTTGTAATATTTATTTATTTTTTTAAAATCCTTATCAAGGGCAAAACATTAAATAACTTCCTTATTGGTCCACTTTCAGACACCATTAATGTCAAGAATCCACATGTTTTGATAATCATTTAAAAGCTGAAATCACATTTAAATGTTTATATACTTTATTTTTACTTGGAAAAAAACATTAAATTTACTGAATCTGATCATTTATTATTCACTCACTTCACTTCACCCCAGGAAACTGCCCACATTTGCCCTATGGTAAGTCCGCCCCTGTCTATGAGTTTTGGTCTCTTTTCATGATTTTACTCTAATACTTTAGTCATATCTAAATTTACTGGGTTCCTGGTTTGTAGCTTATTTCTTTCCTTTTGCATGTTTGTATGCTTTTACAGTGTTTTATTTTTTTAAAGCTTCCGTTTTCTCTATGATTACTATGTTTTTGGTCGCTCCTTTTTCATGCTCATTCCTTTTTGTCCCTCCTGGCTTTCCGTACATTTCCTATGTTCATGCGGTTTGCACATGTAAATCGTCATTAAAGGTTCTGTTGGACTCCAACACACTGGAAGGTTGTAATACTTCATCAAGTTGTGATGTGACCACAGTTCTGCCTTTAAATCTACATTACAAATCACACTTTTGAGTGTCTTAGTGGATCGTTTGCTTCTGAATACGCTGAAAAAACTGAATTTTAGGAAATTAGAAAAAGTTTTTCAAGAAAAGTAATGATATTAAAAAGTTTTTCAAAAGCAAAAATAACTATTGTTTAAATTGTAAAAAATGTCTTGGAGATTTTATTTTTTTTCTTTTCTTAAAATAAGAATAAGACAATCTTTCTTACCCCACTGGCTGATTCTTTTTGCATATTGAAAGATACTCCTAATTTTGAGGAAACGTTGAATTGGGGGCTATTTTTACAATGTATTTCTTTAACTTCCACAACCACACTTTACAAAATAGATCCTTTATTTAAGCTCTATCGTGTCTAGACTGCAGCTTCTTCCTTCAGAGTGCACAGAGTTCAAGTTTACTCTCTGCTCTCTCAGACTCTGTCATTCATCAGTGACTTAGCGTCCAATCTGCAGTCGTCAGTCTGAAAACGTTCAAGCTTTGTGTACAAGAAATGAGGAAGATACATAGTGATTCACCCGAGATGCTGATCCTCTAAACCTCACCGTCAGTATCTCTGCTGCTGTGTCTCAGCCTTCTCATCCCACATTGTAAAACGGAATCATAAGAAATAAAAAGACTCGTGTTTCAAGAATAAAATCTGTCATGCAAGAATAATCGTATCGAGAAAGTTTTCAATAAGAAAACAACCTCAGGTATGAAGTAAAAATTATTTTAAAAACTCATTTTTTTTGCTTGGTTAAAGAAAGCTTTTTTAAAAAATACATTTTAAGAATTTTTGACTTATTTCTAGTGTTTTTGCAGATTCATTTCAACTTTGTTTCTAAGCCTTTTCTGGGTTTTACATTAATGGTATGTTTTCATTTTAATGTAAAAGTGACTTCTACAATTAGTGTTTTAGTAGCATTAAACTTTACTTAAACTTAACTGTCAATTTTAACTAAAACACACAATTAAAAAATGATTGATTCATTTTTTCAGATTTTAATATTTCTTCTTTTATTTTGTTATTTCTCTGACCTTTTATTCAAAATGTATCAGTTTTCCTGTTCAGCTGTCATGAGTAATACGTTTTTGAATGACATTATTACAAGTCTAACTTGTGACCCGGATTCATTTAATTTGTTAACTGAGGATTTTTATAAACTATTTAAAATGTTGATCTGTTTCTCCATCTAGCAGCTAAAATAGTCCATGTATTAAAATGCAGCAGAAATGGAAATGTCATGGGTGATGTTTTGACTTCGAAGCAGATTTTCAGTGATTTGAATATAAATTGTTTGGGGAGTTGGTTTCCCTTCTGACTGCCTTTGGGCACAAAACTGTTCAAAACCGCCGTCAAAGAGTTCTGGCAAACGTGTTGGCTACCGAACAAAACCCCACAAAAACATGTACATTAATTGGATTTGTTCATTTAATCTCTGACAGATCAATAAAAGCAAATATCAAACTAATACAAAGAAACCTGTTGTGGTTCTGGCTTAAGGGGATTCTTAAGATCTCGTCTGAGCTCTGAATCCACACTAAAACCATTGTTTTCACTCTATTCTACTGTAAAACCTTTTGATGAAACAGCCATTTATCTCCAGCCCAAATAGATTTAGAGCTTGAATTCAATCAGCTCTTTTCTTCTTACTCAGTTTGCAAAATAATAAAGTCTGAAAGTTCTGTTTTGTTCCCTCACTAAATGTATTCAAGCGTTTAAAATGGACATTCTTGGATATTTTGGTTTGCAGACCGAAGATTTAGTTTGTTATCTCACTCTGCCATCTAGTGGTCAAGATCTGTCAAAGCATCCTTCCCTCTGTCACGTTTGGGTCAGTTTTTGAGGTGTGTCTCCACTAAAACAGAGATCTGCACCCTTTAACACTTCTGTCACTATTCAGATCAATTTCTCATTGACCACAACCCAGTAGGAACCACAAAGTCTGAATTCACCCGTTGGAAAAATAAGATACTGATTTGTATTTATGTTATTATTACTTTTATGATAAATATAAATTAACTGCTGTTTTTTTGCACAAAAACCATAAACATAAAGAGTAAATAGCCTGTTTGTTTTAAAAAGCCTTTAAAAAACAAAAACAAACAAACAAAAAACATCAGTTTATGACTTTTGGCAGAAGTTCACGCGATTTCCTTTCAAAATAAAAGACCCTTCGTCACATATGGATCATGTACTGTAGCCAGTGTAATGTCAGCACCAATTTTAAAAACAACAAAAACAGTTTATTTTACCATATAGGATACATCTGGACAAGAAATGTATATAAACAAAACTTAATCAGAGCTAAGTACGTGACCCTAATTAAGTGGACTTTTCGAAACATAGGTGCACTTAAAATCTGTTAAGTTTAAATAAAAAATGTAGAAAATCTGCGTTATAATCCGGTGTGCCTAAATTCTGGTTGTGCTGACTTCCTTCCAGTTGATTTTCTGTAGACGGTGCACAAAAATGTTTTTGTTCGACTCATGGTACCTACTGTTGTTTAGCTGTTTGTGAATGTCTTGAATAAAGTTCGAATTTGGTTTACTTTACTGCTTACTAGTTACTTCTTAGAATTAAAAAATCGTTTTTTTCCTGACCCAGACCCATTTTTTTCTTAAAAATAAAACTATATGCAAAATACCACAAAACAAGTTTACCACGGAAACATTTAAATATTTTTTGTTACACCGATGTCACTATGGATTCACAATGGAGAGTAAAATAGCCACATGTGGCTCTGGAACCGCCCTGTATTTTTAGGTGTTTTGGTTTCAAGTTCTGCCAGATTTAACAGCCTTCCTGGGAAAAGCCTTATGTGGTCACTGGTGTACATGCAGGTTCATTTTATACTGTATCTGTGAAGACTGTACAAGTAAATGAGATAAGAAATGGGCTGTTGAGGAATAAAATAAAAGCGTTGAATCATTTACTTACTTTTTTGGACATTAATTTGAGGAACAGCAAGAATTCAACCATTTTTCTCAACATTCTAACTGATCAGTTGCTGAGTTGGGCTGTACGATGGTGTAGTGGTTAGCACTCTAACCTTACAGCAAGAATGCTGAAGATGCTTGAAGGAAACTCCATCTTCCTCCTACAGTGCCAAAACAAGCTTTACAGGTTCATTTGTATCTCTAAAATGAATGTGAATAAGTGAGGCCCTGAGACCGACCCAGGGTGTACCCCACATTCGCCCAGCCGTAGCTCCAGAAACCCCAAAAGAAGATTGTATTTTTTTTTTTTTTAAGCTAGGCTTTTCATGTGTTTATCACAAACAAAACTATTTATTCCTAAATAAATCCATGACAAAACCTTATTTCATTTTATTTTATGGAGTTGGGAGGAATATGTGAAGCAGTGAATTCAGCAAACATAGTCACAGAACCCAAGAAATAATCAATCCTGCTGGTTTTGTATGTATTTATTTTACACACTGCATGATTAAAATAGTCTCGTAACATAGTTATGCTGATGCTTGATTCAACAACCCACATCAGTATATTAAATCCTGTCAGCTGATCCTCGGGGAACTCGGGACTTATTTCTGGATCTCCTAATGATGCACAACCACAATCTGGAACAAATGAAGGTATAAATAAAACGTCGAAGCAGGCTTTATAGTGTGACATGATATTCATAATTATTATGTCCTAAGCAAAATAAAAAATAAAATAAAATAAAAAAGTGAGGTCATATGGAGCCACACATCAGCTGGTGGGAAAACATTTATGAGGTAAAGACAATAAATGATGGAGGGAGCATAACAATGGTACAGCCTAAAATCTAAAAATGACAAAGCAATAAGTTAGAAACATTTTCACACGTGATTTCTCCGTTTATAGTCAGTCGTGAGGCACTCATATTGGACAGGCAGTTTATTTACAAATAGCAGTCCCATACGCACGCAGAGAAAACAAACAAACAAACCAATTTCTCCAAAGGATGATGGGAGGTTGAAAAATTCAAACAGCATTTCCCTCAGATCCCTTCCCTCAGTCTTCACATCCTCCTGGCTTCAGCCATCAAGATGTATTCAAAAACATACAATCACCAATAGTCATCAGCATGTGACTTTATAAAAATATCACCACGGTGTTGCACAGATTCACAGATTTGACCGTGGAAAGAAAGAGATATTTACACAAATACAAACGGAGGAGAAAATTAAATTAACTAACAATAGGAGATGGAGAAAATAATGTTGAGAAGTGCAGAGAGGGTTCCAAAAGGCAAAGCTTGAGCAAGTCTTGTTTTTAAGGGCTTTAAATGGACACCTCATAATCTTTTTCATTTCTCCTGCAAAGGTGAGACATACTATCAGTTGAAGTCATAATCAGAGAACATCAAACAGTTTAGGAAAAAAATGAAAGAAGAACTAACAAATTATGATTTTGGATTTACCATGAAGCATGCACTTCTCAAGTCTGACGAAGTTTAATATTTAAAAAAAAGAGAACGTTTATTATAATATAATACTTGCAAAATCTGTATGACACTAATTTTATTTTCGTTTTTTGGATTTTTTTTTAGTCTTAGGTATTAGTAAGCCAAAAGAAAGGGAAAAAAAGGAAACACAAACACTGACCTTCAAAATAAAACAAATCCAAAACACAAAATTTGAAAAAACCAAACATATTAGGATCTATAATAAAATTCTATGAGGAACAGAAAGTTTTGCAAGCTAAAACAAAAATGTTATTTTTTTATGTATTAATAAATTGGCTAAATCAGTTCAGCATAATGGCATTCTGCTTTTCCAGGAAAACTCATAAAATATAATGTACCTTAAAAAATGTCCTTGTTGGATTATGTATTTCTTTGGACAATATAATATAATAAAATAATTGTTTCTTTTTTTCAGTAAAAAAAATATAAAAGGGTTTCTGTCACTAATCTGCCGATCTTTTTTTTTTTTTTTAGTTTTTTTTTAATCTTGTTGTACAATAATGTTGTTCTTGTATGTATATATTAAACCAAACCAAACATATAAAAATCATATTAAATCAAACCAAACAAAATCAATCAAATCAATTCAAATAAAAATCAAACCAAACAAAAATTGAATTAAATTAAAATAAATTAAGATATAATATTTAGTCTGCAAACTGATAATAAAATCAAACAGGAGAAAACACAAAATTTAGGGATTATTTCATGATATTTAAAGTATCAAAGAAAAATCTCACCTTATATTTGTACTGCAGTGGCACCATAGCAGAAATACTGCTTTAATATCTACAACGGGTTTGCCAGTGCTGATGAAGCAGAGAAACAATCAGTAATAACAAATTAATAAACACATTTTTAACAGCATCTGTAGGAAACTATAAACAAAAAGTTCACATTAAACTTGTAGTATTTTATTTCTAAGGTTTATTGTTAATACTGTAAAACATTCTCTGGTAAAACAAATATTCAAAAACTTAAAAGTGATTCATATTGAAATGTATGTTGTAATGATAGAATGCAGCAAACAGTGTTAACTGAATCTAACATGAGACAGAGAAAACAATGGAAGCCAAACATGATGCAAACGACCTCTGACATCATGATAGGGCGAAGCAAAATGTCAGTTCAATCAGAACACGATGCGCTCCGTTATCATCAGTTCAGCCCCGCAGCACTATCTGATGATAAGCATGGTGGTGGGGGGAGGATGAGGTGAAGTGGAGTGTGCCCTCTGCTGGTGAAACATGAGAAGACGACAGGGTGGCAGCCGGGCGGGAGGTGATCAGGACAGCACGCTGGTGTTCTGGGAGTCCACGTCCTGCATGCTCATGACATCAGTACTTACTCCGCTCTCGTATATAGGGTTGTCAAACGCTGACTCCTCTGTCATGTTGTCGTACGGCGGGGAGGATGTTTGCATTCTGAAAGACTTTCCTTGGAGCCTGACCGGAGTGCAAACACACAGATCATCTCTTAAACTCTCTTTCGACTTAAATTTAAATGTGAAAGTTTTTACTTACTTTGCAAAGTAGATATAAATCCCAATAACAATCACCAGGATGATTGCCGTTGGAATTAAAACTGCAAGGGTTATATTGGTTCCCTCCATAGCGTAATCCATATTAACAGCTAAGATAAAGAGAAAAACGGACAACGATGTGTATTATTTCTGTAAAATTCTGACAAAAATCAATGTAATAGACTTTGGGATGTTTGGAAACAAGACTCACCGTCAAGTCTGCGCTCATTCAGGTATTGTGCTGAAGATGCTGAAAAAAACGAATAGCTGTTTATTCAAAAAAATCTGTTTATCACAAAGAACGGTGCTTTTGTGCAAAAATCATTACTTTTTTTTTTCAGGCTGTCACATATTTTTAAGATTTTTTCTTTTTGGACTTGTCATCTCACCTTTGCAGGAGGGAGGTGTGTTATTCCACTGTGACGGGTGTCCAGGGACGCAGTAGATGTTGCCCCCTCCCTGCAGCTCAAAGCCAGCGGGGCAGGAGTAGGACAGAGTCTCTCCTGCTTGGTAAAAGGCCTTTTCAGGTTTTTGCACACTTGTAGACGCAGCGCCAGGGTTCCTGCAGGGCTCGTACTTCTCAGCTAAGAAAGACAAATAGATGACAAATGTTCCCTCTAAAAGCTCTTTTCTGTTGTCGTTTTTAAAATCCTGACAAAATGATGAGTAGTGGTACCACAAACGATTATTTTAATAGTCGACTAATCACCGATTATTTCGGACATACTGGGTCATGGGCAAACTGGATGTAAAGCACACATCTTAACCATCATTAGCTTTAAACTAACTAAAAATTAAATAGCATTAGCTGCAGTAATGCTAGTGTGAAGGCTGTTAACTGTAATTGACCGCTGAAGAAGCTAGTGCTGATTGCTGTAGATGCTAAAATTGATAGCTAAAAACGCTGAAATTGATAGCTGAAATCGCTCAAGCAAATACCTGAAAAAGCTGAAGCTGATAGCTGACTAAAAAAATCAGTTAAATGCCAAATTAACCTAAAAAGCTGAAAAAAGCCTAAATTAGCCAAAATAGCTAGCTGTTAGCCGAAATATTAGCGAAGCACCAAAATAGCCTAAAAAACAAAAAAAACCTAAATTAGCCAGAGTAGCTAGCATGCAGCTGAAATTTTAGCTAAGTTCCAAATTACCCTAAAAAAGGGAAAAAAGTTTAAATTAGCCAAAATTGATAGCATGCAGCTAAAAATTTATCTAAACATCAAAATAGCCTAAAAACAGAAAAAAGCCTAAATTAGCCAGAGTAGCTAGCATGCAGCTGAAATTTTAGCTAAGCTCCAAATTACCCAAAAAAAAGTGAAAAATGTTTAAATTAGCCAAAATAGCTAGCATGCAGCTTAAATATTAGCTAAGCTCCAAATTAACGTAAAAAGCTGAAAAAAGCCTAAATTAGCCAAAATAGCTAGCATGTAGCTGAAAGATTAGCCAATCTCCAAAATAGGCTAAAAAACCCTGATAAATGCTAAAATAGTCCAAAAAGCTAGATAATGCCATGATAACTTTCAACTTTTCTACACTCCGACTGCATTTAATATAAAGTAACAACAAATCGACTATTAAATTAGTCGTCAACTATTTTAATAGTCGATTAGTCGACAGCCGTAATGATGAGCACTTACGGACACACTTGGGCAGCCTGTCGCTCCATTTGGGCACGGCCGAATCTCTGTTGTAGCAGGTGAGAAGGCTGGAGCCGGACAGGACGTAGCCTTTGTTGCAGATGAACTGCAGGGTTGAGCCAACAGCAAAGCGGCTGCCAGTGATCACTTTACGACTGTGCTCCACGTTTCCAGGATCCTTACATGTCAAAACTGGCGTCATTAAAAAAAAAAAAAAAAAGAAAGAAAAAAAAAAGATAATTTATTGCACTGAAAAATAGTCTTCACTTATAGCATTCCTGCTTAAAAAAACAAAAAGACAAGCATATTTTCTTTAAAAGTACAGAAGTACTTCAAAGAAAATTACAAAGTTTTAACAAACCAAGCTTACTTTAAAATTCCTTAATAGTTTCATAAGAAATTATCACATTTTAAACAGGTTCCCTTTACATAGCTCTTCTAATGCATGCTAATAAGCTTGACTTCATTAAACTTAAGTAAAATGACCCAATTTTTTGTAAACATCCATAAAATAAACATGTTGGCTTGCTAAGAGAAGAACTCATGGGAGGAATTTTAGATCAGGTTGGAATCATTTATTATGAAGTGGCCAGTTTAAAGTCTGTGCATAAGAAGCCAAGCTGGACGAGAAAGTCTCGTATAATTATATTTAACCAATTAAAAAGGGAACATTTAAGCAGTGAATCTAATTTTTCTGCGTATATTAGCCAAGCAAAAAAACAAACATGTTTTTGGTCTTCATTTTTGCAAACTTTTCTTAAATTCAGCATAGTTTTGATTTGGTTTTTCTCTAATTAGAGCTTGGATTTAGAAAAAAGAAAACAAAGCACAGGGACAAAAGCCACTGAATGAAGTAATTTATTCATTTTCATAGTGAACAATTTTCATTGTGTTGTTGCTTTTGTTGTTGTGCTTCCGCTTTCGTGGTGGTTGTGTTGTGGCTTTTGTATTTACTGTATGTGAACCGTGCTGGCCACCGTAGTTAAGGAAGATATTTAGAAGTTTAAAAGAAGTTAGACTGGCAATCATATTCATTATTTTTGATACAAAAATTTAGATTTATGTTTAAAGAATTTTATATTTTATGAGAATTTATCAAGAATGAATAACTTAGATCGTATTCTCATTTTGTTCAAATTTTGTTCTAAAATGAGTCATTACCAAGTGTTACACACATTTCTACAAAAATAAAAAAAAACAAACCTTTTAGTTAGAAGTAGCAAAAAATACTTAAAGTTAAACAAATCTAAAATCAAAGGAAAACTTGTATATTTCCTTAAAACTGGATATACGGTGTCTCTATTTCCCTAGAAACCTGAATATTGTTAAACTTTTGCTGAAACTATTAAAGAAAGTTAAAGGGTTATATTGTTCTTTAATTAAAGTTAAGTTTTAACACTTTTTTATTACAGAGCACCAGATGAGTTTTATAAATGTAGAGTTAAATATCAGTGACTCTAATAAAAAATCAAATTATGCAGCTCCTGTTTTTGGTTAGAACCCCATCTGTATGGGTTTGTTGTGTGCAAAATTGTACATTTATATGCAAAAACAGTCAATCTTATTTACTAGTTTTTTTTTTCCTAGTTTATGTTTTTATTTATTTCTAAATTCTATTTAGACATGAGTTGAAGGGTAAAAATTGACTAGAAATTCTTTCTGCAGTTTATAAATATGAATACTTAAGCCTCCTCATATGAAAGCAACCTTTTTGAATGGTTGTGCCCTCCCTCTTGCTCTGTGCATGAACTAGATGCTTACTCCCGCTCACCTTCTTCACATCTTGGCACGTCCCCGCTCCAGGTGAGATCCCACTGGCACATGAGGATCTCGGAGCCTGTCAGAGTGAAGCCGGGGTAACACTGGTAGGTGACAACGGTGCCGTGGATCAGGTCTGGGTGGGACGTACTCTTCCAGCCATTGGGGATCTCTGGCAGTTCTGGACATGTGTCATTCCTTGGCACCTCTGTTTAGGGGCACAGACGAAACACCAGATAAGAAAAAAAAATTGGATTTCAAAATGACAGAATATGATCTTGGTGATAAAATTCAGTGGCTCTGTAAATATTTTTCCCTATTGCGAATGTACATTTTTATAGATTGAGGACTCTCAAGGAGATATTAATATGTAACAACTCTGCAGGGGATGAGCACAACTGCAGAATTGAGTGTTCTTTGTTCTGTAAACAGTCACGGCTGGAGAGGAAAATGTAAATAGAGGCTTGTGATGTGTGCTGGGAGGAACACAGCGTGTGCTTTGGCACCAGTCAGTCTGTGAATCTGTAACTGCAGCATATATGGCCTGAAGCAAAAAAACACTGGACAAAAGTCGCTGATGTTGATTTGTAACCCCATTATTGTGTTTGGTTTTTGTAAGCAAATCTTGTGCACAGAGAAATAGGCTAGAAGAATGACAGAAGCACAGTGACAGCAGGACAGAGAGACTTTGTATTCTCTGGTTGATTCTGTCCTCCTTTATTTTTCGTGACTATTCCTTATCTGGGGAAATTTTACATTGACTTAAAGTCTCTCCTGTCATGTTTGGAGGTATCTTCATAGCGTTTCCAGTGGTCTTTTAATTATGATTATGCTGTTTTTAGTCAGAATTTAAACACTTGTATCGTTTTCTAGGATATAGTTTCTGCAGAATTGAGAGCGAGGAAGCGAACTTATATAATCCCACCCCGCCTCAACTATACCGTTTTCTTTACATGAATTATCAACATCCGGTTCAGATTCAATATTTATACCCTACAATGATAGATTCAGGATATTAAAGATCCTTAAGATTAGTAAAGTATTTAAATTTCAAACATTCACACTATTATTTTCCATTGGACTTGTCTTTGAGTCATAAATCCAAGTTATTTACATTAATCAGTACCAAAAATCTAAAATATTTCTAATAGTTCATTAGAATTTCACCTCTAGGGGCGGAGTAAGCCTGCCCTGACTTCCCAGTATCCCTTTGTTTACACTCTATCCCACTAGCTTACAGTCCCTCATAAACCCAAGCTAACACCGCGGCAGTCTAGCCCTTACGTCTCCTGTTGCCACCGACGACCAGCTATGGGCCCAACACTTTTCAGGGCTAGTTGATTCGGCAGGTGAGTTATTACACATTTATTGGATTCCAACTTCCATGGCCACCATTCTGCTATCAACCAACACCTTTTTGGGGTCACTCTTGGCTCTGACTCTGAATCAGACCTACCCATGCTCATATCATGATTCCTTTAGTTGTAGCTAGTTTGCTAAACTTTTTCGTCTGTTGCTGATTCACAACAATTTGAATAAAGAAATACTCAGAAATGCAATTTTAAGCTTAATTTTCCTAATAAATATCCTCCATTGTTAGAAAAATGAAAGTGTTAAAAACACCAAAAAACACTTTTTTCATTGGAGTGAATTTGAACTAGAATCATAAAGATAAAAGCTTAGAATAACTTAAGTCTTACCAAAGAAGTGAACGACAAAGCCATTGTTGTATCCGTAGATGTTGGTGGCGGGGTCTGACTGAAACTGAATAGTGACGTCCGCCATCGACGTGTAGAGCTTGAAGTGCGGCCGCGTTCCGCTGTACTGGCCCAGGATGTTGGCTGTCAGATCATCGCCGTCGTAGAAGGTCAGCTGGTCGTTCTTACCCAAATTGAGTCTGTAATGAAACCCATGGAATGTCAGAAACGTCTTGGTTCTGTCTTGACGTTTCTCCATCTGTCCTTCACCTGTGTTGGTAAGTGCAGCGTGGTTAGTTGATAAAAGCAAAAGCTGAAGGTGTAAAGCAACGTGAGCGTGCTCAATCTTCTTCTATGGGATTGATGTGAAATAAACACTAAATAATTCATGTGTCTCCTAGCCCTGACGGCGCTCGTGAATATGTATTAGTGTGTGCATTTACTCATCTGATCCAAAACTTTTCATGTTTTTTATTGCAACTAATTTATTATAAAATGCCTAAAAGTCTAATGAAGTAATCTAAACATTTAAATGTTAGTCAATAGACTCTGATGTTTGCATGTAAGGTCCTAATGCCTCATCGTGATACAATCTCTGCTGTCACAGAGTAACCTGAGAATACATTAACCTTTAACTTATATGTCCTTGCTCTCTTTATAGAGCAACAGTAAAACTTGACATTTAATCACACACAGGGGACAGCAAAAAGGGAGAAAATAATAGGGACAGTGCTGATAAAAGGAGAAAGCATGTGTTCTTTCATGGCCGAGGGTGGATGTTAAAATAGCTGAGCTGATTGACTGTAGGACCGCGCTGGATCTTTGTTAGCATCCATCAAATAAGATGCACAACCCCATTCTTCTCGCGTGTTGAAAAGAGAGTGAAAAAGAGCGCTAAAGCTATGTAACACCAAGGACAAAAACCTGCTTTCTTTCTATGTGTAGAGATGCAAATTTAAATTTACAATGCATGAAGAAAATTCCATCTTCTCTCTCTCTATAGGTGTGATCACAATCTGTCGACAAACAGCCTGGCATTCTTTTCCCCATCGGTGCATTAGATTTAACTGTGCAAACATAAAAATGGACTGCTTGGAAAGATCATTTTTGATAAGATAAATAAAAAAAAAGGCTGTGTGCTTTTATTTTGAAAACTAGAAAGCACAATTTAAAATATAGAATCAAGAAGGCTCTTGATTTAAAAAAATAAAACTGAAAAAGAAAGCAATGCATGTGACTGGAGCACAAAGGTTTCTCTCTGAAGGGATCATCAATTTCTTCCAAGAATTATCTGCCAATGAGAAGCTCTGAATATTGACATCAGAGTAGAATACGTCTTTATTAACCACAGGAGTAAAACTCAATACGACATCATGTCATCTAAAATCACGGTAAGTCTTAGACAACTCATACAAGCAGTTTCCTATATTGCTGTCGATGATTTCTGACATAATTTTGATTCTTTAGGGAACAACTAAGTAGACCAGCTGTTATTATTCTGTAACATATATGTAACATTTACAGTTCTGAAAAATTACAAAATCTCATATATTTTCCGCAAGATTTTTCTAAAATTTAAAAGTATTTTTGTCTAGTTTCTAATTTAAATACATTTTTAAACAAAAATCGAACTTCCAGGTTGTTTTTCAGTTAAACACAATATTTTTTTATACATCTTATTTTAATCAATATCTCTAAAGAGGCAAGTTTTTTGTTTTTTATGTGTATAAGGTGAGTATACTCACACTATGGTTGTGTTTCAAACAGATTTTCTTGATTTAGAGAAGCTAAAAATGTTTTATTTAAGTTACATGACTACTTTAAAAGTAATTTTTACAGCAGGTTTATCTTAAAATGCATAACTCTAGTCTTAATGATGATTCTTATGGTCTAAAAATAAGAACAGTTGAATTGTATTAGCTCTTAGAATATCTATCTATATATATATATATATAACTATACAAGCATCTAAATATGAATGTTTAGAGTAAACTTCCCATTTTCATTTAGCAGCATAT